>NW_017804076.1:531302-595796 GCF_001625305.1 Branchiostoma belcheri
GGCGGGAGCAATGTAGGGGGTCCGGGGGCATGCTCTCCCGGGAAATTTTGCATTTTTAAACCTTCAATGACGCATTTTCCTGCACTTTGATAGGCAAAATTAGGCGTAACGAAGATTTATTCATTAACGCTTAACGTTGAATTTAGGATGACAAATAACGCTTTACGTTGAATTAAAACGACCCATAACGCTTCACGAGGAATATACTGATAACGCTTAACGTTGAATTAGAGCGGGCCGGCAACGATTAACGCAGCTGGATTAACGGTAAATTAAAATAGCCAATAACGGTTAACGAAAAAGGGCATGCAGACCCTCATTCATTCACAGGTGAGCCATCTGATTTTAATACATGTGGTATTGTGCTGAATATTTGTAGTATGAGAAAATCCCGACTAAGGCTCTGGGAATTGTGATTCTAGCCTCCATACATTTTCCTTTCTTGTATAACCGGTTGGATCTGCTTCAGGCATAACTGAGACTTAAGTTCTGTGCAACACATTGTAGGTAGAAGATACAAATGTACTGTAGCTGTAAGGTTTGATCCACTCAAACCAGTATAGACCCCCTACTCTTTTTTTATAACCTTTACTGTCTTGGGTTGCAGTCATAATGTGTAAGTGTAATGCAGTGAATGACTTAATGTAAGAAAATTCTACAACCTTTACACAGTGTTAAATCAATTATACCTCTGTCAAATATGAGTATTAAATTACCTACAAGATTGCACATTATTTATTTTCATCCTTGTGACATTACTTACGCCGTTCAGGGACGGACATGACATTAGTCCTTGATCCAGTGCAATTTTCTCTGGACCGTGCTCCATACGGATTGACCCCTTTTGCGATTTAATAAAACATCAGTCAGAGAAGCCTTAATATACTCATTACAGAGTCATGCTAGCTCTATAATATGGACGGCTTTTAGCGTTGAAAGTCCAGAAGAAAACAAAATAATAATAGTGTAACTGTTCAATGAGCCAGGGTTCCTTGTAGTCTCATTATACTCATAGTACTATTACTAGTAAACTCAACTCCACAGTGCAGGTATTAGGCCCCAATTATACTATACATGTAAGAAGGCCTGCATGGCCTTTTTTATGAGGTTTAGTTCTAATCAGGCCTTTTTACTAAAATTTTAGTATTCGTAATCCGTAGGCAGCCACCCAAAATCATCGCAAGTCGTGATCAGTGCATTTGCCGTAACGTGTAATTGCTCGTAATCAGCTCTGAGAATTTAACGTAATTTGTAATCGACTGCGAAAAAATTTTGCTTAATTCGTAATCGTTACCCCCCATGCAGGCCCTCCTATAAGGACTTGACCCTCTAACCCCCAGCATCTCCAAGTTGGTGCAGTAAAGTATCGATGTTGACCCAGTGTACAGAAGGGTTAGGGACTAAGTACACAGGCTGTTGGTTTTGCTGGCTGTTATCTTCCTGTGACTTGAACCCACTGCTTGCCACACTTGTTTGTGTACCCTCATTTTCATAGAGAGATGTTGCCTTTATACGTCGATGAAGGTTAGACATCCAGGTAATACGATATGCCAAAAAACAGTTACTCAAGCAACTGGATATGATTTTGAAAACGTCAGACGTTTCAGCTAGTATCCACTAGCTTTCGTCAGTGATTGCCTTTACTTATTTAGGCCACAGCAAGTAAATTTTATGGATGACATCCTCTGCAGATTCCAAACCTAATGCGAGCGGGCGGGAAAAAAAAACAAGGCGGGCCAAAAAAAACAAGGTTCCTACAATCTAAAATTTTGACTCAATTGTTGTACAAATGGTTTTGATTCAGTAGGAACATCACATATCACTGCATCAAAGTAAGAAACGAAACATTAAATCAGAGCCTTTTCTTTTCTCCTCTCTTCATAGTTATCTGCCATCCACCTTCCGGCATGGCAACAGACATCTTTGCCCATTTTCGGCATGTTGACCACTGTCAGATTAGGCAACAAATTTTTTTTTCAAAATCAGACGAAAATTAATGCATGCGCTGATGTCATCCATGAAAATTACTTACTGTAGCCTTAGGTACTGGCTATTGGTTTTGTTAGGGGTCATACCAACCATGACTTGGACAATGTACTCTCAAGGAAGAGGTTGGGTGATGCGATTGTTACCTTCTTTTTCTTCTGTTTTGTCCTGCTTTCTCGCTGCTAATCCATCTATGCAAGGACATTATACAGAAGATCTATGGAAGCCCTTCTGTGGTACTAGCTGCCTTCTGTGGATATGGAATTAACCTTTAGTATAGTAGTACAATGTACTGTAACAAACAGAATTATACGAAAAATTAGCACTATACGATGCACTTAACTCTAGGTTCATTGGCCAGTTGATTTGTAGGATAATATCTTGTTAAATTGATGTCTGGAATACACAGAGAATATACAACAGTATAGAAAACCTTTAATGCAAAATGTCATTAATAATTAACATTGAATTTCTTATTTTCAAAATGCCTTGGAATTCCTAGTGAAGTAGTAAGAAATACTGCCAATGGCTATAAATCATAATGTTTAATATGTTTGTAAATATGTCAAACTGTAACTGTATTCATAACTTTTTCTTCTTGTTCAGACCTTGACATCATGCAGTTTTTGCATGTTCTGGAATTGGTGTAAATCAAGGCATTTAACCATATTGAAACAAGTATAGAAAGCCTGCAGAAAATTGCTCCAAATGTTCTGTAATCCCTTATCAAAACCCTGATCAACCAACAGTGACCTCCGCACAGACGCAGGTCGTTACAACTGCCCTCGTTTTGCATCAATCTTTCATGCAGCCAATCTTTTCCACCAAGGTTAGCGTAGCCGCCTGGAAGGGATTGCAAAAATGAGGCCTAGAAAAAAAAATGTTGTGTTTCCTGTTTCAGTCCTGAAAATATAGGGTTTGTTGGTAGGGATTATCTTTTGTTTTTCATTTCTTTCTTTTTTTCTATTTGTTAGACTTTGGCGATCTCTAGTGATCTAACTTATACAATATACTGTACAGTAAAAATTGCATAAGGAAACTTCAATGTCAATGTTGGAAAATTGTTTTATTGCTGAGGTGTCAGATCATGGAGCTAGAAAACGTCAATCAGCTCGAAAAATTTATGTTCCTTGCAGGGATCCACCCAAAAAAAAGGCTAGGGTTGGTAGTTTTTTCTAGGGTCGGTCGGGAAACAGGAACATTTTTTTCCTAGGCCTCAGTGCAGCGGCCTGGAAGGGATTGCAAAAATGAGCAGGCCAGGAAATGAATCCTGTAGGGGACTGGTGAAGGGATCTGACCTTGAATGACCTTGTGGAAGCCGCCTACATGTGCTGCTAAGAGGTCTGCTGCATGACATTGTACATGTACCAGTATTTGGACACCTGTATATTTGAATTACCAGATGTAAATTTCACCTAGGTACAATGTATAGGACTGTTTTCATTGGTCTTTTCTTTCCCTGGTCAGTTTGTGCATTGGACAATTCATACATGTACAGTAATGAATGAATTTCAATATTGTGTTTACTACTTATTGAATATATTTAAATATAGTTAAATTGGTTTGTTGTTTTGTTCGTGAACAGGATTATTCAAAATGGTAAGGATGGATTTATGTGTTTTTTGTTTTAGTTTTGTAGCAACTTTCTCTCAAACTGTAGTTATTTGTTTCTTTGGGATCAGCATTTGGTCAAATAGGTATACAGTAAATGGACTAGAACTATATTTTGTGTCACCTTGAAAGTGGCCATTGTCTTGTCTTATATTATGTCTCACTTGACATTATATAAAACTGGACTATCTCTGCTTTTCAAGCATGTATATATACAGGGGTTTGGATTGTCATGTTTACCGAAGGAAAACATATTGCTTTTGCTACTAGTATGTTGCCTCTTCTTCTTCGTCTTCTGTTCCAAATGCTGACCTCTGACCAGGCCAATGATCTGATTTGTTGACGTCTCTCACCATGGTAACTGGTGTTGAGTTACATAATGTTGCAATTTTATGGTAGGAGAGATTTATACTCCTGTCTGACCATATAATATGAATGTATTTGAGTAAGAATTAACAGAGCAGACCATATGCATTTGCTAAATGCAAATGTTACCTTTCTAGTTTGTCATTTGTTTTGTATGAGTTTTAGCTTCTTTCTTGTACAAATGTTGCATACACATGTGGCACTGCACTATAGATATATTAGTGTGACAGAGAACGCCAACAGATGCACGCCAAAGCTACACCTGTATCTGCTTGGTGATTAGGTTGTCTGTTCGGGTAGTGATACTAATGAAAAGGTGCTGGAGTTCTTTAACCTTAATTCCCAGTGACTGCGTAATGGATTATTATTACACAGCCGCTGGTAGGGTTACCTGGGTAACTTAATCAAATCATTCAGCTGCGGAGGCCTGCAGTAACTTGTTTTACAGTTGATCAAATTGGTGATGATAGCGACTTGAATTGATTGCATTGCCTCAGCCAACTCAGCATTAGATTGGCCATTTTCACTGGTGTAGTAAACTGTATGGATTAACCTAGTTAAGGAAAACCAATAGCAGGCATGTGTCTAAAACCTGTTTGTTGGTAAGTCACAAAAAGAAGGACAAAATTTCTGAAGAATTTGTCTAATTAAAAGATGAGTGTATGAGGCTTGGATGTTGCTTCAGCAAGTACACCTACACAATTATTATTCATAATAATCATAAAGCTAGTAATATTTAACTTTATATGGGGGCCTGCATGCCCTTTTTTGTAGAGCATAATCAGCCATTTTAATTTTACGTAGAGCGTAGACAGACCGCTCTAATTCAACGTAGAGTGTAATTGGCGCATTTTGCGTAGAGATCAATTCGCTGTTTTATTTTATGTAATGCGTTGTAGCTACCAGAATTTTATCGTAAAGCGTAATGGGGGAGGCTTCTTACAGTACATGTATATTCAGTGTAATACGTAGCCGGCTCTGAATATTTAGCGTAGAGCGTTGTTGGGGACCCCCCCCCCTTGCAGGCCCTCTTTATCATAGAATAAAAAGACCAAGAGTAAACTGATACTGTACTTACTACAGTAAACTACTTTACTCAAGTAGTACATGTAGGTACTGTGGGTATACATGTAGTTACTATACTGCCTGCTAGGAGAAGAGCATTTAAATGAAGAAATGTTAAGTTAAAAAGTTGACTGTAAAATAAAAAGCATTAGGTAACAAATTTTGGCATCAACGTTATCTTTATCTTACAGTCTGTAAATTTCACATGTTACTATTTTGGATCCACAAGCAAAAATGACTGTTTTCTGTCTGCTCTCTTGACTTTCCTGGGTTAGAAGGGCCCTTCATTGGCATCCAGTGCTGAAGTGATTAGAAATTTAAGCCATACAAAATTAACTCATGAATTCATGATAATTCAATTTGCATGTCTGGCCTTTGAAAGACATTGGCATTAAATTTCTTAATATTAGCCCCCGGGAAGCTGATTTGAAGCTTCATTTTCCAACAGCAGATCTGTCTGTATTTCATTGTGAAAATACTGGCCACCACCAAAATAATTACATCATGCCATAGTATATTTTACTGTATTTTGTTACACTGTTGACAGTTGACGGTTTAAAACTCTAGGCATATGTATAAAGAAGAAATAAAGAAGAAATTTGGCTTCAGTATGTTTTTGTGTAGTATGAAGTGTTCGTGTCATACTAGCTTTTAAAAAGTCAGGTTTTGAAAAGATTTTATCTATAGAGCTGCTGCAGAAGCTTTGTGTAGTCAGAATTTCTAACACACCAAAGGGAATTCACGTATCTTCCACAAATGGAACCATTTGACATCACAGCAAGGTTGCCTCACTAATGGAAGTGTGGCGCAGTTTTCATGGTCAGGTCTGATCAAGGTGGTTACCCCTGGGTTACATGTATGATCAGGTCGGTTAGATTTGTCTTCATCAAAACAGTCTCAGTTCACAGTTTTCTCGAGCTGAGGATCAAACAATCTAATTTTGAAACATATCTGTATTCATATCTGGGTATGCTGCAGCAGGGAAGGTTCTTGCATGTCATACCAGTCTAAACTGGTCCAGCTAAACGGTGTCTTGAATGTTATTCCAGTCCAAATTGGTCCAGCTGAACCGGTTCTTGCATGTTATACCAGTCCAAACTGGTCCAGCTAAACCAGTTCTTGGATGTTATACCAGTCCAAACTGGTCTAGCTAAACGGATTCTTGCATGTTATTCCAATCCATACTGGACCAGTTAGACCGGTTCTTGCATGTTATACAAGTCCAAACTGGTTCAGGTAAACTGGTTCTTGAATTTTATACCAGTCAAAACTGGTCCAGGTGAACCCACCCTATATTTTGCAAAGATAGGGCCAATTTTACTGACCCGGTAAAGAGCCTTTTACCCAGTGCTGTATGGAAATTGATCCTTTATGCCACATTAAAGATTTAAACAAACATAAACTAAGGGTATTAATCCTTCTAAAGACCCGCCACTGCAACAATCATATATACTGTGTATTGTCAGACAAGGTATGCAAAATTTAACGTTTAATGTATCTTTTATAGCTGAATGGTGTTTTGAAAGGAACCAATTTCATGGTTGTCAAGACACGCTCCGATTCTACTTCCCTTTGGATGGTCAGGTGCAATTCCTTTAAGAGCAATAGTCTGGTCATCTTTTATTATCGAAAGGAAAAATATCGTCAAGAAATTTGCCAAATCTAATTTATAGTTCCAATTTTACTTTGGAAAAGTCCCACCCAGAATTGTCTGAAAAGTGTGGTGCGGTACAAATAAGTTTCAAACCTTTCTATATCAGAATGTGCTAAAATTTAGTGGGTGCAAATCTGTCCGAATGATCAAAATCTGCAACAAGATCCTGGAATATTGGATACTTGGGCAAAGCCCCATTACCGACAAGTAGATTTGCATTCAGGAATGTAACGTTAGGTCTTTTGAAAACGCCAGATGTGCAGTTAACAAATAATCAATAACACCGTGTATCGGGCTGATAGTGTGTCATTACCACCCAGCCTGGCCCTAGTCATAACTGACGCCCGTGGTTAGAATAAACGTACGGCCTATTCAATTCTCTGTGTCTCGCGTGACGTTTGATTCCTTGGTTCATTTGCTCGCTATTGTCCGAGGTCTTCGCTGTCTCTATGAAACAGATGTTAACAGTACGGCTTTGACAGAGGATTTGGCTGGTAATAGTATGACTTATGCAGTTCTAGCAGAGAATGTTTTCACTCGGAATCAACGTGTATCTACGATATGATTGCCTGTAGTGTTCCTCGGTGAATGAGTGCACGAGGTTTTACAATCCAGTGATTCTCCCGGACTTCAAAGGGACTGGCTGAATTCTGGAAGCATCTCGCTGGAATGGGTTTGTTTGAAGTGCTGCCCTTGAGCAGACCTTGTTGCAATGTGCTCAACAATAAGGTCAACTCTCATCTAAAAAGTGCACTTGCAGCGCCCTAATTCTGCTCACGCCAAGACCTGCATGGACAAAAATTGGATCCTGGCCATGACTGTTACAGGGATGCCCAGAGTTTTCTTTCTGCAGAGGTGCTAATGCTGTGAAATTATCCCCTATGGGCAGAGATTGCAAGGAGCCCACCATATCTCTATATATGTGTGCGGAGGCAAGAAGCTTAGAAGTCTAGTGCGTTACACGGATGAGAGGAGGCTGGAATTCTGCACGCTGCCAAGTGTTGCCCTGGGCCTGAGCCAAGGGGATTACATATCCTGAGCTCATGTGTTCTCTTCAGAGAAGGGCAGCAAATTGCACCCAGTGTCTACACTGTAACATTAATCCCTAGTACTGGGCGTCTGCTTGAATGTAAATACCATGTCATAACTCGGGTATGAAAAGCTCCAGGCTCAGAAAATCTTTCAAAGGAGTGAAAGAACCCTTCCAGGAATAATCTGATGATTCCGTGTAAACGTTTATTTGAAGAGCAGATAACCAAAGAAATGAGACAGATAGGCGGCAAAGGATTGTCTTCAGCATTGGAGGATTCGCAAGGTGTCTTTTCTTTGTCAGTCAGCGAGACTGATTCGGATTCAGACAGCGTGCTTGATTGGTCTCAAGACTCTGTATTTTTCCCAGAACCCTCTCTCAGAAGAAATCGTGGCATCCTTGGGGAAGAAGAGAAGGTAGGACAAGACAGTCATTATGCCTTTAAAAAAATTGACAAATTTTTCCATATTTCTTTAAATTTCTATTATTTTAGATGAGGCTGAGGTAGATTTTAAACGTAAACATCAGTTTCAGAATCTTTCAAAATCATAATTTTTTTCCATATCATGTAGAACCATTGGTGAGCCAAACATCTAAAAAATGTCAAAATTTCCCCTCAAAAGTCTAGATGTGCCTGAGAACTACTAGTAATTTGGCCACCATAATCTTTTGCTAGACCGACATACAGTATAGATAACTGTTTATTTGACTAATTTGTGTCCAAACTCAATATTGCCCTGAAGACGGGAAGAATCAATTCTCAATCAGTTTTGAATATTGCTTTTCACACTATACTTTACATGCACTATACCAGAACAGATATGACAAGATATAGGACATTTTACAACACATGCCAATTTTATGGCGTTTTTTATGAGGCATTCATTTTATGGTAGTTTTACGAAAGTCTCACCCTAAGCTATCAATTTGCAGTAACTGTTTTTCTCCCTGTTGCCTAATGCTGTATCCAATAGACAATTGGTAACAAAATGGTTACTTCAGTCAAGATGGTTAGAGAGAACCTCCTTGGTTTTGCTTCTATACATGTATATGTATGATGAAGATTTGGATGTCTGTCAGTATGATGAGGAGTTGCATGTGGCTGTAGAGTCCTATGAAGGATGAAGGTTAAAATGGTTAAGATCAAAAGAGCATAGCTGTTTTCCAATAACTGATTTTGTGGCCTTATGTCTTAGAAATGTTTTTTTGGTGTTAAAACTTCACTGTGCATCACTGTTTGAGGGCCTGTACTGTTCATGATTTGGTGTGATATTGATACTAATAACAGGCATTTTGATATATTTTATAATAGTGGATTTAGTGTTGTATACTACGTACATGTACATATCTGATAGGGGTTAATGAGTAAGTGTAAGGTAATAGACCTGTAAACACCATCATGCTTTACCAATTATTAGATAATATATAGACAGGGAATACAGGAGCACGCACACAATTAGCACTCTCATGAAAATAAAACGTACTGGTAGTGTAAAATTAGTCATTAAGATTTAGGCTCATTGCCACCTGTTTTGATGAGGACTCCATGGTAACTGGTGCTGTAGCAGACACCCTGTGGTGTTGGAGTACATTATGTAGCAAGTGGCATGGAGAAGCTTCCCTTTATACATTGTATATGTTTGTGTTTAAAAAGAACTAAATGGAGAAGTAGTTTGCTGTGCTAGACCATGTGAAGGTAAACACTAGGGCTATTTAGGCCACACTGATTTGGTTTTATGGATGATATCTGGTCGCGCATTGATTTTTGCCTGTTCTCCCCAAAAATATAACTCTGAGGCTAAAGCCTGGGTGTCATCCTCCATAATCCATTGTGGCTTAACCGACTATACTAGGGAGCCGGCGGTAACTTCGGAGGATGGTACCCAGGCTACGTATACTGAGGTGCCACAGAACTCTAGAACTCTGAGTACAATGCCGACTCATCATGATTGCTGCATAAGGCCAGCATGTGGCGGCTTGTAAAAGTAGTCAACACCAGCTTTGTATTCCTGTGGTTTAGCAGCATTCGTGCTCTGTTGTTTCTCTCTGACTGTCCTCTGTGCCCTGTCCAGGTCCCCCGCCCCACCACGGCTGCTGACGGTGGTTGTTCTGCCATGAAGATCAGTGTGACTACTGAAGAACCCAGGGTGAGCTGGACAACTCTCTTACCTTTTTCTCTTTCTTTATTATTACCTCAATGAAATATTGAGGCTTTGTTTTCAGTATGTGTGTTTGTGTGTGTGTGTGTGTGTGTGTGTGGTGTGTGTTGCATGTGTGTGGTGTGTTGTGTGTGTGGTGTGGTGTGTGTGTGTGTGCGTGTGTGTGTGTGGTGTGGTGTGGTGTGGTGTGTGCGCATGTGTGTGTGTGGTGTGGTGTGTGTGTGCGTGTGTATGATCATGATAACATTTTACTTTTTGTGTTTTGGAATTGGTATAACAAAAGCGAGAAATTACAGTATAAGACTTGGGACCCCCTGGCAGCTTTCTCAGGTGCAGTGGTGGAACGTCCACTTTTGGTACTCATTTGGGCCCCTAGCAGCTTCTTCTGGAATTGCAAGCCTTACAATCTCTCAAAGAGGATAACTGGAGAGAGGAACTCAACAAAATTGAAGCTCCTGGCATATTCTGACTTTTCTTGTCCTTTATTTAGCCACTTGGAACCTTTGACATTATATATTCCTGGCTCAACCAGATTGGTGGGGAAAGGTCATGATCAGGGTTTGCAAAAATAAAGGTCACTTCTAAAAATGGGGTTTGGATTATTATATATAGTCTCTGCAATTCAAAGTCCAGTACTTCAACTTTATTGTGTTATTGAGTTACATGTACTTGTCGTTTTCATGTTGTATAGTTGTTTGAAAGCAGTATTTAAGGATAATTCCACTTTTACCAAGCATGTCAAAGCTATTTTCAGTAAAGAAAACCCTGTCTTTTTAAGTTTAAATGGCCTATTCTAGAATTCTTGGTGATTTGCAATGGTCTAGCCTGGTTACCAAACCTAATTTAGCAGCTTAGTTACCAAACGTAATGAGTGAAAGAGACTCAGCAGCAGAATTAGGTTTGGTGACCAGGCTAGCAATGTTTCCATCATGAAAATCTAGGTGATGTGTGACAGTCCATTCTCTCAAGCTAGCTAGTCCACCTTCATTGATGCTGTTGTGATGGTCCCTGTTTAAGTTGACCCATGTCAGAAATATTGTGATTTGCAATGGTCCCTGTCAAGGACCGACCTAACGAAATAATCCATGCAATTTGTGATGGTCGGCTTGTTCATGGTCATTGGTAATTTGTGGTGACCTTAGCTGATCCATGTCAGAAACCTTGGTAATTACATGTACTTTCCCCAAGTTATGTTTTCCAAATAGTGTTTGTGTGTGTGTGTGTGGTTTTGTGTGTGTGTGTGTGTGTGTGTGGTTTTGTGTGTGTGTGTGTGTATGTGTGGTTTAGCATGATAACTCAAGAAGCATATATGTATAGGTCTTGGTGAGACCTAGAAATGATTAGATTTGGTGCCCCCTGGTGGCTTTTCAAGGTACTGCAGCAGAACTTCCGGTTTTGATATGACATGTTCGCGGAACTACATGTTCAAGGTGGCAACAGGTGCAAAAAAACAAAAAAGAAAGCAAATTATTTGTTAACGGTTATGATGATTAGTTTGTGGTACAGAAGTGACCGCGAAAACTGCGAACATAAAAGTACCGCAAAAAAAATCGGGAATTACAGTAAATTCTTAACTGACCGTTCCATCTGGCACCTCTACCCAGGCTTCCCTTCCTGTCAGCTCTGATCATGTCGTACTTGGCTCTGATTCAATGTGACCAGGAAACACCACGTAGCACAAACATTCACAGTTTCAACCCACAATTTATCATTACACACAGTCTAGCTGCTCGGTAATACCCTCCCACAACTACGTGTATGTACATCAACGTCTCATCCAGTGATATGATGTTGTTTTGACTTCGTGCAGCACTTTTGTAATAATCCCATGTACTCATGGATTACCCCTGACTCTCTAGACAGGATATGCGTGTATCTGCTTCAGTTGTTATGTGGCAAACAAACGTGGTAGTCTCTAGGCAGTGGATGGCATGTTTTTAGTGTGGGGATGATGTTTATGACATCTTGTGTGAGAGGATGATGCTGTCTTTAGTAAGAGGAGGTTGAAACAAGAAGAGTCGGTAAGTTATCTGTTCAAGTATAAATTGCTTAGTCTTTTCAGTTCCACGTTTGTATGCTTTTATTTCAGAACTGTAATTTTCAGTTGATGTTTGTTGTAGGCCTAAAATGATAATAGAATAATAGTAATTGTACATGTAGTACACGAAAAAATAGAGACTTGCAAGTTTGACATCGGGCTCAGAGGTGGTAACCTGGTATTCCAAATGTTCTAGACATGTACACTTTGGCCAGGGCAAGATGGTTTGGGTTAAAGCTTTACCATGTTTACATCTCATTTTAATGGTTTAATACCTCCTGACTTTAAAAAATTGTATTTATTATGACTATATTTTGTAGCTAGACATAAATGTATACACATGTTTTATCAACATAGACCAAATGTAGTCTCATTACTGCAATTTACATGTATACAGACAGACAGTCACACATATTCCACAGTGCCTGCATTTCTAACATAGCTTGGCTTCAGGATACTTGTTAGAGAGGTGAAAGGTCCTTTTGGCCACAGAAAGGTGTACAAATCACATCTACATGTCTGCTTTCAAAGCTGGGCTTTCTAAGTCACAGTACTGTTCACTGAGGTGAGTTATATCATTATATAATACTGTATAGCATTACTAAGAATAAAGTAAGATAACCAATCATCTCACTATACTACAAGTATACATAGTATTACATACATTGTAGTGAGTTGTTTGCAGTACAGGTACATGTTAGTACAACTGCATGGTTCTAATTTGCATGGACACTGAAAGGGCCTACGGTTCTCTGAGATTCACACATGGAGCTAGCAGTACTTATTTATTTTGTCAAAGAAAACTGGTAAGTGTGGCTTTTTTTATTCAGATTTGTTGGAAAAAAATTGAACAAGGCTCTGTATGGTACATATAGAGAGCAATGTAACTTGAGGACCCAAGGTGTAAGAAATTTAGAGAGGTTTGACTCAAACCTCTCTAAATTTCTTACACCTCAAACTTTGAGGTCATTTTTAAAGATACGTGTACAATGTAGATTTCAACCTACGAGTATAACTGCAGAGATACACACCATATACATTTTTTGCAACAATGCATATTTTTTTAAGTCAGAGCCAGGGGCAATAATGTCAGTTGAATTGCAGTCATAACAATCACATTCACAAGCTGCTTTACTGATATGTTACTGAAATAAGACTGTCAGTAACTGATCATTTGCTGACAGTCACATATCAGTACTGGTGATTTTGCAAAGGGATGTTTATGTAAAAACCGAAAGGGGCGAGCATGCCGGCCCTGTGAGTACTGGCACTGAGGATAAGTGTGGCAGCTCCAGGGATGTCGGACTCGGAAGATTCGAGGACGAATCTTGAAAGAAAAGGGGGAGTAGTGTAACAGTGCTAACTGACCATGCTAAATGGTCGTGCGACCTTTTAGTGTAATGGTTAGCGTTGGTGACCGCCAAGCGGACAACTCGGGTTCGATTCCCGGTTGTGACATGCTCGCCCCTTTCGGTTTTTACATTTACAAAAATATATGTATGTTGGATGCCATGCACTCAGATATCAAAATGCCCTGGGTAGAAGAACTGCCTAATATAATAGACTGATATATTTTAAGTTTGTTGAACTGAGGTACGGCATTACTGTCATTAAGATATAAGCCCTTTAACTCCACAGCCAGCCAGTCAGACTTTTATAATCCCTTTGAGGTAAGTCCTACTGCGCACTTTAGTAATCAGCCTTGACATTGAAAGGGCTTGTTACGCACCCTTGTACACAAGGGAAGAGCCACGCTGCTGGAATTGATGAGGAAAACTTCCCGGTAAATGATCCAGTTGGAAAACATTCAAGTCCCACTATGAAACCCATGTTTTTTCACCATCCCCTATGGAATAATAGTGTAATAACTTATACAACAGATTTCAAGAGTCTCGATGTTGGAGACAGATTTGAATATACAGTATCTTTATATGTAATGGTTCTCACAACACAAAAATAGGTAGATATATAAAGAGCTGCTTTGTTATTAGAAAAAATATGGAAAGTTGTGATTAGCCCACTCGATTGTAACACTTCATCAAAGACTTATGCTAGCCCTTATTGTTTTTAGTAAGGCCACACCAATTTAATTTGTTGGTTCTCGGATTCGCCTCTTCGTTTTTTTCTGATTTGCAAAAAAAAAAAAATTGATTCTGGTCCTGAATCAACTGAAAAATGCTCATATTTTGCCCCCCAACAGTTGAGGAAAGTCCTTAGTTCCTAGTTGTTACAGTTTTCCCATCTATCATTGCAGTGGTTTGATCAAAAGTTCAAAATTCAATGTTTAAATTTTAACCCAGCCTTTTGTGTTGACTTCCTGGCTCATTTTGTAGCATTTAAGCCTATAATAGGATGCCTAGACCTGTTTTTATTTTTTCACCCTGTCGCTTCATATTTTTTCTGAAAAAATCCGAGAACCAACAAATTAAATTGGTGTGGCCTTAGGTCTTATTCAACAAATTTTATTTTATTGTTTGTTACTTGTTTTATGTAGTTTGCCATACATTGTACCATGTGCAATTGTCGTGCAATAAAGTTCTTCCTATTTTCATTATTCCATTGGTGATAGATGTTACCAGCAACAACTTTTTTTTACTTATTGTAGATTTTCCTCTTTGATTCCAAACCCTGTCACCGCAGGCTTTTTATATTTATAGACTTGGCAACTTCACAAGATTCTGTGTTCTACCCGTGTACTGATCTTGTGACTTACACTGACTCCTGTAGTCAGGGATATAAACAACTTGTTTCTATGAATCATTCTCAAAATCAAGGGGAGCTACACACATTTTCATTGAGTACAACAAGGTTCACTATATGGGGGGGCCACATGCCCTTTTCCGTAGAGCGTAATTGACCGTTTTAATTCTACGTAGAGCGTAGACGGACTGTTCTAATTCAACATAGAGCATTATTGGCACATTTTGCATATAGAGCTTCCTGAAATTTATCATAAAACGTAATGGGGAGGCTTCCTGAATTCAACATAATACGTAGCCAGCTCTCAAAATTTAGCGTAAAGCATTGTGCGGACCCCCCCATGCAGGCCCTCCTATACCCCCCCCCCAACCGTAGGTTAATCTTATATAATGGAACCAGTAAGTTACAGCAAAAGTGACCAGGGAGAAGCTTTAAGCGCTACAAAGGAACATGGAGAATTTTCTTTCTACTTTATAAAGACCAGGAAGGATTATTAATGGACATCCAGCAAAGCTTGTTAATTTGTATCTAGATGTTAGCCTGGATGTCATCTATGAAACGAGATCTTTGTAGGATAGCCTCTATAGATATCTGTCCCAGCTGTCTTGAGTTAATGGTCCAAAATGCATTCAGGTCCCAACCGGTTTGTAGAACTGCAAGGTCAAGCCTGGCGCTAATGATCTCCCCACTGCCACATGTTGGCTGTCTCCTGTTGTATACATCAGGAACAGGCATGGAGAAGTCTGCCAACTGTAAAGTTGCCTGGTGACCTGATCCAGGTTAGATTTTCACTGGTGTGGGTTATCTGGTTGGTTAGTTAGTTAGTTGCTTTGTTTGTTTGTTTGTTTGTTGGTTGGTTGCTTGCTTGCTTGCTTGCTTGCTTGCTTGCTTGGTTTGTTGGTTGCTTGGTTGCTTGTTTGTTTGGTTAGTTGCTTGCTTGGTTGGTTGGTTGGTTGCTTGGTTTGTTGCATTAATTGCAATTGGTTGCTTGCTTTTTTT
Organism: Branchiostoma belcheri; assembly: GCF_001625305.1. Classification (NCBI taxonomy): domain Eukaryota; kingdom Metazoa; phylum Chordata; class Leptocardii; order Amphioxiformes; family Branchiostomatidae; genus Branchiostoma; species Branchiostoma belcheri. The sequence continues at coordinate 546,911 of NW_017804076.1, forward strand.
TTGGTTAGTTGCTTGGTTGGTTGGTTGCATGGTTAGTTGGTTAGTTGGTTGGTTAGTTGCTTGGTTGGCTGGTTGGTTGGTTGGTTGGTTGCATGGTTAGTTGGTTGGTTGGTTGGTTGGTTAGTTGCTTGGTTGGCTGGTTGCTTGGTTGGTTGCATGGTTAGTTGGTTGGTTGGTTGGTTAGTTGGTTGGTTGGTTGGTTGGTTGGTTGGTTGGTTGGTTGGTTGGTTGGTTGGTTGGTTGGTTGGTTGGTTGGTTGGTTGGTTGGTTGCATGGTTAGTTGGTTAGTTGCTTGGTTAGTTGGTTGGTTGGCTGGCTGGTTGGTTAATTGCTTGCTTGGTTGCTTGCCTTCTTGGTTGCTTGCTTGCATGTTGCTTTGTTCACTTGCATTCTTGGTTGTTTGAATGGTTGGTAACTTGCCAGATAGCGTTGGCTTACCTGATAAGATATCAAAGTCAAAATCTGGTGATGGATTTCTATGGATAAATGTTTACCCGAGGGAAAGAGTTTTTGGCATGGACTAATCTTGATAGAATATTAGGTCCTCATTTCAGCTTTGCCAGCAGATCGATCTCTCCATCTTGCCATGAGCTAGATATAGATCATGTGAAATATGAATATGTATATACATGTACATACAATGTAATACATAAGCACAGGGCATTCTGAAGCAGGATGAACCTAAAGACTGTGTCATGATGATGGTGATGTTTATGTTGTTGTTGTTGTTGTTTGTTCAGCCAGGTGACTGCTGCCTCCCCCACCCCCCTACCATGCACCGTCACATCCAGGTGTTCATCAGCATTGTCATCTTCGTCATTACGTGGGTCTTCATCCAGGTGGGTTAACATTGTTCCTGATGTTTGATCAGTCTTCTGGCCACTATTGAACGTAACCGCTGTACCTTTTTGTCTATTGTATTTGGCCACTCTACTTTCATGCCAAATTTCATGTTATGAAGAAATTGAATGCATTTAATGAAATGGTTCGAAGAAGAAGAAGAAGAAGGAGAAGAAGAGAAAGCAATATGTTAAATGGTGAAGTCATTAGAAATAAAGAAAGATCATAGGTCACTGCGATTAATTTACTGTAGTATTTGGTAAGGCAATGAATACAAAATTTCAAAATTTTTTGGTATTATACTGTGTGAAAAAAATCACTGGCATCTAAAAACATATTTCTGGAAGAAATAGAATAGCTAGTCTAGTAACAGATTAACATTGTAATTATTTATAATGGATTTTATAGCCAGATATAGGATATAATATTATGAGGAAATATGTGGTGAAACAGTGTATTTCTCCCCCCTCAGCTGGCAGAAGTGGACCATTCCCTGTTTGGTTTTGGTAGCAGGGATGACCACAGTAGCATCTGGACCTACACCAAGTACAAGCAGTGGGCAGATGGCCAGAAACACTTCCCCCGACCACACCTCACACAGGAGGACAGGGACTACCTGGAGACTAACAGGTCAGGCTACACACATGTCCCATTCAGAAAAGACAGATGGATAAGCTAGCTTTGGTCCAAAAATAACACCAATGACATTTAGAGCACAGCAATTTAAGTTGTTGGTTGTCTGATTTTTTCAGAAAAAAATATGAAGTGACAGGGAGAAAAAATAAAAAAATAAAAACAGGTCTAGGCATCCTATCATAACCCCAAATGCTGCGATAGGAGCCATGAAGTCAATACAAAAGGCTGGGTCAGTATTTAAACAATGAATTTTGAACTTTTAATCAAACCAATGCATTGATAGATGGAAAAACTGTAACAACTAGGAAGAAAAGGGCTTTCCTCAATTGTTGGGGACAAAATATGAGCATTTTTGAGTCGATTCAGAACTAAAATCTTTTTTTTTTTGCAAATCAGAAAAAAAAAAACAAAGAGGCGAATCCAAGAACCAACAAATGAAATTGATCTAGCCTTATCTATAGAGAAATGACCTAGCTGAAGGTTTGGGGTTCATTAAGCCACACTGATTAATTTTTATGGATGACATCTTCTGAAGACCCCAAAACTAGTGTGTGCGGGTGAATAAAAAAGTCCAGCCAAAAAACAACGTGGTGATGAACTGCTCTCTCATTGGTCAAGCTGCTAATTGCCACTCTCTCATTAGTTGATCTTCTAATTGTGATGGACACTTGGGATGTCTAATCTGGATGTCTAACCTTCTTCGACGTATCATTCAGACTGTCCTTGCCTTCCAACTTTAGAAAAGAGGGGAAGAATTTCGACACGGCACAGGAGTGGGAACCCATCGACCCCGAGGATGTGTCCAATCCGAACAGAACGTCGACGGCGCAGTCTGTTGTCACGGAAACGTGGCTGGCAGAGACCGTGGAGGACGCATCCTCCAAACCCGTCCACTTACTCCACGTCACCAGCGGCGAGCAGACCAAGTTCCAAGTCATCAAGGAAAAATCCTCTTACGTTGTGAGTCACATAATGTTAACCTTCACAAAAGGAAAACATATTGTTTTTGCTCTGTTTCTGTTCTTCCTCTTCTTCTTCTCCTTCTCCAAACAAATAAGGTCAATGGCCTGAACCAGATGTCTGTCACCATGGTAACTAGTGTTGGGTTACATCATGTTGCAATCTTATAGCAGGAGGGATTTAGACTCCTGTCACCATACATATGAAAGTGTTTGAGTAAGAATTAACAGAGCAGATCATATGTTTTTTTCTTTATTTCAAGCACAGAGGCCCACATCATTACATAGTTAACAACAAGTAAACAAACAAACATACAAAGCAAAATACAGTTATACATGATTGTAGTAGATACAATGAAAAGTGATTTTGTTATTCAACCTCACATACAGAGAAGATCCCCTTTCCACTAGCTATAGACAGTGATTACTGAGCAACCTTTGAGCAACTAAAATTTTATTTGTGTTAATTATGATATTTGTCCATCAGTTACATTTGTAGATATCAAATGACCGGAAAAGGGTTTTAGAAGGATTTTTATTAATCAAAAATTAAAGAATAGTTACTGTATAACACAATTTTGCTGCTTTGGAAGTATGAAATCTTCAGTTAAACCTTTAGTACAGTTAGTATTTTGATGATCACAGCAGAATTGTTTGTAATGATAATCATGATGTTATATTTCCTCAGATGGGTGAAATCTTACAGGTTGCAATACAGGCCAGAGACTACAGGGGGCGCCCCAAGCCATATGGAGGAGACTCCTTCAGGACCAAGGTTCACACCCCTGAGAAAAAATCCAGCACCAGTGGGAGGGTGCAGGATCATGGGAATGGCAGCTATACTGTGGAATTTCCACTATGGTGGAGTGGGAAGGTCAGTAAGATTTTATATTTTTCTTGTGATTCTATTGTCTAAAAGTGATGATAACCTCAAAACATTAGCCTTATCCTGCTGGATAGCCTTTTATTAACTGTAATTCCTTATTTGCGGTACTTTATGTTCGCGTTTTTCACAGTCACTTTGGCGTAACCGAAAACCTATCATTGCCGTTAACGAATAATTTGCCAACTTTCTTTCTTCTGCACCTGCCACTGTGAACATATAGTTCCATAAACTTTTGCTACTGTGAACATAAAGTGAATTACAGTATGTGTACTGCACTTCAATTAAGCATTTGCCAACAGAAAGGTTGATGTATGACTTTTGGACTCAATGGACTACATTTGGACTTTTGGACACAATGTCTTTCTTGTCTGCCTTCTCCAGGTGCAGATTTCCATAATTCTAGAACATTCAAGTGAAGCCATAGCCGTCCTTCGCAGAATACGGGAGGTGCCCGTGAAGAGAATATTCTATGCGCAGTTTGAAGACTATGAGTACGGAATGCAGGAGGATTCCGAGTGCTTTTCACATCCCTACCCGGCAAATGGTCAGTGCCGTATGATGAAGACTTTTCTTTTCGTTTGCAAAATAAGTGTGTCAGAATCTTGTAATGAAATATTATATTATCTTACATGTAGTACCTTTGCTTGCACATCTTAACACACATAAGCTCATATAATGTCTTTGATAGATTCTCGACTATTGTGGCATGTTTTATCATGTTAGAGTAGTGTCGAGAATGGCTTCCAAATACCTCAGACCTCAAAATTGTGATAATCACATTTTCTTGCAAATCTTTCGAAAGTTAACGGTAAATATTAGTAGTCATCTACAACTGAGATGAAGCATTAAACGCTTTTTCAAGTATGTCAAAAGATAAAACTTTTCTTCCAACACAAAGAAATGTTCTCACCTAGAGCTTTTTCAAGTATGTTTAAAGTTAAACCTTTTGTTCCAAAACAAAGAAATGTTCTCACCTAGAGACTTCTCTTAAGTGTGACATCAACAATGGCCAAAGTTATCTTGTAAACATTGTAACAATTTTTCAAGCAGTTAGTGGTACTGAACTCTGTGATATCTTGGCGTCTTATTTCAAACTTCTTTAATATTTATTTTCTGACAGTGGAGAAGGACTCGTGGTGCAATTTCTCAGACGACTACTCTGGTGTGACATGGTGGTGTAGGAAGCCTGCGTCCCTGCCTTGTGACACCTTCGTGTTCTTTGGCTGTGACAACACCAAAACCAACTCTCTCGTAGAGAGTCTGCTGGCACCAGAGGAGTATGAGCTCTTCTTCTGGTAAGGGTTTGATGACTTTGAAAAGTACCATGATAGTGATACCATGTTGCTATTGCAGAGGGCATTGGTCCACCTGTAATTCTTATCGTAGTACATATAATACATACCTCTTGACATTAAAGAGTAAAAAAATAAAAAACTAAAGCACAAACTTTTAGTATAGAGTGCCCACATACATGTATGCATATATCTTAACAACTTACTTCATAAACAAAAAGCAAACTTGGTAACAATATCAGCTCACATTGTATCAATTCAAATCTCAAAGTGAGGTCTGTTTTATGTGCATTCAAGGAGATAGATGTTAAACCATGTGCACAATTATTTCATATTGCCTTGAATATTTTCTCTTTCTGTTTTTTTTATGAAACTGCTACCATTAACTGAACCTTTCTTTTAGGCCAAATTACAACTTTGCACTGGAGGGCTCAACAACCTACATCAATGTTGCAAAGAACTGTAAGTACGACCATTTTAGCTTGCAGCTAATCTTTATAATTATTTATAGCACACTGAATCAAGTTAATTTGGTGGTTCAGAAATGTCAGGAAATGACAAATTTTTAATAATGATTTTCTTACAGATGGGTCACATCCAAGACAAAAACTTCTCCCTCAACTACCTCCCTGTGGTGGAACCTTGTCCCATGCAGCGCCCTCTCCCATCTCTCAGGGGTACTACATGCATGATGTGTGGTACTCCAGCGAGTGTCGTGCCAAGCCCAATGTCTATCTCTCTAACTTCACAAGATGTCTGGCCAACAAAATGCTGTACATGTATGGAGATTCTACCTCGAGACAGTATTTTACCACCCTCAAAAGTGTAAGTAACTTCTTCAGTGTTTTTCGCGTGACCAAGGACATTATACAGATATGTATAATGTCCTTGGCGTGACCAATATATTGTTGACATCTATGTTGATGAAGGTTAGACATCCAGGTAAACAATACTCATAGCTAACTCAAACTCTACAACTGGATAAATTACGGAGATTACTTCCTGACATTTTGAGTGACATCCATCACTCTTTTTAAATGTTAGTAATGAACTAACAGAACTAGTCAATACTTATATATGAGCAACTGGAAAAACAGTTGAACATGAGAAAGGCATGTGACAGTTAAGTCAAATTAGTGAAGCTGAAGAAGAGTATTAGATGTCACTCAAAATGTCCAGAAGTAATATATGTGATTTATCTTGTATCCAGTTTGAATTACCTATGAGCATTGCTGACAGCACTTGTTCCAACTTCCATACTTGCACCTGCTTGCCTTTATAGTTACTTGATACACTGCAATTAAGTATACATTCATTTCACAAGGGGCATTTGCAGAGTATTTTAGGCTACAGTACCTTCCTTTTGCATTTTGATGTGTTTTCCTTTAAATCCAATATAAGGGTTCTAGAGAAATATTGTTTAAAGGATTAAAATATAATCTTTTCTTTACATGTGTTAAATATTCTACAGAATAACAGTGTCAAATTTGATATAAACTTCCTTTCCTCCTTCTCCAAATCCAGTTTGGATCATCCTTTGATAAACTACGTGGATTTTTTTCCTTGCAGATATTTGGCAGTAACATGTATGAACAGTTCAGCTCTGCAGACGAGAGGCTTGGTCCACGCATGGCTGTGGACAAGTCCCACAACTTCCACATGTACTGGAGGTTCCACAGTTTCCCCATACATGGTATGTAGATAGGGTTTTTTCTTACACATAACGAGGCCTGAAGGCCAATCCTAGTGGGTTACGGGTTACATGAAGACTGTAATTATTATATTTCTGTAATTATGATATTTCTGATATAAAAAAACTAACAGTATCTCTTCTCCCTAAGTCAGAAATATCATAATTGAGACTAGCTCAAATTCTCTTAGGAGTGTCAGGACTAACTGAACCACTAGGAGAAGCAGAAGGTGCTTGGGAGATTCCCTACCCCATTTTAAGCTAGAATGATTTTATCCACTCACATCAGGAAAGACCCCTACTCTTTTCGTTAAGTGTGGCGGGTTCTTTAACATGCCTGAGGTTTGGCTGACCTCAAACATGGGACCTCCATTTAACGTCTTATCCGAGGGACGTCCCTAAATGAAGATTTTTTACCTGAGTCAAGTGAGGAAAGTCATGTAAAGTGTCTTTCCCAAGGACACAAGATCGGTGACATGGCACACAGTGATCTGTTTTTGCACTATATGTTTTCTTTTAAAAACTCTGTGAAGAATCTAAGCTTTTGTATATACATGTACATGTATTTTACATGAGTATGTAGAAAATTGTTGTACGTGTATGTGTAATTGCAGGGTCTCACGGAGTCCTTGTGAGGGATGTGAAGAGTATAGTCAGGAGTCTGGATGACCTGAAGTGTGGGCCTGGGTGTGTCGTCCTCATCAGTGCTGTCTCACATTTCACTCAGGTCAGTACTGAGCACGTTGGCAGAACGTAGTATTCGCACATATAAGGTTAACACTCCATTCTGTAGTTAACTAATGTTGTGTTGGAAAAGATATCGTCTGTAACAACAGACTTTGGCAGCGGAAACAATGATGATCAACAATGATGTTGATCTTTTACTCCCCTAATGACATCATGATTATATTATTATAGTGCAATAAAAGGTGTAAAACAATGATGAAAATCTTACATAATATCGCTTTAAAGTTTTTCTATAGTTCTTATACATGTATGTAAAATGCACTCTGCACTATCCCCTCAGGAAACAATAGAAACGTACATCACCAGATTAAAAGCGATACGAGCGGCCATCAGGCGGCTACACGAGAGACATCCGGGCTCAAAAGTCATCCTAAAGAGCGTGAACACGCGGGAACACAAGAACCTGTCCATGCTGTTACAGACCAGCAACTGGTTCGCACACGAGCTGAACAACATCCTGAGGGAAGTCTTCAGTGGAGAGGAGGTGGGAGCAACCATTAGAATGCTATTACCTTTGCCAAGAAGGTTATGTTTTCAGTAGCATTTGTTTGTTTGTCTGTCTGTGAACAGCATAACTCAAGAAGCTTTCTATGCATTGTCATGAAAGTTGGTAGGTGGGCAGGTCTTGATGAGACCTAGAAATGATTAGATTTTGGGACCCCTGGCGGCTTGTGTTGATACTGCAGCAGAACTTCCGGTTTTGATATCTCGGGATCTGGGCACGCTACAACATGTAGAGTCACAAATTTTTGGTGGTAGATACCAGATAGCTCTTGTGCTCGGGAAGATGTGACATTAGTTTGGTCCCCCTAGCAACTTGTATATAATTGTAAATTCCTTTATTTTTGCAAGAATTTGATGTAGAGGTAGGAATGGAAAATAGACTTCTGCAGTGTCTTAAATTCTTGGTTGAAAGAATTCTGTAGAACTGTATGTAGTGATACAATGGTAAGACATACCGGTATTATAATTACTGTTGTGATGATTTTATGGGGAAGAGGTCATTGAGAAAACCACAAAAAGAAAACCACTGTGAACATTTCCAAGTTTACAGTATGTTTTAACCAGTGGTGGTGTTGTGGACATCATATCTTTACTTGTTTTTGTTTTTTTGTTTGTTTAGATCAAATGTAATTATAGACCCCATGGTATTCTCTCTTTTTGTGAACAAGAAATTAAAACAAAAATGGTTTGCAGATACAGTGTAAGGCTTTGCTTTATGAAGAAGAGATAAAAAAATGTTTTAGCATCATACATGTAGCAGTTTCCTTTTGAACAACAACTACGTATCTGTATGTTTTGTGTGTGTTTTTGAGCAGGATAACTTACTCAACTGTTACTGTTTTCATTTCTTACAGGTAACGTACCTGGATGTGTGGGACATGACAGCTTGCCATTATTCCACTGACAACATCCACCCCACATTTAATGTAGTTGTTAATGAACTGTCCCTACTATTATCACATATATGTCCACTATAGCAGTTAGGGTGTATAGATAGAAAGGCCACTGATAGCTGTGTCATAGTCTATTGTAAGTCTTTGTGATGTTGTTGTATAGGAATTTAGGGCTGTTCCATGACACAAGTGGGGGACAGGACACTTTGATGATTCTAGTATCCCCTGACTCATATATGTTTTGATAGTTTTTTTTTCTTAAATATTAAATAGTTAGAAGTCCTACACCCATTTTAATTGTTCTTGCCCTATGTTTTTTATGTGGAATATCCCCAAGGTTTTAGATATGAGAACAATGTATATACATGTATTTGATGCCAGCTTAAAAGGGTATTATTATTGTAACGTTGGAAATCATGGATCTAGTAACAAATGTATCTCTAAGTGATATTCTGCAGTGCAATTTGTGGAAGATACCGTACAGTTTTCCACTTTCCAGAGAAGCAAACTTCAGTATTTTTAACCCCTAGCACTCTACAGGTGCAATTGTTGTACATCATAGACTTTGTATTCATTACATACATGTAGGATTGAATAGGATGCTAGCATACTGCAGGTTAAAAAGCATCATGGTTCACAATCATGTAACAGTCAAAAGTACTACAATTTTGAATGAAGACTAGACTGTGTATAATGTGCAAGATGAGAAAGCAAAACTACAGAAGCCTACTACATTATTTTGTTTTGTACACCTTTTGAATAGTTGCTTTATGTTCCAACCTATTAAAATTATGGTACTAGTTTTTAAGGGTTATTCCATCGAACATTAAGATGACAAGGGGGCTGTAGGTAATGTGATTATCTTAAGGGTGGGAGGAGCTATTACTACTGTAGCATTATTGGTGAAGAGTAGCTTGTCAGCAGAACGTACTGCGCCTGCGCAAAACCGTGATTTTTCATTGGATGTTTGGTCAGCGTTGCATCAGAATTTTGCCTGTTGCAGACGATATCTTTTTCAACACAACATTTGGAAACTACAGTCAGGATGTTTAACCTTATATACACAAATATGACCTTATATGCGATGGTCTACCGAAGTGCTATGTACAATACATTACGGGTTTCACGCAGGTGCTGTACGTTCTGCTGACATGCTGTGAAGAGTGGGTGAAATGCTTGCCAGCCATATCCTTTTTTTTATCCGTAAATTCCACAAGTAGTTGTGCTGATACTACATGTAAAAGCAAACTGTATATTACCAGCACTTGTGTGCAATGTACCACATTTTTATTATCTCAATCTCACCGTTTTCATAGCTTGTAGCTATTCCATGAATTTCTATATGCATATTTATTTATTCTGAAACAAGGGGTTGGATATTGACAAACCAGGATTTGATATAAGTGTTCCCTTCAACTGAAAACGTGTTTGGGAGTTGCCACATACATGTACACTGGGTGCAATATGTTTTTGACTTTTATGGGAACCCTATACCGATAGTCATAAACTTGCCACATTGAGATAAAACACAGGCTATTGAATACATACTGGGTATTTATTTTTGTGCAGTATGTATATAATTATGTATTATGTGAATAAAAGGGGTATTTTTACTCAGTCTCAAAAAAGGTGTCTTTTTCTATTTGTGGATGGATTATTGTGTACAATATCATGTATAAAAGATTCACATTAAAAGACTTAGTTTGGAATCATGTATCAAATATATAATTTTCTTTGAAAAAGCAGAACGACTCATTTCAACAAGGAAAGGGAAGATTGAAAATAGCTAAAAACACAGAGGGACATGGGGATTTCTATATACATAATTAATCTATTATCATTTTATGGTTGGATGGTTTCATTTTATGTTTATATGAATAATATTTTATGAATAAAATATAATGAAAAAAAACCTACCCCCCTACCAAAAAAAAAAAGATTCACAAGAGAATACAAAGTTTCCATGGAATAAGAATTAACTTTATTGCAACAGTGAGCCTTAATACCCGGCATATAAATGTAAAAAAAGGACATGAACTTTTTGTTACAGTTCTGCAACCATTTAAACATACCAACACAAAAAGGCCACCTTAATTGATTTTCAAACAAATGTTTCACACTTCTTTAATATTAATCTATGTATAATTCATATAAATTATTTGTGGTCTCTGTGACTACGAGTCATTCACTGTTTTATGAAGATGAGAAATCTTTGATAACATTACCACCCTGAATTACATGTCTGTAAGAATATTGGAACACAAGGAACATACAAAATAAATTTTGCTGGAATTGACAGCATGCTAGCATAATTTTTCAGCTTTTACGTCCAAGAAAATGTGTCAATACTTTGACCTTCTTTGAATCCAAGCCTCAAGTAACCAGCACATTCCAATGCCAATAACTTAAAGCGACTCTTGATTCAACTGCAAGAAAAGAATAGACTTTGATTTCCTTGTACGATAAATGTTTACAGTCTTGCACAACACTGTTATGGAAATTATGGCACATGGATGTTTAAAATCATACTCTGATTGCATAGAATCTATTAACCATGTTATGACTACAGTGAAACCTGTCTTTCATGACCACTCAAAACACTATTATGGCAGACAGTGTACCAAGATTTCTAATGCTTAAGTCAGAGGAAAAATTGCCCAAAGGCCTGCCAAAAAGTGATGGCTAAGTGGACATTGTGTAGAGATGGTCACTAAGTGCAGGTTTCACTGTAATTCACTGAGGTACAGATAGGTGATTGTATTTGAACAAGATTGTAAGTTAAAAAAATGTTCACTTACTTATTTCTACTTGGCAATATATGAATGGAAACCTGTTGACTAATGTAACCACCTTGACTACGCTGATCCTAAAATGTTTTATCCTGACTGTCCATTACAATTAGCAGTTTAACAATAACCAATGATAACATGGCAATTAGTGGTTCAACCAATGAGAGAGTCTGTCAAATATATGCATTCGTACATTTTAACAGGTGGGCATAGCTATGGGATCAGTATATTGATTGTCAATGATTTGCGTGGTTTCAGGGCCAAATTACTTTCAAAATATATTCCCAACTAACTGATGCTAGCAGTTTCCTGAACATGCCAATCATAAAATGAAGATTGTGCAGCCTTAGTTGAAGGAAAATTGGAAGGGTGGGTACTGGATAGTCTCAGTGGTCCAACACAAGTCACCCTCACTCAAATACTTGTCACACTCCAGCAGGCCAAACTGTTTGTCCAAGCACAGCATCACCTGGGGGAAGATGTGATATTTCTGTTATCCAGGCCATTGAAACCTCTTGGGCATTGTGTATTGATCATTTTTTATAATTGTATAATGACAGATTTCACCTCAACCAAATTTTGCAACAGGAAAAACAAGGATGATCTGTAAAGGTCTCAAGGTATGGTAATGTTTCTTCCATGCAAGCAAATTTTTCCTGGCTGCCAATGTTTTGGGCAATCCATCAGATGCCTACATCAGGGTAATGATGTACATTTGTACATGTACATGAATGTCTGACAATTTGCTGGAACATTGTGAGAACACTGTGTATGTGTTTAAGGACTGTACTCAAATTCGTAGTGCCTGAACATGCGTCTTTGTAGATTCACTCACAGCCCTACTAGTAGAAGCACAGCCCTATAGCTAATGATAAGAAATCAAATGATTCCCCCAAAACCTGATGAACCTGTTTACAGACCTATCTGTTGTACACACAGGAGGATAAATGAATCATTACCTGGGAGATGTATTGTTTGTGTGCCTCTTTGTCCCAGTAACACTGCATAACGAACGACATGTTGTTCACATTCTTCCTGATGGCTCCCTCGACATCACTGAGGTATAACAAGTGTGGAGTATGAACATTTTTCTTAGCCAATTACATTCAACATTAGAAAGGGGGCTAGTTTTAGTTTATAGGGCTAGTATCCTGGAAACGTGTCAGTGTAAATTCATTTAAGTTTCAAATATATAACCAAGAAAGATGGTAATCGTATGGTTACGATGATTTTGGGTGGCTACCTATGGATTACCAAGGAGGTTTAAAAAAGGGTTTTTTTAACCTCCTTGGGAGTACAAAGACTAAAAAAGCCTGATTAGGCCTTATGAAATGGGCATGCAGGCCCTCCTCCAATAGATAAAGCCTAAAGACCTACTTGTAAGAATATGCCTTTTCTGCATTTGGCACGATGTGATTGCTGGCTAGCATCTCTGTGATGTTGTACTTTGCATTGAGCCTGAGTCCCTCAGCAAAGTAGTTGTGTTCCCCGTGTATAGCAGGCAGCGAGGCTCCACACGTGCCGTGTTTGGTCCACTCGTGGTCCCACAGGTTGTTAGTCTTTATCAAGTTGGGCCAGTAGAGACTCATCTGTGGCCTCAGGTCTTCGATCAGGCTTTGGTTGAAGTGCCACGAGCTGTTACAGAAGTTGGGAGCCTCTTTCTTCATCTGTAAACCAGACAACATAGATTTTATTTATTTATTTATGTATCAATCTTACAAACAAATGGGTAGTCCCTTCAGCCGTAGTCATTGATATGTGACCATAGTAGACGTATTCTAGTTGATATGTAATAAAATACTGTTAATCATTAAGCATTCCTGCACAACTGATGAATTAGAAATATTTCACATATTGTAATTCACTTTATGTTCACGTTAGCAAAATTTCACGGAACTATATGTTCACTGTGGTGACAGGTGCAGGAAAAAGAAAGTCCAGGAATTATTTGTTAACTGTATTGATAAGTTCACTGTACAGAAGTGACAGTGAAAACAGTGAACATCCACAGTGAAAAAAATCAGGAATTATAGTATTGATTACACAAATAAGATCCTCATTTGCATTAAGTATATCAGTTGATCTCTTTTATGGGGGCCCCCAGGGGGGGTCCCGACAACGCTCTACGCTAAATTTTGAGAGCCGGCTACGTATTACGCTGAATTCAGAAAGCCTCTCTACGCTCTACGCTAAATTCGAAAGATTCCCAACGCACTATGCAGAACTCAGTCCCCTAGCGACTGCATGTTTGCGTGAAAACCTTTTGATTTATCACATGTAGAGGTGATATAACTTGAATTAAAAGTAGTAATGCTAACCGGCGGTCACTTCCTTATACATTGAAAGTATAGAATACAAAACGGGGTATTCAGTATTACCGCAGGTACCAACTTGACCGCGAGTCGATCGCCCGAAGATCGGAGGGCGATCCGTGAATGGAGGTAACATGGCCGTAGCCAGGATTTTGAAGGGGGGACCAACCAGCGCCGAAGGCGCGAGGCGAGCGCCGAAGGCGCGAGGTTCCTAGGGGGGTCCGGGGGCATGCTCCCCCGGGAAATTTTGAAAAATGAACCTTCTGAAATGGCTTTTCCTGCGTTTTTATATAATAGAGGGTTTCAAAGAAAAAAATCAGAGATAACTTTTTCAATGACAAAGTGAGCCGTTTTCCTACGACGGATTACAGCCTTGCTGGTGACACGAATCAGTCCGTCTTTTAAAAAGAAAAATCTTGGACCTTTAGATAAAAAGTGGACCTTTGAGCCTTTTGGGGTTGTCGTCCGGTAGAAAAGCAGGCTGCAAACAATACAGCGTAATTTGTCAAAACGACTCAGCTGCCGATTGCTGACGGTCCCGCGTTACCCATCACCCGCACAATGACGGGGATGACATTGCTCTTTTCGGGAGTGTCCTCCATTACCCTGGCCGTTGATCAGCAATGATGTTCCCGCTAAGAAACGTCTTGCGGGCCCCTATTGGGCCTTACAAGTCATGTGGTTCTAAGGCCTTCTACCCTCTTCATCTGTGGCCATCTGTGGCGTTTGGCCAATGGTCCTCCTGTACGTCACCGATGGTAAGGTCAATCTCGTACCCAGCGCACTGTGACCCATGTGTTGCCTTGTTCTTGCGTATGGCTCTGGGAACAAGTCTAGTGGATTGTTCGATTGTATAGAAGGGGGTAGAGCAAGAAAGACCTCGAGCGCCGCGACAACCCGGCACTTGCGAGGCCTTGAGTTCCCGTTTGCAGCTTGGATTACGCTCTACGCACAATTAATCGATTACGCTTTACGGTTAATTCCCGATAGCTACAACGCATTACGTAGAATTAAAACGGCGAATTACGCTCTACGCCAAATGCGCCAATTACGCTCTACGTTGAATTAGAGGGTCCGTCTACGCTCTACGTAGAATTAAAACGGCCGATTACGCTCTACGGAAAAGGGCTTGGGGGCCCCCTTTTATAACCCCATGATCATATGCTCCTGACCCAATGATTTGTCTAATATCTTAAAAAAAGAAGGCATAATATAATAATGTCCTTTATAAACCATTTCCTTATATCAAAATTCAAATCAATTCAATCTAAAAGTAACGTCAGCAATAACATGTAACAGTTAATTAACGGCCGTTTATAATATATTTCATTCATTTCATTCTCTATGCCACCCCACCTGTGAAGGCCAGACACCGTGGATTGTCCATCCTGTGACATTCTTGGGGATCTGAACCTCTGGTCCAGTCTGCAGCCGGAAAGTCTCCGGCCACTGTTGGGTGAACACCATAAAATCGAAGTGGTCATCTTTAACTTTGGACCCAGCGACGTTTGTGCCTTGTTTTTGTTCAGCATACATAAGCAAAGAAACGAAAAACACAGCCAAAGGCGGTAGATACTTCCTCATGTCGTCTCTGAATAAGGGAAATCTAGCAAATTAAGACTAAAATGAGGGAAGAGTGGCGGAAACGAAACAGAAGTCGAAGTTCTGGTTTCAGCAGTGTCCGTTTTTCAACTAACATCACATGATCCCTGAACTTTGAACCTAATATTGTGACCCTTGCTCGCTGTTACGTCACTGTCGTAATAATTACTTTATTCCACAACAAATGTATATAAAAGACGTGGGCCGCCTTTTATTACGTAACAATAATTCTAGAAGGCTACAGGAAATTGTACATTGTAGAATAAGACGATATAACGTTATAATTGCACAGTCTTTGGTGGTTTACTTGCCGCAAAACGTGTCAGAAAACATACTTCCGGGTTGCAGACGACACTGGCCCCTGGCACTGCAAAGATAAACACAAATCTAGACCCTGTTTTGTCACATTATCTGCGACACCCGCGAATAGTTAATATTTCCGTGCCCATAGCGACATAATGCAGCATCTGGATACTCGGTGATCAAGGTAAGAATACTCATATGATTTGTTTCAGTGTAGAAACTCTCCTTATTTTTATTTTGCTCAGAAGAAAGAGCATCCCTATTCACAATATTGCAAACAACTTTATCACAATTCTATGATGTGCAACATTCGATAGGTAAGAAATAACCACCACAACATCAATGGCGTTATGTGTAGTTGTGTGTTCTCATGCTGATACAGACGGAAACAATCTAGAAGTATTTTTTATCTTGAATTTTGAAAGAGAAGAAAAGAAGTGGACAGCCTAATGATTTCTGAGCGCTGAAGAGTCCTCTCCTTCCCAGAGTTCCAGAGAGCTGACCAGAGGACCGGGTTACCATGGCAATGGCAGACCAGTGGTTTTCTGCAAGTCAGGTGATCATTTTATCTCTGGCCCATTTTTGTTGTTTTTAGGTCTAACTTAATAAATGAGAAATCAAAACTGTTAGCTTGTATCCTTGGTCTAGGCAAGAACTGTTCACAAGATAGGTTTCAATCTCCTTTTACATAACATGCAAGGTTCAAATCTTGGTTAATATTTCTCCTCATCTGTCAGGTAGCAGAGGGAGTACACCTGGTCCGTGAGAGGTTCTACCATTCCGGTAACCAGGCCAACATCTGGGTGGTGCAGGGGACAGAACAGGACGTCGTCGTGGATACAGGGCTGGGTATACAGAACCTGCGGGGGTTCCTGGAGGACCAGGAGCTGATTGGGAACAAACCCACCCTGGCAGTGGCCACTCACGTCCACTTTGACCACTCAGGGGGTGAGGACTTAATTGGTTTGGCCGCATACCAACTCAGAAAAGAACAAAAACTAGTCATGCCTTCAAGTACCAGAGTTATCAACCAAGGATTGAGGTGTTCAGAAACTCATTGGAATTCCCATGAACTACATGTATGGCAGAGTGGAACTTGCTGTCACCAAGTACATTAGGGAAATTATCATTAGATAGCTTTAAACAAGGAGCTTTCATCGTGATGAAAGCTCCTTGCTTTAAACAATCATTGAATGTTTAGTCAAGGAGCTTTCATCACCAAGGAGCTTTCATGGTTTAGTCTACAGTTAGATGTTCAAAGGCTAGGTGTATCAAGTTGTTCAGTGTAATGTAGCTAGCTGCCGCCGTGCTGCGTGCCTGTAAAGCTGGTATGTTATGCCAATGGGTGGTCATACCGGTTGTACAGATACAGAAGTTAATTTCTTGGTTCTTTGATTTGCCTTGGTCATTTTTTTCTGATTTGCAACAATAGATGTCTATGATGATGAAAAGGTCAAGCCTTGTCCAAAGCCAGCACACATGCAAGAAATGGTGACTTTTGGTGGAATTTTTTTCCTCGCACAATGGTGGAACAATAGTTTCTGTACTTTTATATAGTTCAAGTTGTTACGTATGCATACATGTTGCATGTAATATATGTTTTCGAGGGCTCCTCAATAAAGCAGTACTATGACACTGAGATGGGTCAACCTGGGTAAGTAAAACAGAAACAAACACCTAGCTGAACATTGAGACTGTACCAGTTTTTCCTCAGGTCTGTATCAGTTTCCAGAAGTTGCCATCCACAAGAATGAGGTTGAAGCCTTAGAAAAGGGCGACAACTTTGAGACTGTGACGTTCTTATCTGACTCTGAGATTGTCCCACCTCCCACCAGGAAATGGAAAGCAAGCAACTACAGAGTCAGAGCTTCTAAGGTATTCCTCAGCACTTACAATGATGATGCTTTTACAAGTACAAAATGTAGTCATGGCCATTCCTTGTCATTCAAGACGGGGGTAATGTTACGATAGTGATTCTCTGGTAAGTTTATCAAACCATATCGCATTTGTCATTGTGTTGCAGGTGTAGAAAAATTGCTTGTTTACTCTCTGCTAGTTTGTCTTTCTTGGTACCATAAATAGGGGACGATAGTGTGTGGGTTGTTTTTGCATTGCCTGTTATAAAATTGTGCTAAAACTTAAAAGCACTGGTAAATGTTATGTACTTGGTATGACAGGAAGGTTCAATTATGCAGACTTTTTTCAGTTTTCTCGGCTATATTCTATGAGTACCTTCCATATTGATGGAAGATAGCCCCTCTGCTAAGTTACACCAAATGTCTTCAAACAGATGAAATTTTGGTCTGTTGTTCAGGTAACTCGGACACTTGAGGAAGGTGATGTCATTGACCTGGGAGACAGGAGGCTACAGGTGTTACATGTACCTGGGCACTCACGTGGCTCTATTGTCCTCCATGACCAGGTCAACAGACAACTGTTCAGCGGAGATACGGCCTACATGGGTAAGTGGGACGGTTAACCAGTCAAGCAAGGCACAGGGGTCAGAATATTCTCAATACTGTCATGTCACTTTGATTTGTTGTCAGGTTTTATTCCACAACTCATGGAGCAATAGCCTGGGTGGCATCCTATTTGGATACTGGGGCTCCCATACTTTCTCCCCAAAAATATATGAAAGCCCTGGTATATGTGTAGGATGGCACCCAGGCTATTGGAGCAGAGGAAGGTTATGTGTACTCTGTACTGAGAACTTTGGGATTAATCAAATAAAGCCTAGCATGTGTTGCAATCTGTCCCTGCCAGGAGCTTCAAACTTCCTGCCACCATCCACTTTAGAAGGGCTAAGTAGGCAATGCCAATTTTATACTGTTATGTTCTTGCTAAGCTACACTGGACAGGGCCATATGACCAGTGTTCATGATTCTGCTAATCTCACTACCTGAAAGTTGAAACAACAAACTAATCTCTTGCTAGGCTACACTGGCAAGGCTATATCACCAGTGTTCATAATCCACTTCTCTCACTACAGTGAAATAGAAAAAGTTCTCAACAAAGAAGAAGTACATTTCATCCTTTTTATTCCTCTCCATAAAAACACTCAACTGAGTGTTTACAACATTCTCAACTTTTAACCTTTTTTTTACTTTTAACATTCTTTCTTTACTTCAACAAAAGCAACATCACGCATGTTTCTTGTGTATGCGAGTGTGGTTTTGCCAGTTCTCTGGGGGTTGAGGTGTTTAATACTCCTCTCCCTCCTCCTCGCCCTCGCCTTCCACGGAGTCGACGCCGACCTCCTCGTAATCCTTCTCCAGGGCGGCCAAATCTTCACGGGCCTCGGAGAACTCTCCCTCCTCCATACCCTCACCGACGTACCAGTGCACGAAGGCACGCTTGGCGTACATCAGATCGAACTTGTGGTCAAGACGGGCCCAGGCCTCAGCGATGGCGGTGGTGTTGCTCAACATGCACACGGCACGCTGCACCTTGGCCAGGTCACCGCCGGGCACCACGGTGGGTGGCTGGTAGTTGATGCCGACCTTGAAACCAGTGGGGCACCAGTCGACGAACTGGATGGTACGCTTGGTCTTGATGGTGGCGATGGCGGCGTTGACGTCCTTTGGCACAACATCTCCACGGTACAGCATGCAGCAGGCCATGTACTTGCCGTGACGGGGATCGCACTTCACCATCTGGTTGGCTGGCTCGAAGCAGGCGTTGGTGATCTCAGCAACGGACAGCTGCTCGTGGTAGGCCTTCTCTGCGGAGATGACTGGGGCGTAGGTGGCCAGGGGGAAGTGGATACGTGGGTAGGGCACCAAGTTGGTCTGGAACTCAGTGAGATCCACGTTCAGGGCACCGTCGAAGCGGAGGGATGCGGTGATGGAGGAGACGATCTGGCCAATCAGACGGTTGAGGTTGGTGTAGGTCGGGCGCTCGATGTCCAGGTTACGGCGGCAGATGTCGTAGATAGCCTCGTTGTCGACCATGAAGGCGCAGTCGGAGTGCTCCAGGGTGGTATGGGTGGTCAGGATGGAGTTGTAGGGCTCCACCACGGCAGTGGACACCTGGGGGGCTGGGTAGATGGCGAACTCCAGCTTGGACTTCTTGCCGTAGTCGACGGACAGACGCTCCATCAACAGGGAGGTGAAGCCAGAGCCGGTGCCACCGCCGAAGGAGTGGAAGATGAGGAAGCCCTGCAGACCGGTGCACTGGTCAGCCAGCTTACGGATGCGGTCCAGGACCAAGTCGACGATCTCCTTACCGATGGTGTAGTGGCCGCGGGCGTAGTTGTTGGCGGCATCCTCCTTACCAGTGATGAGCTGCTCGGGGTGGAACAGCTGGCGGTATGTGCCAGTACGGACCTCATCTGGGGAATAGAAAGCAATTACATTAAGTATGGACAAACTCATTGGTATGCAAGCGGCAGCCACCAATTAACTGAAGAGGAGAAAAAAAAATCTTATCAACATGCCAAGCAGAAATATTAACATATGTCTAGTAGAGAGGTCATGACCAGAATTAAACAAAGTGAGCACATCACTTGTGCCTATGTAACAGAACAAATTGAAAATTTTCAACCATATCCAACTGAGATATATTCATATGACTAATGTTAAATAATGTCCTAAAAAAAAGATGACTAATGATGTGCCAGGAAAAAAAAAGGTCATAGAGAGGGTAATGGGTATGTGGTATCTAATATACCAACCCAAGCCACTGAGTATCAGGTACCCCTATCATAGACTCTCGTTGCAGGATGCCTGTATTGAACATGATGCAATTTAATGCCCCATCTGCTCATGCCTCAAAGGAAACCAATGGATGAGTCAGGCCCCCTGACACATCATCTATAATCTCATGTAAATGAGATTGGGCCATTTGTTTGCCGAGTTAATTTACTAGTCACTTAGGACTACCAGAAAATTTGCGTTCTAAACTCAAAATGAGAGATCGGCTCGGTTGAATTATATCAATTATCTCCCGCCACATGACCATATTTGGGCAAAGGACATGACATCATTTCCCTAGCTGGGGCATGACTCACAAAATTTCGAAATTTTCTTTTATTCTCCAACATGAATCGTCGTTCCTGTAGAAATTATTATATTAGTAGCGAACACAGCAATATTATTCAGTTATTTGAGTGCGGTGGAATTTGGAGAGCCCCCGAAAAGCAAATTTACATGACGGGCGGCCCGCCCTCAGCACGACGTGGTTTGAATCGCGAGACAGTGACGTGGAAAATTAGCAGGAAACCGCCATTTTTTGACCGTTAATTTTTTTCACAGCCGATAGAAATCTGACTGAAATCGTGGTAAATTACTTGTATTTCATCAGAAAATCGTTTGAAATCGGGGGAATATAATTTCTTAC
Source organism: Branchiostoma belcheri (assembly GCF_001625305.1). Classification (NCBI taxonomy): domain Eukaryota; kingdom Metazoa; phylum Chordata; class Leptocardii; order Amphioxiformes; family Branchiostomatidae; genus Branchiostoma; species Branchiostoma belcheri. The sequence goes on from NW_017804076.1 coordinate 567,701, forward strand.
CGACTACAGTGGGCTCCAGATCCACGAAGACGGCACGGGGCACGTGCTTGCCGGCGCCGGTCTCGCTGAAGAACGTGTTGAAGGAGTCGTCCCCACCGCCGATGGTCTTGTCGCTCGGCATCTGGCCATCAGGCTGGATCCCGTGCTCCAAGCAGTACAGCTCCCAGCAGGCGTTACCGATCTGGACACCAGCCTGGCCGACGTGGATAGAGATGCACTCACGCTGGAAAGGAGAGAGGGAAACATGAGGATCGAACTCCGCCATGACGGAAAATCTGTAAATTTTATCAAGGTGTGGCCGGCGTGGTGACCGTGCCTCCCTTCCCGATCGCAGTCCTTAGCAGGTTGTCTGGCACAAATTTAACCTCAAAATTTACGGGAAAAGGATGTTTTAGCTTCAATCGTCGATGTGTGATCGTAAAATTTCAGCGAAGAAAAGAATCTTCGGAACCACGTCTCTGATTTTTACGTCTCTTTGAGGGACGGGTTAAAATGTTCAGATTACGGCTAAGCGTGCGGACAAATCTCGCTAAAAATTTCACAAAAGTATGACAGTAGACTTACCATGATTGGTTCTTGTTAGTTTGGCGAGGATTTCACACAGAAATTGCGTTGAAGGCTTGGAATAACGGTCACTTCCGACTGTTGAGGAGTCTCAGTGAACGAATATGTGCCTTCCAACCGTCGTCGGTGGAATTTATACCGCCAGTTCTCCCTGTCGCCTGGGGAATATGCAAATCAATAAATTCAGCACAGTGATTGGCCAGTAGGCATCATGTGATGAAATAGGAGTGGCAGAGAGAACAAAATGATGTCATTTTCCAGCGCTATGATTGGTCAGTTTCGAATCGTTAGTTACGAACGCGCCCAATAAACAGTGACAAATAGCAACGGTCTCTGGGGAAAAGATGCGTCATTATGTTGTCACGTCGTCAGGTCACGTGATTGGTTTGGACGTCTCCAGGGAACTTGTCAAACAGGTGTTTGATTTGTTTTCAAAACAAATCTCTTTGGGAAGGGGTAATATTCTTGCTATTACGGGTCAAATGAAGGCTATTGAATCCTCGAATGGACAAAAGCGAGAGAAAAAGGGCCAAGAAGATTTGACTTGGCCAACTCTATGTCACACTTGTCAGGGTTGTGAAGATTATTTACTTTTGGAGATTTGTATATTTTTCTTGTGAGCAAGGAGCTTTAAATAGTTCTGAGCAAGGACATTATCTGAGTGAGTGTGTTAAATAGTTTTCCCTCAACTTTGCAAAAGGCTATGGTTGTCTAAAGCTTGTCCAAAGTGTGTTTGTTTCCTGATTTATATAAACCTCCTTGGTATAAAGAAAGAAAGAAAACTATGCATATTGACACACACAGACACAGAACCACACACAACTAAAAAGAATACTAGTATGCAGACTTTTCAATTCCACTGGCCAGCTTCAGAGCAACTTGTTTTACAGAGTCACTGTGGTATAGATCATAGGGAAATTTAAATCTGTTGTTTGGGAACTTGTTCCTCATGTAGGTTCTCTGATTGACTGGCTGCCCTACTCCTGTGTGTCAGACTACGTCCAGTCATGTAGAAGACTACAGGCCCTGGCTCCTGACATCCACACAGTCTTCCCTGGACACTTTGAGACTTTCAGTGGACAAAGGCTAGAATCCATGCTCACTGACTACATTAATTCTGCAGGAGTTCTCCACAGGTAAGGCTCGAGTTGTGGACAGGTGATTGTATATCAACAGTGGTTGCTATGCCAACAATGTCAACAAAAGTGCTTCTTTGGGTCTGCTTGGCCCTTGCTACTCAAGGATTTAAGTTACTTGGTATTAGCAGTTTCTGGAATGGTTAGGGAAAAAGAACGAAGCATAGAATAATGCTTTTTAGATTTGATTACATTGAATGTTAGGATTGTGCTTTGTACAATCTTTATTCACTCTGAATTTAAGGGTTACTGTGATCATTTGGAAGAGGGCATTGTCAACCGCTTCTCCTTAAACTTCTGATTAAAGTACTGATTGTTTTACAGAGCAACAGCAGGAGTGATGGGTGCTCTGTCCTCCATAGTGTTGAGGGGAAGAAACACTAACAACATTCCAGCCAAGTGCTGTTTCTATGGCTGTTGTTGTCACTGCTGTTTGTAGACTTCAGTCAAACACCACGGATGAGTTGTGCAGTTCAGAATAGGTTTAACAGCTTGGTTTACAGTTAGCATTCCTGGTCATTCTGAACATCTCTTTTCCTGGGAAGAAATTGGAAGCGGACTGGAGCATGTTTGCCATCAGAAAGACAGGTGGGATTTGGCTTTTTTGTGATTTGCCAAAATTGTTTTGTTTTTTTCAATGATTTTGAGATGTGGGTGGAAGAAGAGCTGAGTAAGCCAGTCAATGTAATTAGTAGACATCGAGAGAAAACCTAGCCCATAAGTGGTTGTATCAAGGAATGGGTTAAAATCCTTTTTAATATAGGTCAAGAATGAGCTGGACACCTTGTTTTCTTTGCCTTACAAACTAGACCAAAGTATCTTTTAAGGGAAATATAGTACACAATTACTGGTAAGACTATTTTTTTCTAAAGTTTGAACTAATGGTCATTTGAACAGCTTCTATTCTGTGATGTATTAGATAGTATGAAGAACTGTTTGGGCATCCCCCAGTTTCAGGCATGTGATTTCAGAGGGGAAATTCTGTATAGTGATGTGTTCCAAAGGTATTCCTTAGTTGAAAGAAATTGTCCCTTTTGTCAAGTTGCACACAAATTGAAGATAAGATACAAATATTGCTCTTTCAAAATAACCAACTTTAATAAAATATTATCACAGTTCTATCTTTCACTTGTTGAAGATAATATTGTACTGCAAATGAAGCAAGGAGGTTAAAATTTATTTCAATCTCCTTGTTACAACCAGTGTATGTAAAGTTACATGTGCTTCCAATGTGTTAGAATTCTTTAATTATGTTATGTTTCAAGTATTTATTTACAACACCTGAAAATAGTTGCTAATCTTGATGTATAGTTTTGTGAATTTTCTCAATGAATATGATACAAAATAATGGTATACTGGAAAGTAGAATTACTAGTAAGACACTCAAATATATACACACATAGTATCTCTATAGTAGGTCTATGTATTATACAAACTTAAGGTGGTAACATTAACTCTGTCAAAGAATTCATTGTAACATTCTGGTGTAATTTTTCATTGTAACAACATAATGTGACCACTTGATAAATCTATCAAATGCTTTGATCTATGTTGAAAATGTGAAAAACTGTAACATAGTTGTACATTTGTATAACCTCAGTAATAAGACAATGCTAAAATATGGCTGAAAAGTTGTTTGGGGCATCTGTACTACCATATGAGAACTTTTGTTAGATAAGGCACACAAATTAACAAGAAAGGCAACAGCTAGATACAAAGTTACATTATATAACAATCCCTTTCAACTGGTGTTTTATTCTGTGATCACCAAATGAGAGCTGTTTTAATGTGCAAGTGAGCCATATGTTAATGTAGAGATATTCAAGTAAGGCATAAATTGGATTTAATGATAAACATGTGAAATTGAAATATTGGTGACACTTTCACCAGAAATGTCATGAAAAAAGTTTTTCAACTGTTGATAATTTGCTGTGTTCACTGGACGGGTTGGAACTCTTCCACTCTCTGTAGCAGCTGGTCTGAGTAGCCAGGGGAGTAGTACCTGTGTAACAACAAGGGAAAATGTAAGGCGACACCAGAAAATAATAAAGTTATGAGTCAGCCTAGGTGTACCTGATACACCCTAACCTATTCAATCAGTTCAGTTCATCCTATGGTGATGCCATTCAACATTGACCCAAAATATGATTAAGAAAATCTATAGCTCCTAAAAGTTTCACTACAACAAATTGTCACATAGGCCATGTAGGCATATGCATGTTGTTACATAAAAGATATCTTTAACCTTGCCCCTGCTGTAACCAATATAGAATACAAGTGATTGCCATGACGTCACAGCCAGTGAGTGGTATCCAAAAAGTGGGTGACGATTGGGTGATTTACCTACCAATAATTTGGATATGGCTTCAAATAATTTGCATGTACTTGATATGTAAACAAAACAGTGATCGCTCACATTGGAAGCCAAATCAAACTACATCAGTGTACGTGTTAAAAGATTTCAAAGATGTGGAAAATATTCAAAATGCCAAATTGAATCTAAAACCCCTGTAGACCTCATTATAAAAAAGAATGTGAAACCTAACACTAATGAAGATCGGCAGTCACACTAGAGTCTAGGCCACATTCCCACTAGGATAAAATTGTCCGGATCGAGCCGGATGGATTTGCTGTGATCCGGCTTTGATCCTGCTTCAAGCTGGATCAAGCCGGATCGAAGCCAGATCAAAGCAAATCAATTTGACTTGATCAGGACAATTTTATCCTAGTGAGAATGGGGCCCTAGTCTGAGTGTGTGTTGTGGTCTGCTCACCTGACAATCTCCTCAGGGTAGCAGTTGTTGATGGTGTTGATGTACTCGTGTAGGGCCGACCCTGGCTCAGCCTTGATCTCCTGGATCTTCTTCAGGCCTCCACTGGTCACAAACAACCGCCTGGCCTTGGAGTCATGTGGCAACACCTGTAGCAAGAGATATGTATGCCTACAGTTAGAACAGAGGCGGCAACTCTAAATCTAAACGTAAGCAGTCCAGCTAACTGATTTACAGATCAAAATTCTTCGTATTAATTTCCTTAACAATTTCTCTACATGTCTATACTGAGAAATAAAAGACATTTGGGGCTAAAAGGCTTCTCTTAATTTCAACTTTTTGTAAAATTGTCTTAAAAAAGATAGCGAAAAAGTGAGAAATATTCCTCCAAAATAAGTCTCAGTAGAAGATAGCATTATACTGAAGCAATGCTGACCAAATGGTCAGTATCTTATTTAATTGTCTAGTTGAAAAGCCTATTGCCTACCTTGCTGAACTGTCCGACCACGTGTTTGAGGATGTTTGGAGGAGCGTCGTGCAGCAGAGGTTCCAGAGCTGGGAGGTGTACACACTTCTGTAGGATGTTCTTCAGGGCCTTCTTTGCCTGCAATGTACAATGTTTCAGAATTAAGAAATGCTGTAAGTTATAGCTGTTCAATGATCAAAATGTCAAAAGGAATGACATAATCTAACTTCTGCAATTTTGTCACCTTAGTTTTTTTTTCTATACTTTTTTTGCACTTCGTATAGTATTTTCATAAGTCATTTCTGTGCTAAAACTGTGACTGTATGCTCTGTGTATAAATGTATCTAAATAAGCAGTAACACAGGGAATTGGTAACAGAGATGACATCACATTTAGTTCAAAGTCTGCACTAAAATCTAATAAAAACAAGACAAGCTCCTACCTTGGTCTGTAGATCTTCGGAGGCATCTGCACGTAAGTAGGATGCGAGGAGTTTGGGTAGGATGTTGGAGGCTGCGACAGCCTTGGCGTGTTCTGGTGTGTGGCGTCCGATCTGTCCCAGTGCCCAGGCCGCGGCTGCCTGGATGTGGTCCTCCGGCTCTTCGGCAAACGTGACCGCCAACTGGACTACTCCCTGAAAAACAGCAAGTCATTGGGCAATGTAGTTTTTGCTTACAATAGGGGTATTCTAGACTTCAGGTTTATCAAGAATGGTATACATAGGCACTACACATACATTTTGTATGTACATGTTCAACACCTGTTTTTGACAGTGTGTTCAATGAAAAGTGGACAACATGTTTTGAAATCCCATCCCAAAGACTGGAACCCTTTCCAGTAACATGAATGTCGGACTAGCAACAACAGGCATCATCCAGTATCAACGCCTTGGCCTAACTGCAGATTTGATTACCCCTTGACCAAACATCATGCTTTACTAACATTTGTGTTTTAAAATGTGCTTTTCATTCACACATTACAAATTACTTGTCCAACCAAGATTGCAAGACATACATTCTCTTTTATTGAGACAGTTGCAATCAGTTTCTCACCTTTGACACGATGACAGCCATGGCGAGGTTCTCGCTGTGTGCGGCCACGTATCCCAGCATCATCACACCGGGCAGACGTACGTTACCCTTACAGTCTCCGACATAATCCACCACAGCGGCTACACCTCCTGCATTCACCACCAACTGGGCAAGCTGTGAAAAAACATCAAATCGTCACTACATTTTTCCACAAACTACATGTACAAACAAGAAATTTAACATTTCAGAAGTATTTTTTATCTTCAAGTTCATCCCATTTCCTGTGTCTGACTTTTTGGTCCTCCAGTTATTTTGCCTGTCAATCTCCCCCCCCCATGTGTTGTCAACCCACTCTGTCCAGTCAAACAGACACACAACCCCGCAGCTAAACCACTCAAAGCAATACTCCCATAATGTCTCTGGAAAAATGTGGCTAGCAGTATTTTCTGTGAATAACCCTAGGCTTGTGTTATTCAATACAACGATTAAGTTAACTTTGAGCAAAAACTTCATAGGCCATCTTTAAGAAATACAACAAAGAAACAGGCTGAAGATGTATGCAAACTGCGACAAGATATGAAGATGCTGACCTCAGGTGTGTGCTTGACTATCTCCCTGATGAGTGTGGCGACGTTCTTCCTGACGTACTCGTCAGGGTCCTTCAGACAGGTGAGCACGGCGGGGAAGATCTCCGCCTCCACCACCATCTCCGCCAGGTCCACCGAGTGTTTGGCAATCTGACTCAGGGCTGAGAACACTTGACGCTGTGGGGAGAACAAAGGGGCATGACATGTTAGACTGGAAAAGGGAGGGCGCAGGAGAGTCACTTCTGAACAGACTTTAAATCCATAGTCTGGGATTGACTGTTTGGTTCCGTCTGTTAAACACACATTAGTTCTATGACTACGTTGTATATAATTGTTCTACAATTTACGACCATCTGCAACACACGTTTTCTGAGTAAATTCCCTACTTATTGAGAGTGAGTTTTTTGCAAATCCTTAATTTATTACCTTCTATACCACAACGAAAAACAAGGTTGATTTGTCTGTAAACAGTATTCTTATCAAACTAAGCTCAAACTAAGGATGACATAAATGTGGAAAGATTAAGAGATTTGATTTGTAAGTGAGTACTGTACTGTATTGTATTTCCAAAAGATGTACATGTCATGTGGGCTTTACTACAGTACAGTACATCAAAATGGACAAGATGAACAGCTCACCTTGAGTTTGGCATCAGGGTTGAGGATCATCTGTGCGAGGTGTGCGATGGCTCCCGCGTCCACCACAGTCTGCGCCAGCTCGGGGGAGTGTTTACAGATGTCGCTCAGGGCCGAGGCGGAGATGCGCTTCAGCGCCAGCTCTGGTTCCTGGATACACAGGACCAGCAGGGGCACTGCGCCTGCGTCAACTACTGCCTGGGCAAGCTCTGTGGGCAGAGAGGGAAATACATGTAATTAACAAATAGTATCAAGCAGCTCAAACATTATCATTCTATAAGAAATGGTTAAAGCCCCACCCCAAGGTGTATATGGTGAGATAATCCCTGGTCAGGTGCGATAGCCACTAAATAAACCACCGAGTGAGTGTGGCGAATGAGGAATTGTCATATCTGATTTGGCACTTTACACATGACAAAATTAAAAGTAGTTTCTGAACACGTGATCAATATAAAATCTGAACCAGAAATCCCCTGACTCACCATCTAGATGTTTAAGCTAGTCCATAGTTTTTGTAAACCCAACATAGGAGATTCCAAAGACCAAAGGATTTAGTAATTCTTAACCTTCTCCCTGCTGCTGAACCCAATAACCAGTACAAACTTGGTACCATGGCTATCTTAGCATGCTGAAGGTTAAACGGCTGCTCACCAGCATTGTGCCTGGCCACGTAGCCCAGGGCCCAGGCCGCGGCCTCCTTCACACCAGGGTCAAACTCCTCCAGACAGATGACCAGTGCGTCCAGGGCGCCGCAGTCCACTACAGACTGGGCCAGCTGGGGGGAGTGCTTGGCCACGGCACGCAGAACAAACGCTGCTGCCTTCTTGTAGAACCTCTGTACAGGGGGAACAACCATGATTTTTGTAAATTAAATTAGCACAGAAGCTCATCTGTGTTGGTAAATATTACGCTGGTAAAGTCATGTGTCCTTGAACATCACGTACCAGAAGTACACAGGTCCATTCCATGAACAAGGTTGAGGGAGCGAACCAAAAATTTGGGGAAGTCCCAATTTCATTTTAGTGTTGGAATATAAAGTTCAGTTATTTTTTCATACTGATTTTTAGATACGGTGTATAGCAACAAGTGCAATTTTTAGCTTTTCCCAAATACCTCCCAAAATCCAATGATAAACCTGGGCTTACGGAAAAAAATTTCAAGCTGGCTAGTAGAGCCCTGTACTGATCATTGCAGGAAGTTTTTTAACTTACGTTCTGTTCAGCCAGAGAGTAGACCAGCTGGGGCAGGATGTCTCCCTTCACCACGGCCTCCGCCAGGTCGTCGTTATAGTTGGCCAGGCGACCGAGAGCCAGCGCCGCCGTCTGCTGGATGGTGGGCACGATATCCAACAGGAGCGGCCGCAGCAGGGACATCACACCTGGGGAGGGGGGTGGAGTCAGTTTACACATTCTCACAGCAGGCAAATTTGTAAAAAAAAAATTTCAACAGTATTGCTCAGGGCAAAGCCAATTGACCAATGTTGAGCCAAATCCTTAAGCCAAATCTCATATACATGAGAGGCCAGGTGTTAAGAGCTTAAGGGTTAGGGTTAGGGTTGGTATTAGGGTTAGGGCTAGGGTAGGGAACATTGTTCAGGGCTAGGGTTACGATTGGGGTTAGGTTAGGTTTCGTCTCCCACATCACAACCAAACCCCTCCCAGCCCTCGTCTCAGGTATACTGAAAACCCCCAGGTAGTATCGGAGTCAACAGTTAGAAATCTCAATTTCTATGTAGCTATTAAATGAACAAAGGAGGTTATATGTAGCTTACCTGCATTTTGCAGAGTTTCGATATTCTGCGGTCGCGATGCAAGTTCTGCTACAGTCTGCACGAAGGCTGTGCGCGACTTCTGGTATTGCTCAAAAACTGGGTGGAAAAAAAGTACCAACATTCACACGAATGCGAAAACTGAGATTCCAAACGCTTGTACAATTTGTATATGTGTGTGTATACAAACATTTGTCATAGTTACAACGTAGAATACCAGCCATAGATATTCCTAAGAAATACTCATCAAAACAACAGAGTTGAACAAAATATATACTATTACTATCTAGTCACCCAACTTTGGAAAAATTTTGCTGAACTCCCTTATAAGAGTCCTGAAAGGGCACGGATCGAGTACAACTTTTGCCACGTACTTGGCCACACCAACTTAACTCATGATCCATTGTTTCCTAAACCCCCTCCGCTTTAAAATAACGCCACAAAACTGTTAAAGTAAAGTCTAGATACCTTGTAGAATTTGTCTGTTACTCATTTTGCGTCGTTCTTCGGTCAGAAATGCCAAGAATTGAGTGATAAAGAGGAGAACGCTGTCCGCACGTCCAGTCAGTCCGGCTGTGTGTAGGTTGTTGCTAGGGCAAACAACGGCGCGGAACGTCGGTCAAAGGTCAGACTCCTCAAACAAACGTTTCTCGCGAGACTTGGGGAACGCGAGAACACGAGCGAGACTGAGGGCTGCAAACAAAAATTCTGTATATCATATAAAATCCGCCTAATTTTGCCGTTGTATAAGATTTCACTCAATCTATCACCCACTTTATACCTTTTGTTTTACTCTCAAATGTTACAATAAATTGATGTATGTGGAATGGTCTCCTGTTACTCAAATACAATGTTCTGCTAATTTGCGTTTATATGCGGCTTACCCTTGTTTAACCTCTGACCTCAATATTAGAGGACAGTTTCCTACCTCAGTTCCCGAAAATTATAATACATAGTCCCTAAACCGTGCCAACTTATCATGCCAGCAATGCTGACGGCTGCTGTAGTTCCAAAACTTCGCCCTGCGCTGAAGCCCCGTCTTTTGGCCCAAGTGGTTGGCAGGGCATTGCCACGACATGAGGCGGTATGTTCGCGTTCGCTTGTGTCCTTGCTTGTCCTTTGGGAAAGCCAAAATATTAATTCATAGAGGCATCCTCGACATCACGACTAACCCCATGGCAATCCAACAATATGCATGATATTCGCTGTCACGCATACACATGACATTCCATGAATATGGCGGCTTTTGAAGCGCTCAAGATTTCAGTGATGTATCGCCTTCTACAAGCCTGTGATTGTACTGTCGCTATCTATCGCTAGGGGCGCTTTACGGCTGCTATGACATTTAGTATGAAGCCTCCGTTTTCAATCTTGCGTTATTTTCCAACGCCTACTTGAACAACACTTGGCTTTTGCATGTGAGATTATGATGTTGGAAACCGGTACTGCCTTATAGTAATGGGATGTCTAGCACTCATCATTCCAATCCCACGAAGTTGTAGAAGGAAGAATTACATGTAAGAAGTTATCACACACCTCCAGTTTGGCCCTCTTCACGACAAATGACCCACTACTTCGGACACGTGACCTAACGTTCACGTAATGGGTTACAGCTATCAAAATTCAAAGGTGGCCGTATGAAGTTTGTAATCTCCGAACAGATTCCTTTGGGGGCAGGGTACGATCAAATCGGCCACCCTTGTAACTATTTACGATAGATCCGTTACCTGGGCAAATGGTAACTCGCGTGGCCAATTTGATAATCCCCAGTCCCATAGGAATCTTCTTGAAGATTAGGTTGGTAGACCCTAGAGTAGATGTCCCCATTTGCCTCCTAACAAACTAAGGCTGCGAAGCTCTTAAACCCTGCCTGCGTGTTCCTTCATTAGTCTGCGTGTCGCTGGGACCGAATGGATAGCTATCACTTGGCACGCAAACATCCATCCAGATACATGTAACGTTACCAATGATAACCAATCTACAGGATAAAAGCGTGGGCGGGTGAAAAATCGTTTTCCCGGCGTTCAATTTTCCTCCTTTTGAAATGATGGGCCAATCACGCAGGTCCCTTTGATGGCGGTAAGCCTTTGAGTGAATGACGAAAATGACACGTCGCACCTTTTCACTGTTCCACTCCATCCTATCTGTAGTACGGCTCAGAATACACGGCATGTGATTGATGGTCTGTGTAAGAGACATTAATGAAATCCCGCTTTGAGAGTTTGACACGAATCACTGCAGCAGGACTGGGGACACGATGTAATCTACCGATGATGTCTTTGCAAGCCGTGTTGACGGCGCTCTATTTCCGAGTTGAGATGATTACTGGATAGTAGTTTCACCTGATTGTCAGGAAACGTGTCGACGGTCTAGCCTCCTTCGCAGACTTTTGAGGCGGCGTTAATTTTTTTTCGGGGACCTTTAGGCTGCGAAGCCGCCCCCCGGCAAAGTCCCTCGACGGCAATACCTTCCCGTCCGCGCAGTCCACAGCATAACTCGCGACGCTCCCCGAAACAAAATTGACGCCTCAGAAGTCTGCGAAGGAGGCTAATGACGATCACAACGACCGAGATTGAACCTTGCCATGTTGACCTGGTAGCGTGAGTGACGCTCCTATCTTGTAACTTGAGAATGTATTTGTATTGACTGATACTAGTACGTTGGTATGTAGCTGTATAAATCTACGTAATCTCCAAGTCCAAGTTGATCTTTCGGTGGCAAAGTCGTAACTAACCGACAGGACAATATCCAACGGGTAAGACACTATCCTGTTGGCCATCGATCTGGGATTGGGCCGGCTGTTGACGAAAAAGGAACGTCACAATTTTCCAAAACAACCTCTGCTTGTACAGGACTCGTTCCATTGCAAGCTGACGCCTTGGCTGTCGTATTGTACACCATTCACAATCATTATACTTAGAGCTGTGTACCGGTACGCAGTACCGATACTGTACCGGAAAAATTGATTAGGTACAGGTCCAAAATACCTAATCCCTCAGTACCGGTACTGTACCTAAACAATTTCACACCAATTTTATGCCTATATGTGACCTCAAATGTGTAAATAACTGGTCCACAATGGGTCTCTGTGTAAGGACAGTGTGTTCATGAAAATAAAAACATCTTAGTTTTGCCTATATTTTATCTGAGCATTCGCCATAAACAAAGAATAAACCTTAACTATCGAGTTTATTAATTTTTTTTTGTTATTGAAGGAGTTCAAAAGAGCATATAAATTGGTCGAATTGTTCAGGTACAGGTTCAGGTCCGGACCTGTACCTAAACCTGTGTACCTGTACCTGTACCTGTACCTAAAATTTGTTTAGGTACACAGCTCTAATTATACTCGAACCTAGAGCATTTCTCAAGCCTGGAACTTCAAAGCGAACTAGAGCTCCCCGATCTCATACCTTCGCCAAATGATGTTAAATTTTATGACTGACAAAGTTTAGATTAGATTATTCCCCCCTGATTTAAGAAATAGGAACCTAATTTTCATTAATTATATCATTTTATCATAATCTCAGCCAAAAGACAGTCTTATATTAACAAAGAATGCATTCTAGCATTTCCTAATCAATTATGCAAATGAGGTCCTGATTTGAATAAATTATGTTCAATGATGTTCATCTCAATTTAACTTTCAAATACCACAAGTATGAAATTCCAGGCAGTTATCATTACATAATTATAAAATTTTCTCATTAATTATGCAAATTAAGTCATTATTAACATAATCAGCATCTTCCTGTGTTTCTCTCGTTGTCAATTACCAATGTCACAAGCTTCAATTGTCATATCATGGAATGCAGCTGATTTATAGAATTTCCCCATAAATTATGCAAATTACATCCATATTTGCATAATTGTCACATAATTATATTAAGCATCACGTAAGCTACCTACATACCAAAAATCACGACGATCCGTCAACCGGTTCTTGAGTTATCCCCTTTTGAATATTTTCAAGAATTTATTCCTGCAGTTCCAGAGCAAGCCGCTAGGGGGCCTAAACTCACGTCACTTCTCTCCCAGCACAAGAGCTACCTACTATCTAAATTTCATCACCATAGCATGTCTAGATCATGAGATATCAAAACCGGAAGTTCAGCTGCAGTACCATAACAAGCCGCTAGGGGGTCCAAAATCTAATCATTTTGAGGTCTCATCAAGACCTACCCACCTACCAAGTATCAAGACAATCCATAAAGGCCTTCTCAAGTTATCGTGTTTACAGACAGACACACACACACACACACACATACACGAACGCCCCTGAAAACATAACCTTCTTGGCGAAGGTAAAAAGTGGACAGAAATGGGCCCTCTTGAAGAGGTCGATCGCGGCCTTTCCCGTCGGTTAATCCAGCTGGATACTGGGGAAAATGAGACCGCGAACAGGCTTCTCTCCGCACGTAAGACATTCCGCATTAGTGGTGGGAGATAATTGATGCTCCGAGGAAAGGAATAGGCGGATCAACGGAAACTCGGGTCTGTAAGGCCCCACGCAACTCTCTCAATCAGAACGCTTGATTACCGCACACACGACTGTACCATACATCACCCAGACATGTACGCAAGTGTTAATGTTTCCCAAGATCCGGAATGGAATGGGCCATAAGGTCCCGTAACGTCCAGTGGGCTCTTACGATGTTTTAAGTGCTTCAGGACTTCCAGACCGTTTGATTGCAGTTCGGCCAAGTTACGGTACGGCTGTACGATACATCACACACTGTACGCAAGTGCTAATGCCTACATACCGAAAGTGCGCTCGTTCTGGAAATGCCAGCGTTTGACGAATGATGTAGCCCTGTACCCGGACTGATGAGAAAATCAATGCCATTCAGACATGCAGGCTCTGCGCGCACGGGTTAGAATTCCCTCCACGAAAAGCGGACCACCGAGTTAATTTGCTACTCCGTTTTCTCATTATTGCAGAGACGGCGGGTCCGGAATACGCCTTTAATCATTAAGTAGGGTGTAGCAACAATACACAACTTCTTGTCTTCGTGTTCAAGACGTTAATGCTTTCTTTAAATGGCTCCCGAAGTATTTGATTGTTTCCCGTAGGTAGAAACAACAGCAGCATTTGGTGCAAACTTGTGTTAACCAGAAAACGTGGTTCCATCGCACATTGCTGACATTGCGCTATTTCGCAATATTTAATTGTGTCAACGTTATTGTTTGGGGTGGCTGAGCTGTGGGGTTGTGCGCCTGTTTGTCCGAACAAATTAGGTTGATAGCACATGGGAGGGGGAGATTGACTGGCAGAATGGCAGGAGTTCAAAGGTCTCAGATTCTGGCCGGCATGTAACAAAAGCGTACGAAAAACTGCTAGTTTTACGAAGTTCTTTTTCGTTACATATCGCTGTAGTTATTATTTCTGGCATGTTTCAAATTGCCAACGCCTCTGCGTTAGGACCGTAGAGTCTGTCATCCATAGAAATCATTAAACCTTATCAAGTACATGACTGATGACGAAGTCAACACGGATAAACACCACAGCTACTAACCATGACGGGACGCATTCGTCTTCAGAACTACGTATCACACAAACCGACGTAACGTTTCGAAATACCTCTCCGCGTGCTAGTTGGTGCAGGGTTTTTTTTTAATTTGGTGCCGTGCAACTAATTTTTTTTACCGGTGTGCACCGTTACAAGTAAGCTTTATCCGTTAATACACTAACCCATAAAAATACCTAATAAAGAACTGAAAAGGTAGCAGAACCAGAATCCAGGGAGTTTTTCTTAATTTTTTTTAAATAATAAGTAGAAATTTACTATCTAAGTCGCTGCCATGGTTAGCAGTGTAAGCAAATATTCGATACTATTACAGTTACATTTGTACTACATGTACTTTTGGTTATGTACCTATTATTTTTGAGGGGTGCAACTATTTCTTTTTTTGTGCAAGTAATTTTTTTTTCATCTGCACCAGTCGTGCAAGTTGACTCCAAAATCTATTTCGACCCCTGGTACTTTCCCTGATAAGTCAAGATATCAGTTAACAGCAAGCGGAATTTATATGGCCTAAGAAGCACGTATGAATATTACATGCGTCGAAGTTGGATAGCCCCATCATTTAAACATGATTGCGCCCTCACCACCACTGTAGTTTTCTCTCAGTGCCTCTACCTACCCAACACGTACTCCACAGCGGTTGCGTGCCCGTTGTGTCGTCAGAGCGCCCTGACATTTAAACTATACGCGGGTCAGCGCCTATATATTGGAGCGGGGCAACTACTGGCGAGGTAGCCGTGATTGCCTAATCATATCCTTCGTGCCGGTTGTTCTGTTTAAGGCAGTACATCAGTGAAACTGGTGTGTGTCAGGCATGTTGGTCGGTGCGGTTGTACCGAAGGTTCAGAGCAGCTTGCTGCCGCGGCTGGTACAGTCGATAGACCGGGCGGTGGTGGCGGTGACGGCGGAGAACGTGGCGCTTGTGGCCGTGGAACCGGTAGGTCGACGCCCGGCGGAGCACGATCTCCAAGTAGGGGGGAAGATCGTTACATGTCCCGACTGACTGTCAGAAAGAAACGTGGCAGCCAGAAGACAGTATACGGCCGCCACTTCCTTCTGACATCTACTTGGAGATCATGAGCCGGTACCCGCTCCATGGACAGCTGTGGCGGTGGGATTTATTGTCCCTTTTTACTGTTAAGGGGCCATGACAAGGTTGGGAAATTACGTCATGTGGCTGGTGGTTGTTTGGGATAGTCTTCAGGTCACTCCCAATGGCAGGACTTACACAGTATGTACAAACATTGTAAGTCTGCAATGACTTGGTCAGTGCGTCCAATATACCATTCTAAACTTCTTCCAGTCCCCAAACTCTTGTTTCTAATTCTAACCATTTATTGGTATGAATATAATTTTACACACAATGCCAATATTAGAAGGTATCACTCCTCTACGTGTGTAACAGTTAAGTTTTGATATAATTGTATTTTGTAGTGTGCAAAATTGGAGTCAGACAAACTAACGTTGTCGTTTAACCTTAATTGTTCCTCCCCCTCCTGTCGTGTTTTTAGGGGGCCCCATTATACTATAGTCCTCGTTATGTTATTAGTGACATCCTACCAGCAGGTAATGGCATTGGTGTTTGCTCATCATATTTAATACATGTGCGCCGACGGGAGCCCTGCCAATCTGTCTCACAGTAACCCTTATATCGGAAAAACAGTCAATTTAGATGAAGAAATCTGTAGTTAAAGATTGGGTGAACCTGGATCTAGCGTGACGACATTAGAGATATACTTCTGGAGTAGTTTTATGCCTGAATCGGTGGTAGTTGCTGCTCGTATATTACATGCAGTCATACAAAAATAGTCTCTGCCGGCCTCCTTGGGTTGCTGGAAAAGTAGAAATCGGCTAGCCTCCATACTATGCCAAAAACTGGGGGTTTGGGTCTTCAGGGTCTTTGGGAGCTTTTATGTGCTATTTTCTGATTGCATATAGACAACATAGCTGGCCTGGTTGAAATACCCCCGTTTTTTAGAACTGAGCTACTCAGAAAACAGCCGAAGACCACAAAATCTCCAGTTCTATAAAGCCTGCTACGGAGGCTACAAATCGGCCAAATAGGGTGAATTAGCCGGATGAGTTGGCGTCCAAGTTGGGTGTTAATATGTAACTGTTTAGCCAGCTAACTCTGGGCAATGTTAACTATTTTTCCAGTAACCCAAGAAGTCTACTATAGACTATTACGACAATGTGAGGAGGGCAATAGTCCAGTTTTGTTGTTTTCTTACTGTATTGGGAGGGGAGGGGGGCAACGGACGACCGTAAAAAAGGGAGACGTTTTTCAAGTCGAGCTGGTTTATCAGCAGTCAGTTGTGAAGACGACATCTGCCACTTGGCTGTGTTTTTACGCGTGTGCGATGTGTCTAGCACGTCTACTGCACCCGGGGTGCTAATATATTTTGAAACCGCAATGCATTCTGGGAAAGTACCGGGATCCTCCTTGGGGTGCTCTTGAAAGGACGGATAGACATCTTTGTTATGTCGTGATCAGTATGTTGAGGCCATGTTAATTTGATTACATGGATGACATCCGCGGGCGCGTGAATTTTCGTCCGTTTCCAAAAAAAAAGTTTTCGACCATACTGTATATCGCACAAATTATAGCTGCAAAATGAGCAAATGTATGCCGTAAGTTGAAAAAAAATATTGGAAACCGATATGTCAGAAAATGCCAAAATCCATTCCAAAGGACAAGAAGAAAATGTGAAGGATTCAAAATAAAGAGTCTATTATTGACCATGCCAATAGAATAGTACTCTGTGTGTTTAGTCATTTGTTCAACCTTTATGAGCACCTAGATTTTGTAATGACTTTTTTATTATTCGCACGCTCGCATCAGTTTTGGGGTTCCCAGAGGATGTCATCCATATAATCAAATCAACATGGCCTAACATTGATCGTTCCTTGGACACGTTTCCCGCCAATCTAACTCGGAAATGACAGGTTAAGTGCTGCCCCTATCACATTATTTTTGACCTCGTGACCCTGATGAAAGGGCGATACAATAGTCGGATTTGATTGGCTGCGGAAGTGATATTGTTAATCGATCCTAGCCTTCGGAAAATGGGAAGTGTCCTATTGTTCCTGCTTGATGGGGACGTAATACTTTTGAGTGAAATGTCTTAGAAGACTTCTTTGTAGAAGGATGTCAAAACGTCTTGACGCTGGGCGATACTTTCTTCTAGACGTAAGCAACACTGTTTTATCTTAAGTTACGGACAACTTTTTTGCTGTCTGACTTTTGTCTTTGACTCTGTTACTCATCTCTGTCTTATCAATCTTTTAATCGCTGGCGCTAAAAAAAATTTGTAAAAAAAGGTTGCTTTCATTATGAAATTACGTGGTCATGAAGGTTAAACAAATGACACTTCAAATTCATTTCTTTACATTTTCGTCTTTTTCGTTTGATTTTGGCATTCTACGACTCGTATATATTTGCTCATTTTGCAACTGTTTTGGACGAGTTACAGTATGGTTGAGAACTTTTTTTTTTGAAACGGCCGAAAATTCATAAGCGCGTGGATAGCATTCATATAAATCAAATCAATATGGCCTAACTAGGATTTCTCAAGTTTTTCTGACTGAACTAAGTTTGTCTAAATTAGATAAAAAAAACTTGCCATGGGAGATCGTCAGTCAGATAAGTAAAGTTTACCCCAGGTGGATCTTGTCTCTGATAATTTCCTGAAGGGCTAGCTTCTAAGAACCTTGAATGGGTTCCAAGAACACAGAGACGTAAGACAAATTCCCCTGCAGAAGTGGACTACTTTCCTCCTATTTGTGAGTACATATTCTACCCTATTGCCCTATTTCCGGCCGGCTGCACTATCGATCAAGCGCGCGTGGACCAGAATCTAGGAATTCTGGAGCCTACGTAGTCCAGTGGTCAGCGACCAAGAGGTCGGGAGTTCGAATCCCGACTGCTGAAGCTCACCCGACATGCGCACTTAGGCCACACCAAGTAATTTTTATGGATGACGTCCTCTGGAGACCCTAAATCTAATGCATGCGAGAGTGCGAAAAAAAAACAAGGGCCGAAAAAAAACCAAGACGCCTAGATGTTAGGACACAAATTGAATGAGAGATCAGTGTGACAACCAACAAGTCTTTTATTCGTCATGAAAACAGCAATAAATCAGGTGGAACAGCAGTTGTCGTCCTGTCCTGTTTCTTTCCTTTCATCACATCTTCCCTTAAATCCCACTGTTGTGACTCTTTGGTCATAATTACAAGTAGAAAAATTTCTTTTTTTCTGTCTTTTTTCTTTTAAACAAGCCAAAATCAATGCGTGCTTGGACATCATCCATAAAATTTACTTGCTGTGGCCGAATGGGAAGGGTCGTAGTCCTTTAAAATAGGACGGAATTAAAAACGAACGTGAAGCTGTGCTCCACTGTTCGTTGTACCGCCGAAAAGAGCTAGTGGATTGTCCCTGGTATACTGAACTTGTAAATACTGTACACAGCGTCTGTCTTCTCTGTCATTACGACCAGTGGAAGAGTATAGCTCTTCAGTGAGCTAAACCGGTACGAATGCCAATGTCACAGTTACTGTCTCTCGTGAAGTCAAGCTGGAGGGAGAGATATCGTTGTTGTTACTGCGGCAGTCCATTTGTTCAGCCGCGCTTCGGTAGTTACCGTCCCGACACCCATACTCACGGCTGTAAATGTTAGGCCACAGCAAGTAAATTGTATGGATGACATCCTCCACAGACTCCAAATCTAATGCGAGCGGGCGAAAAAAAACAAGGCGTACCGAAAAAACAAAGTTCTTACATTTTAAAAATTTTGACTCAATCATTGTAGAAATGGTTTTGATTCAGTGGGAACATCACACATACACAGCCAACATCACATATCACTGCATCAAAAAAAAGTAAGAAACAAAACATAAAATCAGAGCCTTTTCTTGTCTCCTCTCTTTATAGTTATCTGCCATCCACCTTCCGACATGGCAACAGACATCTTTGCCCATTTTGGGCATAGTGACCACTGTCAGAAGGCAACAAAATTTCTTGGTTTTTTTTTTCCAAAATCAGGCGAAAATTAATGCGCGCGCTGATGTCATCCATAAAAATTACTTGATGTGGCCTTACGTTTGTGTCTGTCCCGGTATACTGGGGCCCATTTTAGTCAACAGGGTTACGCCAATGAGAGGAGCTTTAAGTTAAGGCCTAGAAAAATTAATGTTGTGTGTTTCCGACAGTCCTGAAAAATTTAGGTTCTCGGTAAGGATTCTCTCTTTTTTTCCTTTTTTTTCCCTTATATTCAGAAAGTGATCCAACAAAAGTAAATGTATCAAATGGTGAGGAAAATCCATTTGTAGCAGACTTAAGCGACGGTCACAACCCGCCGTACGTGCATCTGCGTGCTGTCTACGTGCAAAAACGTGGGCAAACGCAGGGCATCCGTGCGTGGTGAGTACTGCCTCCGTACGGAATCCTACGGATTTTGGAGCACGCAGACACGCCGTAGGACTTTAAGTGCATGTAAAACATTTTCTGCGTGCGGTCTACGGATTCACCACCCGTGCGTGCGAGTACGAGCGACGCGCGTGCCCCGTACGTGCCGTACGGAAGAAGCACGTGTGAGTACGGCCTCCTTACGGTAAAGTTGCAATCGCACAGAGATCGTACGTTGTAAGCACGTACAACTCACGTACCACTTGCTCAACGTACGATGCACGCAACCACTCACGGCCAGACGTGGCGTGCAGACCACACTCTTACACCTTGCGAAACCGTGCGAGTGACGTGCGTCGATGCCACTCCTTCCCCACGTTTTCAGAAAAAACGTAGCAGACGTAGCCTCCCAAAAAACGTACGGACAAAAAGCACGTACGGCGGGTTGTGACCGTCGCTTTATGAAGAGGTTATAATGGGATATTTGCACGGCGCTTAGGGAAAAGAAAAACAAGCAAAAACAGGCCCTTGCCTTTTTTTGGCCTTTTTGTTGGGGGGGGGCATTGGCAAGGGACATAAAATTATCGATCTAAAATCTGATTCATGTAAACGTTTCCCAACATGAAACGTCTGGCCGTTTCCAAAATCATATCCAGTTGCTTGAGTAACTGTTTTTGGCGTATCTTATTACCTGGATGTCTAACCTTCATCGACGTTTTCCAACATGGTCTAATTTCTGTTGCAATAGAAAAAGTGATATAAAACGTGTAGTAAATATTGTATATCTTTGTACCTGCGCTTGTACAATTCTTCATTCTTATATCGCGATTAACCTGCAGTATAGCATGATTCTCTACGGATTTTTGTACGCCAATACACAGTGGTAACATAAGTTATGATTTTTGATTTTGAACGGCGCAACCGTTATTAATATTCCATATACCACTAATTCCTTAAACCAACATGATGCTGCCACACGCTACTAGTATATTTCGAGATTACTTACAAATGAGTAAATGTATCACAAATTCACAGCAGAAGATGGAATCTCTTTAATAAAAGTACCGTGCAATTCATTCGTGTCAAAGCGGAAAAAAATCGATTGAAAAGTCGATCTGTAGGGAATCGTGCACACTATATAGTGTTGCCGAAGGAAAATTGAGTGAAATTGTCCGTGTCTGCAAAGTCATGAAATTTAGATACTTCGTCTTGAGGTCTGAATCCTCTGGAAATGATGGAAGTTGTACGTTCGAATGCGTTCGTCAAGTTGCTTCCCCTTGAACTGTTGAAGCTTCAGGCCCAGGAGTACGTGCTAGATTTAACCATGGGAAGTCATTTGCATGACGTCAAAGAAAAGTCTAAAGCGTCCTCCGTCTGTACTCAGTGGCTAAAGCCCCTGTCACACATAGGCGAATATGGCCTGCCGAACTCCCTCCAACCATGGTTAGGAATAGGTTGGGAGCAAAGTCGGCTGTTGTTGGCTGGTGTTCGGCGAGGTCGGCTACTGTTGGCTAATGTTTCAAGGTTGGCTGGTGGTTGGCTGGTGTTCGGGAGTAGGTCAGCAGTGGTCGGGGCGTGGGAGTCAAATTTGACTCAAACTTAACTCAAATTTGATTCGATTGACATAGAGAGGTAGGTGTGGCCTAGGTCTCGTCAGACCGCTTCCGAACTTAAAGTTGATTACTGGTCGGGGGAAGGTTGTAAAGGTGTTGTAAAGGTGTCTGTTGTTGCAGGTACGACAGTACACAGACAAGGGTGTTGTTGCAGTGAAGACTCCGTTCAAGGTGCAGCTGGGAGAGGGGAAACTGTACGCCTGGTGCAGCTGTGGACTCAGTAAAAAACAGGTCGGTACATGCAACTTTGAAACTTTATTCATACACCTTCTTAATCTTGTAGACACAAGGTTATAATTGGTAGGCGTTTACAACGATAGAACAAGGAGGTCGAATTTTAAACCTGCTTGGTCTGATTTTAAACCTCATTGGATAGAATAAAAACGCTAGGAAGTTAAACGTTGACAATCAAACTCAATAAATATATATACCAAGGTGTTAGAATTTTATAGACTTCTAGATGCAAACATGTGGTGGACGTCGGTATTCACGGAACAAAATCACAGCGCATCTGTGTACATCTTTTAGCACTCACTCACTCACTCACTCACTCACTCACTCACTCACTCACTCACTCACTCACTCACTCACTCACTCACTCACTCTCTCACTCACTCTCACTCACTCACTCACTCACTCTCACTCACTCACTCACTCTCACTCACTCACTCACTCACTCACAAATTTGAATCATTTGTGTAACCTACATAATTTAACAAAAACTTAAATTACCTCTGTTAACGCATTTGAATGAGCAATGTAACCGTTCTTATACTGTATATTGTCCAGAGCTAGCCTCCGACTACTTGGGCAGTCCTGGCTGTATACCATTTTATGCAGCCTAATAATTCAAATCAAAACGTTACGATCTTGCACGCTACATCTGCTTGGAGATTACCTCAGCACAATCAATCCCGTCATGCATTTGTAACCTCGGGCCGAGGACAAACTAGACAAGGACGCGGTGACCATATATGGAAGTACACAAGTTCCAGCACGTAGACTTGGACGAAGTTCAAGTGTGCGTGTACACCGTTTTAGTTGGAGCCGCATACTGCCAAGTTTTCACATAATATCGTCCCAGTAGAGACGGTCTGGCTGACGAGAAAATCTTTTCATTTCAACAGAGAAATGCTGAAGAATATCATAGTTCATCAAACGTATCATGAATACTAGAAAGGTGAATAACATTTGCAAAGCAAATGCATAATGTTTACCTTCGCATATGGTGTGCTCTGTTAATTTTTACTCAAACACATTCATATATATATGGAGACAGGAGTCTAAATCCCTCCTAGTCCTACTGTAAAATTGCAACATGATGTAACCCAACACTAGTTACCATGGTGACAGACAATCTGGTTCAGTTAGGTCAGAGGTGATTGTTTGGAGAAGAAGAAGAAACGTAGCAAAAACAATGTTTTTCTTCGGTAAACATAATAACAGTTTTACCTATTGTCAGACAAGAAAAGAGTATAAGTTACTGTACGCATCATACAACTGAAATCAGCGTATAACATAACAAAGTTGTAGCAATCAGAGCAAAAATCACAAAAATCAGTATGTGAATCTTAGATTATAATAACTGATAAAAGTTGTATAAGGAATTATTTGTAAGGATGTGTGAAATTTTGTTTTTCTTTAAAGTAAGAGTATACCGAGCTATGTGGAAATCGTAGGATAGATAGATAAAAAAAATAAGAGACTTTACAATAAGCTATTGCGGTTCATACGTTCGTTGACAAAGACTACCCCGGGCCCCACACTAGCTAGTATCCCCTCTATCCGAGGGCCTCTGATTCTCTGGGGCATCTATCTGTATGCACAACATACTGCTGTATGACTACAGATGGTATTGTGATGGTACAAACATCACTCTGATGAAATGAGCTGGTACAAAGTTGTTCCCCACGCTTGACTGATAGGGATATATCTCACGAACGTGTCTATTTTTCAAACGATCACAGACAGACACTCTCGGTAGGCTAAATGTCTCTTTTTATTACAGCCCCCCTCGCGTTACAATCCAATTGAAAGCAATTAATTTGCAACCATAATCTAGTCATACTCCATTAAGTAGGAGCGTAAAAGGGGCCCAGGGAAGATCACAGAGCGCGATTTGCCGGGGCGGAAATCGCAATTAGTAGAAGAGGTGAGCAACAAAGACACCTACGTGTGTGTTAAAGGACCTTAAAGGGATATTATGTAAGATTTTTCCGCCAAAATTGTAAATAGAAATCATTGAAATTTTCTCATCTAGATTTTCATTTTCAATAATGCTCAACATATTAGCGTCTCTTTCTCGCTTTTCTGGTGACTCAGCGCAGCGCGAGAATAAGTTGTGCCAGGCCCGCTGTATTTTTAGGAGGCTCCTAAAATGATGTAAACAAACAGCGGCTTTTATTCGGGTATCTTCGGCAGCTTCCCGCGTTTTTGCGGCGCAACGGCAATGACTTTTTTTCTCCCCAAATGTCATTATGAACCCAGGTAGGCATGTAGCACAAGAAAGTGTGTAAACAATGATGTTTAAAATAAGTATTATCTTACATAATATCGCTTTAAAGAGATGAACTTGAACAAGACATTAGCTTTACACAAAAGACCTGTATGTAGAACGCCTTTCAATTTATTTTCATAGCCATCTAATCTTGCGTTAGAATGATTGGTTTGAGTTCGAATTCTTATTACCTCCGCCAGAAGGTTGTGTTTTGGTAGTGTTCGTGTGTATGTGTGTTTGTGTTTTAGCACGATGTAACTCAATACGTTTTGGAAGGATCGCCGTGAAACTTGGTAGGTGGGTAGGTCTTGATGAGGTCTCAAAATGATGAAGTTTAGGCTCTCTGGCAACTTTTTTTTGTAAACGTTCCTAGATAATGATAGAAAAGGATTTAAAAAACGACTGCACCAAGTTTGCAATTTCTGCTTCCATTCACATAGTAAACAAAAACGAATGCACCATTTTTACAATTTCTGCTTCCATTCACAGTTTCATGAATGTTTTTTTCAAACACCTTCAAAACCTTATCTCCAGGGTGCACACAAAATCCCACGTGGCTTGTTTGGTGAGCAAGGACGTTCCAAAGCCTTTTTGAAATTACGCAGCAGTTCTTGACCCTTTCTTTATCCCTTCATAGCGTTCCTTCTAAGTATGGCAGACTGTTCCCCATTCCCATGGTAAGAAAGGGAGGGAGGATATAATGTTAATCTTCCAATTCGTACTCCCTATCGGCACGCACCGTCTGTTCTAAAGCGCTACACTGCAGTGTGCTGTGCAATATGTGAACCAGAATTGCCCCGAGGAAGGTGACAGACTGTTACCAAAACGTCGGCAGAATAAACCTCTTGCTTGTGCTAAAAAGAGTGAATTACTAACCGTATTCACGGATGCTACCATCACTTGTTCTCAAGTTTTGATCGCTCTTAACTTTTCCTCAAAATTGGTAGTCCAGGGATAGCCTTGTCAGTAGCCGTGATAGACAATGTGTAGGAGGGTGTAAAGAGCGGAACGAATACATATAACGTTACACCCCGTCCAATCGAGTTGTAGGCATCAGGAAATCTTAGACATAGGGACATCGTAGGTCGTCGTGCGAATTAGATGTGGCGTCGTGTGGTGTAGTGGTACATCACTGGACTATGAAACTGAGAGACCCGGGTTCGATTCCGGGTCGTACCCGAACAAGTCCGAACATGCGCCCCGACGTTGTACCCTTGGGAAAGGTACTTTACACGACTTTCCTCACTTCACTCAGGTGAAAATGAGTACCTAGCTTCGGCTAGGGACGTCCCTTGGATAGGACGTTAAATGGAGGTCCCGTGTTTGGGAGAGCCACACCCCACGCACGTTAAAGAACGCACCACACTTATCGAAAAGAGTAGGGGACCTTCCCGGTGTGAGTGGTTCAAACCTTACAGTCTGGTCTCGGGGTTGACATCTTTGAAAAGGTGATAGTCACCTGTTATGTCAATCCTTCCACAAATGTGGTAAATCGTCATAAATAAATAAATGTGGTGGGATTTTTTTAGCTGGTTGTGACAGAAAATAATCGCCGTCAAGGATGAGAAGACTACTAATATCCCAAGAACACTAACACTAACAAGACTATGAAAATTCGCACGACACACCTACGACTGCCCATTGTGTTGTTGTAAAACTGTCGCGCGACGTTCGTGACGGAGGCGTAACCAGAATGGCGCCCAGGCTACGTTGATCGAGCTCCGGAAACAGCAAACTCTTTAGGAAACGCCAGAACTTCAGGTCAAGCTCAAATCACAGCAGTCATCAGGAGTATCCCACAATGCACTGGGAACTCTAAGATACGCCTGTAGATTGCTGTAAGGCCATGTTGATTTGATTATATGGATGACATCCGCGCGCGCATGAGTTTTCGGCCGTTTCCAAAAAAAAGTTTTCAACCATACTGTAAATCCTACAAAACAGTTGAAAAATGAACAAATATTTACTGTAAGTTGCAAAAAAAAAAAATCGGAAAACGATACCAATGTCGTAGAATGCCACAATCAAACGAAAGAGACGAAAATATAAAGAAATGAATTTGAAGACTAAATTATTCGCCCTACCATACTCTATGTCATTTGTTCAACCTTCATGACCAGGTAGATTCCATGATGGAAGCAACTTTTTTTACCAAACGTTTTTTTTCATTCGCACGCTCGCATCAGTTTTGGGGTTCCCAGAGGATGTCATCCATATAGTCAAATCAACATGGCCTAAGGTCAAATGAAGGTTTCCATTGCCATCTCCGATGCGCCATGCTCCATCAATCAACCTGCTACAACCTTGTCTCCGACTGTTATTATATAGTCTTAACACGCCTGGTAAAGACTGACATCAACACCTATCCTAGGCTTAACGTGGACAGCATCAAATCAACTCATAATCCGGAGAAATTCCTCGGAGAAATTGAACGTGTTGTATCTCTTTCAAACAGTCTTCTCGTAATCATCTCGGAAGACATCTTTTACAGGTGAAGACAGAAAATGATTTCCCTGAAGAGAGTGTAATAATTTCATGTCATGTAGTGGAAAATCTGACTAAATCCCTGGGTCTTAACTGGGTCTTTTTTTAGGTTATTTGTATGAAATTAAGCTGGCATACAAGGATGTTAGTTTTCAGATTGAATCTCACTCGCCGATTGTCCCAGGGCACGTTGAAGTCAGTACGGTATTGTGTTATTACCATGACCTTGCCGAAGCGTAGAGGTCAGTCTGGGTTCCCCGCGGAAATTGGCATTTGACGCGGCCTGCATCCCGGGGATGTCTCGCTTCTCTCCTGACTCTGCACATCTAAAGTTATTGTGTTTACCTTCGCAGAAGGAAAACATATTGTTTTTGCTCTGTTTCTTCTTCCTCTTCTTCTTCTCCAAACAAATAAGGTCAGTGACCTGAACCAGACATCTGTCACCATGGTAACGTGTTGGGTTACATCATGTTGCAATCTTATAGCAGGAGGGATTTAGCCTCCTGTCACCATATATATATATATATGAATGTGTTTGAGTAAGAATTAACAGAGCAGAAGGTAAGAAAAGTACAAGCCGCTAAAATTACAGTTTTACAGTATACATATCTTAATTGTCTAATTCTATTCCTGAGTTTCGGACGTTGCCATTTTCATATTTTGTCTCATGTTGCAATTATTATTTGTCCAGTGGTGACGTTAATATAAGCTATTTCGCTTGAGTGCGTCACCACTATGTATTGGTCTGTTTAGATGTTGAAATTAAAAAAAAAAACAGTTTTAAGAAGTCAAAAATATACAATTTTCCTTGCAATCGTTGGTTATCTAATAATCTATAAACTCCGATGATGGCGCAATTCTAACGTAATAAATAGAGATGGAACGTAACACGACCATACGACATCATATTACAAGTACCGAAACCTTGTTTTGAGCTGATAGAGTTTTAGGCTGGGCACAATACTAACGTTATCAATAGACGGAACGGAATTCGGAGTTCTGTATATTAGATTGTGAATACAATAATCATTTTTCATCGAAAAAGCTTAGGACGAAACGACTGCGTTAACAACAGCCATCGTCATGTTACGTCTTATCATATGAAACTTAATTCATCTTCGTCTTTCGGAGGTTTAAAGTCTTTACTTTAATTTTTGAGCAACAAAATCATATGGCGTAGATCTTTGTCTAAGTCCCATAATCACTAGGCCACGCCAATTTAATTTGTTTCTCGGATTCGCCCTGTCCATTTTTTTTTCTGATTTATTTTAAATGAACTGCAAAATGCACAATAAAAGACATATTTTGGCTTGAACGGTTGAAGAAAGCCCTCTCCTTCCTACTTGTTAAAGTTTTTCAATGTAACAATGCAACTTTCTTTCATTTTAAGTTCAAAATATATTGTTTTGATTATAAACCAGCCTGGTATGTTGACTTCATAGCTCATATTGTACCATTTCCGGCTATCATGGGATGCCTTGTTCCTGTTTTTCTTTTTTTTTTATTTCGCCCTGTCGCTTCATATTATTTTTTTTTCTGAAAATAATCCGAGAAGCAACAAATTAAATTGGTGTGGCCTTAGGGTTTAAGAAATACTACAAAAAAAAAAATATACACAC
>NW_017804076.1:595816-684705 GCF_001625305.1 Branchiostoma belcheri
GTTTTGTACGATTTACAGTATGGTTGAAAACTTTTTTTTTTGGAAACGGCCGAAAATTCATGCGCGCGCGGATGTCATCCATATAATCAAATCAACATGGCCTAACGGACGAAGAATATACAATTTGATAGACATTCTAGCTGTAAATGATTATGGTGTGATACAAGATACAACGTAACGCTTCTTGTATTGCTTGTAGAGGACGGAATATAAAGGACCGAACTTCAAGTAACCTTCACACAAAGGCCAATGTGGAAACATACGGATTTAGATTACTGTTTCAGTTACTTCTTTGAGACAAGGATTTCTCGAGTCTCTTTTGAAACAACGCGAAGAAGATATAGTAAAGACCTAGCTGGGATGATTTATCAAAATCATTTAGCTGAAAGGTTATTAAATATGCAGTAAAATGTGAAATTATACCAGTAATTCGATCAAAAATAATCGTCTTGCTGCCAACATGCACGGCACAGTCGTTTGTTACGCTGTCAGTTATCTATTAATTAATCTTTAACGTTGTGCGCACTCTGTGAACATAATCAGACAGTCTACTGCGTATGTAAGATTGGAGTATTAATCAAATGTCTATATTTAGTATGTTTCGCCCATCCGTAACCTTGGTGTAGAGGTCGGAGTGGTATATCTTATAGTGGTTGACATTTGAGCTGACTGAGGATTCTGTCTGGATTACACTGTGCTTTTGCTTTGAACCCAGTTCAGACCGGGCTTTTGTAATATTATATCGTATGGGCATTTTACAATGCGATCTTCTTATGCCATGTTTTGGATACACACACGTATACACTCACACACAAACAGACACACACGCGCGCGCATGCACGCACGCACACACACATACATACACACACACAGACACGCGCGCACACACAGACACATACAGACACACACGCACGCACGCGCGCCTACACACACACATACACACGCGCGCACACACACACACACACACACACACACACACACAAAATACATGTACAATAAATTTCCGTATCTGTATAGCCGGTAACACACCAGCTTCGCAGGCACGCGGCGCGGCAGCAGCTAGCTATATCACACCGTATATAGTATAAAAATAAGCATTAGCCATAAAATTACACTTTGATATTAGTTTGCCTCATCATTTGACAGTACAAAGTAAACAGGATTTCGTTTATATTTAACCTCGTGATTTCCGGAAGATCCCCAGAGCTTCCTTCTGTGTAGATCGATGTCGGCTCTCTCCCCTCTGTGCACGGGTGGGGATAGATCCTTCCGCGCTGAGGAGAACCTGTTCACCTTTGGATAGTGATAAATGCGCGCAGTGTGAAGGTGCCGATGACATGTTGATGTGTGCCGCAGTACAGGGGTGTGATCACAGGGGCTGATCATCTGGGTACTTATGCCTAGCACGTGCACACGCCACGGGGATACTTGAAAAGGAGTTTCATACGAGTAATATTCCGTTAGAATGAAAGCTCTCTAGTTGTGTTTAACACATTTACGTTTAACGTTATCCAACAGAATAAGAAAAAATGTCTTACCGAATCCTCGGGAATTTGACCCACTTCCCTGGCGGACGGCGGAAGGTATAGACTTCTGGTCACCTTTGACCCACTCCTGACGTCACACATCCCGAAGATCTGTGCGCGTCAAGAAAGTTGGTTAGACCTGAGAAAGGCTGATGGATACGGCTGAAAAATCGTCGAGACATCTTTCTTTTTGTGTTGCATACACTTATAATCTCCAGCCGGATCTTTTGGTGGTTGCAAGACAGTATCAAAGTGGCTAAGCAGTTTCCATTTGCAAGACAGTTACCTACCATGTTTTTAAAAACACAAAAAATAACCTAAAGCCTAAACCTCTGCTTGTAGAGTAAGAAGATTTTGCCATGTTATTTACCATTACTTTAAAGGTTTTTACGTTAGGATTTTTGACGGCATTATACTGTTCTATGGCTGCCGTTCTGTTCTATCCTGTTCTAGCCTGTTCTATGGTGATAACAGTTCTGTCTTCTGACCGCCGTTCTGTTCTGTTCTATCCTGTTCTAGCCTGTTCTATGTTTATAACAGGTCTGACCGCCTTTCTCTTCTATCCTGTTCTAGCCTGTTCTACGGTGACAACAGTTCTGACCGCTGTTCTGTTCTCTTCTATCCTGTTCTATGGCGATAACAGTTCTGACCGCCGTTCTGTTCTGTTCAATCCTGTTCTATGGCGATAACAGTTCTGACCACCGTTCTGTTCTCTTCTGTCCTGTTCTGTAGCCATTCTGTGACGGTGCGCACAAGACGGTGGGGATGACGCCGGTACGGTTTAAGATGGAGGAGACCCGGGAGG
Organism: Branchiostoma belcheri; assembly: GCF_001625305.1. Classification (NCBI taxonomy): domain Eukaryota; kingdom Metazoa; phylum Chordata; class Leptocardii; order Amphioxiformes; family Branchiostomatidae; genus Branchiostoma; species Branchiostoma belcheri. Next base: position 598,148 of record NW_017804076.1, read on the forward strand.
TGTGGTTATGCGGCTGTAAACAGACCAGCGACCGGCCGTTCTGTGACGGGACCCACAAAACAGACGCCGTACAGAACACAGAACTCGGACAGAACGTCGCTGCTTAGGAACCGTCTCTAAGTTCTGATCTCCAAGCAGATGTTAGGAGTTCGCGAACTTTTTTTGCGACCCCTTAGGGGCGAAATCATTTTTTTACATGACTGTCGCTCTGAAAATATTTCAAAATTAAATCAATTCATTCTTTGTGGATTTGAAAAAAATGGGATAGGGCCGAATGTTCCTATCGTTACTACCTCTCAATATCTGCTTGGAGATGTATCGTCCTAAAACAATCAGGGTGTACAATTTATGTAAAGAATGAGAGCTCCGTGTATACTAAGAGGCATATATGGGTGGTTAGTCCTACAGACGTCCATAAGGTTAAGAGCAAATTTGATAAATTAATTGGATGGATGGATGGATGGATGGATGGATGGATGGATGGATGGATGGATGGATGGATGGATGGATGGATGGATGGATAAATGAAGAAATGAATAGATGGATGGACGGATTGATGAATGAGCGTTTTGTGGAAATCATACATTGCAGACTAAAATATCTACAAACTATAAAATGTGCCATTCTCTAAATAAAGGTACCAATTCCCCACACAATCTTCCGTAAAGTAGGAATACTGTAATTCCTGATTTTTTCACTGTACTTTTATGTTCACTGTTTTCACTCTCACTTCTGTACAGTGAACTTATCATTACAGTTAACAAATAATTCCTGTACTTGTTTTTCCTGCACCTGTCGCAACCGTGAAGATGTCCATTTTTCTCAGACCGTGAAATTTTGCTACCGTGAACATAAAGTGAATTACAGTAATTTTACCACAACTGGACTAAATGCTAGAATTCGTAGTCGCGTGTAGCCGAACTACAATGTACTACTACTAAGGAATGACAAGACCTGTTTTTGTGTTGTGATTGGCGGTTACAAACCGTACTGCGTACGGCTATCACACATGTGATGATATGTACGTGTTAGTCACTTATGTGTTTTGAATTAAAAAGTGTCTGTGAGGTGGGGTTCTTGACTACAGAGGGCTGGGTCTCAGTTTTTGCTCATTGCAATGGCAGATTCACAATGTGACAGGGCACCCAAGTAAGGGCACGATCACATTTCCAAGCCGGGGCCCGGCCGGGTTGTTTGCGTGAACGAAAAATAAACAATTAGTATTATAAGAGTATACACAAATAGTGCTCATGGTTAATTTTCTAAAACTTTTTTTTGTTTGTGTGTTTTGCTGTCTTATATCATTTCGTTCCATACGACTGCCCGGCTGGGCCCCGGGTTGGGAAATGTGACCGCGCTGGGAAATGTGATCACTGCAGTGCTGAAGCCTAAAATACTAGTAGCTGGATCCAATCGTGTATAAGCATGGATCTGGGACAATAATCCGGCTGATTGTCAGGCTTTGCCTTCATAATCCATACTGTATCTGGCCCTGATTGGTGCCAAATTAATATAATTTCCCACAGGGGTCAGTCTTAGGGCCAGAATTACTGAACGATCTGGTGTTGTATGTATGCGCATAATTCTATGGCTGTGTCATATTCACACCAATGATTAATGTTATAACAGAGGGTGGCAAGACTATCGATATAATATCATAGCCGCGTTGAGATCACAGTCTTTATATTAGAAATTATGGAAATTATATCACACGTTTTCAAGTTTGTCCCAGTGAAATAGAGATACTGGCTGGCTACATTGATTGTATAGAATTCATACTGGCGTTACGCAAATGAATATAAAGTTGTCATTGATACATTGTTCTTTCACGTTTATTCGCCGTTGTCAGTTTCCGTTGTGAAGTCAGTAATCTAACCGAGCTTTACAAAAAAAAGGATGCCATCAGAAGTGGAATTCGAACCCACGCCAAGTGAAAAGCATGTCCGAGACTTGAGAGAGAAAAAAAAGAAAATTGTGGTTGGCTTCATAATCATATATACGCACGCAGGCAGATAGGTTTATTTATTTTTTGAATGGAGAGAAACAAGAAATTGAGATTACCAAAAATGTTACTGTCAGAAGTGGGATTCGAACCCACGCCTGGAGAACCAGACTGCGACCTGAACGCAGCGCCTTAGACCGCTCGGCCATCCTGACATTGTTAAACAACCGGTAGCTCATGTATGCTCTGCAGGATTGTTTACAAAAGGGTCATATTTACCATGCACACACACACACATAAATAACTTGTCGTTATAACAGATACCGCTGAGCGGCGTTTTTGAGCCGTACCGTTTTGTGCATTTGACGGCTGTTCATCATCGACTATCAATCCAGTTTCAAAATGCAGTATAGTTTCCTTACTGACCTGAACGTTCAAAAATATCGTATTGGTCTATAGATTACGTGCTGCTTTTGCTAGTGAAGATCATGTCCGACACTTAAAAGCAAAATGCTTTCAACGTTGGCTTTATAATCATAGATACGTTGGCAAACAGTTTCACACAAAATACTTGGCATTAACAAAAAACATTATTGTCAGAAGTGGGATTCGAACCCACGCCTGGAGAACCAGACTGCGACCTGAACGCAGCGCCTTAGACCGCTCGGCCATCCTGACATAGCTGTGCGTTTGATTGCTCTTATGGATCAAATTCCAGAATGACGCATTGCGCAACGTTAACCCAGACGTGATCAGAGGTCATTGACCGCACAAACATCTATTTATAACCACCGTTCTTTGACTGATATGTATGCTGCTTGGGCTTGGGCCATTTCACTTGAAGAAGGAATAAAAAATGATTTTTAGGTTTACCATTTTCTACATGTCAACAAGCGCTTTCATCTCTTCATGTTTTTTTTACATTCTCGATCTGTATGTTTTTCTACTGACTCCAAAATGTACTCTAATTTGCTAGAACTTAGACATGTTAGAAGTGGAAATACCAAGGACTTGGAAATACCTAGTACCTCGTGTGTTTATACCGATTTTATGTGTGGTTCTGCTTTTATATACAATTATGTGGCAGCGATTACTAGTACTTTTGCTCTATTGGGACTGCTTGGAGATAGAAATAACCGCCTTTATTAATAAAAAAAGATGAAATCGCGGTGCAGAATATTTTCTGACCAAGCTATCGCCATTAAGTCCTTACCCCTTACCCTATAATATAACCTTATGATATAATTTGTCCCAAATAATCCAATGATTTGTGCTGTAGAAGCTCCCCCCATCGGGCGGTGACCTTTGTGCACCTGTTCGCCCCGTCCCGGGATGATTGACAGCGTAATTGTACGACCGGGGCACATCACGTGATCAACAGGCGGCGGCTTCCCTTTGATTCCCGGCCCAGCGCGCCTCGCTCGCCAGCGATGTCTCTGTGGCGCAATCGGTTAGCGCGTTCGGCTGTTAACCGAAAGGTTGGTGGTTCGAGCCCACCCAGGGACGAAGCTTGCTATCTTTTTGGAGCAAGTTTTGTTAATAAAATAGACCTCATAGAACAAAATCACGGTCAATTACTAGTATCCCGACAAATTTCAACACAATTTTCATTTTTTAAAAATAATTTTTACAGCGGTCCCTAAACCCAAACAGTACCAAGAGAAACTCAGCACCTAGACATGAAACTATGCGCACATGTACTTCGAAATAGCAACCAATTATTTGCAATGATTTACGAAGAATTGAATTTTTGTTTCCTGTACGTTGACTGTCTAAAACTGGCTCAGCTTTTGTTATCCCTGAGGCCTCTTACCGGAAGCCTTGTGGGATCTTGTGGGGCGAGCCACCGACGTCGACACGACCGGCCACAGAACTTTCCTGGTTCAGATTTCTTAACTACAAGCTTACGTGAAATTATAGCCTGATAAACCTTCTTTTATCTGAAGTATTTGACTGAGATATGATATGTTGCATTACTGTTTCCGTCCGTCGGGTGGCGCTAATTTTGCACCGTGAAATCGGTCTTCGCTTCGGTTGACAAACTGAGGTACCGTCAACGTTCACTAGTCGGCGCTTCAGAACCGTATCGAAATGACGATCCTTTGGCTTTATAGAATGCAGTATTCTAATGATGTTCGAGATAATCAAGTATAAAGACATACACAATAAGAACCAACTGATGAAATATATTGCATAATATAAACATAGACATATAATAAGGCAATCTCGTATATTTGCACACATAATAAATAGCCAATGGCTCAACAGGGAGCAAGCTAGCCTATTGTTTATTCACAAGATAGACAAATACGACGGTTCAACAAAACAGGCATAAATTAGCATTCTAGTATTCCAAACTTGTGGTTGCACTATAACATTAAAATTGCACTTTGTATCGTAATAATAATAGAAACTTTATTCGCAAAATCATGCCCGAAGGCTAATTGCTTTTACAATCAAGAATAAAACACATTGCAATACAGCAACAGGAGACAGGTACCCCGGTAACAACTGTCTGGAAAAAACTTCTACTTCTACTACTACGCTAGCTATTATGAGGTTCGACTTCTTCTTTGAAGGCAGTGGATAATGAATAGTCCCACATTCTGCATAATTAGTGGGTTTTGTGATCTTAGTAGAAATGCAGTTTTTTGGTGATCTTCTAAATGACGAAAGGATGGAGAAATTGTTGTAACTGTCTGAAATAAGCTGTTTCTTTCGGTCTCATAGTGAGGACACTGGCTAACAAAATGTATTTCATTTTCCACTGCATTCATTGTACAATATTTACATAATAAGTGGTGGTCTTCACCTCGAAGCTAATCCGACAAAGAGACCGTTACAACTGACATACATACGTTACCGCGGCTTAATTTCAATTTTGCAATCAACTAAATTTGCCCGGGTCATGACCTGCCGTTCGTTATTATCTATGTGGGTCAAGTCGAGGTCACCACGGGCCAATCACGTTGCCGATCGGGGGTTAAGCAGGGTCATCCGGAAAGCAGTTATCATATTCGTCACACGATTACGGTTTAATGCGGCTTTACTAATGTTCAGGGGTACCAGAGTATAAGTGAAATTTTCCGGAATACAGTGCAATTTTACGGAATACAGTGCAATTGTATTAGTATACAGTGCATTTTTACTATTAAAATTCCACTGTATACTAATACGATTGTATTGTATTCCGTAAGATTGCTCTGTATACTAATACGATTGTATTGTATTCCGTAAAATTGCACTGTATTCTGTAAAATTGCACTGTATTCCGTAAAATTGCACTGTATACTCTGGCACCCCTGATGTGAACCAGAGAAAGGATACACATTACAGTACATGTAACATGGTGACTAGTACTAGTAGTAGGTCCCTTAGGAGGTTATCTCCAAGCAGATGTAGTGAGGGAACGCAGTAAGTTGTCCTTTGTGATTTCTGAGTCAGGCAACGATTTTCCCTTCCAACATCTACTTGGAGATTTTTAAAAAACGAGGTGTGAATTCACTGAAGATAATATGATGATGCTTATTGTTAATTACTCTAAGAATGGTTTATAAAAGGATATTATGACCCTCCAAGCAGATGTCAGGCTTCCTTAGGATAACATTTATAACTCATCATTTGACATAGACCTTTGTCGCAATTTCTAGTTCTTTTCTTGTAGTATCCTGAGTTTTCCGTTGACGTGAGCCATGAGAAGTATTTACCCCCGCCCAGTCCGAATCCATCAGTCCCAAAGTGTCCCCTCGGGCCGCGCAGTTGCCATAAGGGAACCTCAGACGGGGGTATCGGATCACCGGCCTTCCCATAGTTCCCAGCCCGCCAGCTGCGCAACACAGCACACGCTTCTACAACCCGCTACAACCTTCTGTTACAACGCAGATACAACATACTTCAGCGTGCGTACAACTCACATGCACTGAGGAGAATTTCGCCATCTCCAAGGATACATCTCCACAGGTGAGAAGTAAATTCTCCCCTACTGTTGCTTGTTGTGGTGGTTTAGTTTGCGGTTTGTTGATGCGGGAAGGGTGGTCGGTTATGGGGATAATTTTAGCCCGGCCGGCATATCGCACGAGTGACCTCCTGAACCGCACTATACATGTAGCTGTTTTGTTTACTAGTTTATAGCCAAGCTGACTGGTAGAATTACACCACGACAAGCAACATGTGAACTATTTTCCATGTAAAAGGGACAACTATGCAACGATAACTTAGCTCTTGATCTAATTAAGAAATAATTGAAATTTCTAAACTTGAAAAAAAATTACAGAGGTTGTGCTTTTCTCTGACAAAGAAAATATAAAAGAAAACTCAGATGTACACAGTTCTTTTCTGTTTTTTTATTTTACGTCTTCTTCTATGGGCTCACTGGTTGTATCACTTTGTGTGTAAGAGTGTAACATTCCATGATTGTTAAAATTACAAAGGTTGTTTACAGCATATTAAGATGAAATAAACATGATGTATTGAATAGCTTAACTTTGAGACTTTATCTGCAATCGAACCCAAACGAAAATGTGTTGAAAGCGATATTTTCTTATTAGCCCCAAATCAACCTCACCGGGTCCACGTAACTCATTTTCATTCGTGCCGTTGACTCAAAGCTTCATCGGAAAGGTAATAAAAACGTATTGATTTCGATGCCCTGATATAATTTTCATCCTTCAGACGCCATCAAATATTCCTTAAGTTATCGATTTATAGATATAAATCGTGTTCTCGTAAAATAGCTCCCAACATCAAAGATTTGGGTGGTATCAAAAGAAGATACCTTTGGTCTATACGAGATTCAACAAAGCAAACAACCTAATGTACACAATAAACTATTTAAAAATTTAGGAAAACAACAAAGTTGCTACTGTAGAATTATAAACAAACGAGCTCAAAATCATAGTATTTTGTGATATTCATAATGTTGTTGTTTGAAGTACATGTACGTCGTTGCGGTCCCCTTTTACAAGCCCAGTAGCTAATTTTAGCTCGTATCTTTTCGGCACAGTCCATCACTCATCTTCACGCCAAACATTACTCGTACAGCATGATGGATATCTTTATCGTTTTCAAATACGGTGGGTAACAACCGTGCGGTGGGTAATGATGAGGGCATAGACGGGGAGGAGGATCAAGAGGGATGTTAGGGTTTGGGGTTAGGGTTGGGGTCAGAGTTGGGGGTTAGGGTTTAGGGTTGGGGTTAGGGTAAAGTTAGGGTTTGGAGTTAGGGTCAGGGTTTGGGGTTAGGGCTAGGGTTTAGAGTTGGGGTTAGGGTTACGGTTACGGTTAGGTTATGCGGTTAGGGTTGGGGTTAGGGTTAGGGTTAGGGTTTGGGGTTTTAAGGTTTAGGGTTGGGGTTAGGGTAAGGTTAGGGTTTGGAGTTAGGTTCAGGGTTTGAGGGTAGGGCTAGGGTTTAGGGTTGGGGTTGGGGTTAGGGTTAGGGTTAGGTTAGGTTTTGCGGTTAGGGTTAAGGTTAGGGTTAGGGTTAGGGTTAGGGTTAGGGTTTGGGTTAGGTTAGGTCAGGTTTTGCGGTTAGGGTTAAGGTTAGGGTTAGGTTAGGTTAGGTTTTGCGGTTAGGGTTAAGGTTAGGGTTAGGTTAGGTTTTGCGGTTAGGGTTAAGGTTAGGGTTAGGGATAGGGTTAGGTCGGTTAGGGTTAAGGTTAGGGTTAGTGTTAGGGTTAGCGTTTGTGCGTCTGCGTGTTTGTTCGGGCAAAGAAGGTTGACAGTACGTGAATGGGAAGACTAAAATGACAGGAGGTCAAATGGTCAAACTGCAGAAATCTAAAATGGGGTGAACGTGGAGTGAACATGGGGGTCACGAAAATCTAAAATACTTTACGGAAGTTTTATTTCTTCTCTTTCGCTTCTTTGTGTTTTCTTTTGGGTCAGACATAGTAAGTTTGTATAAAATGATAAGGAGATGAAGTAGAAACAAGAAGGATAAGGAAATTTAGACCTTGAAGTAATGTTGTGTTCTTAACATTTTGACATATTCCAGGCCAATGGGACATATACACTTCATATTAATGTTTAACATCCTCTTTGAAGTCAAGCCACAGTAAGAAGAAGAATTGAGTAACAACGTTACATTAATGATCGCGATTGTTATAAATACCGCTTCACATTGTAATAATTAAAATTTCAGTATCAGCTAAAATGAAGAGAAAGGAACTGCCATCTCTGCTTTGTGAACTAATGCATTTGTACTTCATGACAGAATTCGATCCTTTTGTTGTTGTTTTGCCAGCTCACGCTGTTTACTTTAGTGGTTATATTTTGCACCTCTCCGTATCCCCTGATGGACAACTGCATAAACATCTGAAGGACACTTCCGTATGGAATGACGTTTTCCCGCCTCCTTATCTTACATGATTGATGACGTCAAGTGATTGACAGGCCTGTATGACATCTTTCCCCATTTTTTTTTAATTTTCTTATCTGTTTTTTTTTTTAATTCTTTTTTTGTACTACTGTATGACAACTTAATTTTTCGTAGTCAATTTCTAATGCCGAGGTCACATTCCAAACCGGGGCCCGGCCGGGCTGTTGCGATTAACGAATTAATCAATAATAGACGCAAATAGTTCCCATTATTAATTTTTTCACCTTTTTTTTGCTTTGTTGTCTTTTATATCATACTTTTCGTTCCATAAGACTGCCCGGCCGGGCCCCGGTTTGGAAATGTGACCTCAGCATAACGGGCATTTATATATGGTCAATTTACCTCGGTAAATGGCAGAAACTTAGGCGAAAACGTTTTTGGCAATTTTGCACTATATACTGTGAGCACCCTACCTGGTTAATTGCTAATTTTGAATATTGTAATGTCCTAATATCTAGTTTTGGGTCGATAGCGATTATTAATTTAAGCCAAAAGTGTTATCTTACACGATGGTTTTATTACATATATATGTATATAGTATTTCTTGTTTATTGGACTCGTTGATTTTATCTATTTAGTTTTCAAACATGCCTAAACTATGTCATTCATTCCTGTTCATATCATTTGGCTACATCTAATGTTTAGTGTAACGATGTATTCATAATCTGTCAACAAATTAACTTATTCATCCGATTCTGTAACTATGGAATCTGACAGACAGAATATTGGAAAGTAAACAAACAAGAGATCTAAATTTGTAGTGTCGGAAAAACAACAATAACAATCAAACGTTTATGCCAATTCAAAGTCAGGATAATCAAAATATAAGAAAGGATAATTATAGAGGGATACTAGTAATAGAATGGATGTTAGAAAGGGGCAATCCTAACCATTGTTGATGCCCATGAAACTTTTGTTCAAAATTTTAATCAAGCTACTTACAGTTTTCAAAATACATGTATATACAGTTACCTGAGTAACTATTTATGTTTACCGAAGGAAACATATTGTTTTGCTCTGTTTCTTTCATCTTCTTCCGTTCCAAACACTGACCTCTGACCTGGTCGATGACCAGACTGTCTCTCACCATGGTAACTGGTGTTGCGTTACATAATGTTGCAATTTTATAGTAGGAGGGATTTAGACTCCTGTTACCATATATGTGAATGTGTTTGAGTAAGAATTAACAGAGCAGACCCTATGCGAAAGTAAACATTATGCATTTGCTTTGCAAATGTTACCTTTCTAGCTTGTGTATCTCATAACATTGCTGCCTAACCTTCATCAACACACAAGTTGATGGTTTCGATACGGATTCCCCCGGACACCCAGCGGTTTATCCCCGTATAATTCCCTTTTACGGGGGGTTGGACGTGTATCTGTGCCTTATCTGTAGACGATATTGAAAACATAAGTCCAGACATTATGTTCTGATAAGGGAGCTTACGGCAGAAGTGCCATGAGAGAGAGCGAGTTTATTATTAGCACAACTCGATCAAGAACGTCAAAAAAGAATTCCTTGTTTGCCGTCACCCTTGAGCGTAGTATTTTCGAAAGTTTGTCAACGTGCGTTGAAAATAATGAAGTTCCTAATCTAAAATACACTGTACAAAGTACAAACATAGCGTTTTGAAGTGATTGGTCATTCATTATCCTGATGAAGACGACAACTAGTTAGTATGCACCGTGCTTTTCGTCAGTGACTTTGAATATGATTTCGCTTTTAACTTATGATTTTCTTCAAATTTTTCGAAAGTTTTGTACTATCAATAAATTAATAAACCATTTCTTTTAATTATACTCTGATGTTAAAATCAAGATATCTTGATTGAGCAATAAATTTTGTCTAAAACTTGCTATCTACAGTGTTTCTGTGTACATGTACATCAAAATCTCGTTATGTACACGTATTGCTATAGGCGGAAGGGTTACCTGATTGACACAACAAGGTGTGCTACAGGCCAAAATGTAGGCGGAGCAGATGGTGTGCTCGTCACGTGACAGACGAGGTGGCCGAGTGGTTAAGGCGATGGACTGCTAATCCATTGTGCTCTGCACGCGTGGGTTCGAATCCCATCCTCGTCGACAGTCCTTTTTAATTTTTTATATCCACATTATTCACATTTTCAACACAAATACTTTATATTGTGTTGTAACGTTCAAGAAAATATTTTAAACCTTGGAATATCAATCATTTATAAACCTTTAAACGGCCAAAACGAAAGTCTACATGCTAGACAGCATCTGCACGCAAGGGTTCGAATCCCATCCTCATCGACAGTCCTTTTTATTTTTTTATTCCGACATTATTCATATTTTTCACCACAAATATTTCATATTATGTTAAAATGTCCAAGAAAAATTTTTTTTACCATGGAATATTAATTATTTTAAACGTTTAAACGGCCAAAACGAAAGTCTAAATGCTAGACAGCATCTGCATGCAAGGGTTCGAATCCCATCCTCATCGACAGTCCTTTTTATTTTTTATCTCCACATTATTTATATTTTTCAACACAAATACTTTATATTGTGTTAAAAAGTCAATGAAAATGTTTTTTAACCTTGGAATATTAATCATTTGTAAACGTTTAAACGGCCAAAACGAAATTACCCTGCAAAGCATGCGAGATAGCATCTGCACGCGAGGGTTCGAATCCCATCCTCATCGACAGTCCTTTTTATTTTTTATTCCACAATTATTCATATTTTTCACCACAAATATTTAATATTGTGTTGTAACGTTCAAGAAAATATTTTTGACCTTGGAATAGCAATCATTATAAACGTTTAAACGGCCAAAACGAAATTACCCTGCACAGCATGCTAGACAGCATCTGCACGCGAGGGTTCGAATCCCATCCTCATCGACAGTCCTTTTTATTTTTTTATTCCGAAATATCATTCACATTTTTCAACACAAATACTACATATTATGTTAAAATGTCCAAGAAAAGTTTTTTTACCATGGAATATTAATTATTTTAAACGTTTAAACGGCCAAAACGAAAGTCTACATGCTAGACAGCATCTGCACGCAAATCCCATCCTCATCGACAGTCCTTTTTATTTTTTTATTCCACAATTATTCATATTTTTCACCACAAATATTTCATATTGTGTTAAAATGTACAAGAAAATATTTTTTTGCCTTGGAATATTAATCATTTAAACGGCCAAAACGAAATCATCACATGATACAGGACTTCGCCACACGATTCTTGCTTGAGACCTTTTAAGAAATCCTGTTAACAATCAATAGAAATCTAACCTCGCAGTAAGATAACGGATTTGTCTGCAATAAGGTGTGTAAAGAAGATAGAAAATCGTTAATCGCAGTCTCTAATTGATGGATTATCTTCTGACCTGCCGTCAACACTTGAATGAAAGTATTTAGTATCGATTCATTGGTGGCCTATACAGTCTTACTAAGCCAGCTAATGTTTGGGCTTTCTGTTGACCATACAAAACAAACAAAAAATGATACTGGAGTCGTGTGGCGTGTACTCAGGTCCAAGAGGTCCCGGGTTCGAATCCTGCCCGGTGTGAGTGGTTCAAGCCTTACAGTCCAGTCTTACGCAGCTTGTACTTACATGTGCAAAACTGGTGTGTTACTTCTAAAAAGGCGGTTTACCGGTTATGCGAAACAAACAAACAAAGAAACAAACAAACAAATAAACAAAATACTGTGGTAATAAAAAAATACCTACTAAAAACCACATGCTAGGAGCGTAGTCTACACGTTTTTCGTTTTCATTTCTGTCAGTATATTGACAAACGCGTACAAGGCAATGGCATACACAGAACTACTGCAATTAAGCCATTGAACAACAATTACCTTGATAATCTCAGGATTTTCGCTATATTTTTTGGTTTGTAGGCTGGTTTTGGTTCAAAGAAAATTTATAGATCGCAGGATATTAGCTGTTTGCTGAGACTTGCGATATCTTCGCGCTCTCACTTGCTTTATTTGACATTGACAGACGAGAGGATATGTGTAACTTCAAGTCCGGAGGGCCTCAGAGGAGGGATGAAGGATTTTACTGGCTTACTCTCCCAGTAAACTCCAAAATTCAATCTTCTCAGAATGTACTGAAGTGGTTCCGTGCCGAGGGGAATGTATTACAGTAGATGCTATCAGTGCAAGGAGAGAAAAGAGATGTACAGAAAATGGCTTTCGACGAAGCCCTACCTCTTCGCTGATACCATCTTCTGAACGAATTTCCGCAAGCCACTTACTCTGGTAATGACATAATGGACAGTCGGAAACGCTACAAACTTCCGCCTCTCAGAGATACCTGAAAGGAAGAGGAATTGAAGAGATATCAGCGGAAGAGAGGCATCATTTCTGTTCTTTATTTAGATTCGAAGTTACCAATTCTGTATCTGTATCTGTATAGCCGCCCTTCGACATAACACACCAGGTTGAATTACATATGGTAGTACATGGTACATGGTAAAATTGACGTACATGTGGTATTCGTTACTAGACAAAAATGGGAGAGTTGGAACTTGATTTGGAGATGCAATTGAATAGATTTGATCTAAAAAGTTCCTTGATAATTTGATATATATATATAGCCAACACCTACGAATCTGATGTGTTACACCATATGTATGTACATAGCCTCCATAACAGGCCTTTGGGACGGCCTTAAAATTTTGTGTTTTATAATTCTAGGCTGAGAAGCAATGAGAACATAGCACATACCCCCTCCCCCCCCCCCCACCACACACACAAAACTGCCAACAATCCAGCAAAAGGAGCGACACCAAATGATAGTTAGACCACACCAATTTAATTTCTTGGTTCTCGGATTTTTTCAGAAAAAATATGCAGCGACAGGGTGAAAAAAAATAAAAAATAAAAACAGGTCTATGCGTCCTATTATAGCCCCAAATGCTTAGATAGGAGCCATGAAGTCAACACAAAAGCTAGGCTGGGCCAAAATTTAAACAATGAATTTTGCACTTTTAATCAAACCACTGCATTGATAGGTGGAAAAAACTGTAACCACTGTGAGGAAAAGGACTTTGCTCAACTGTTGGGGGCAAAATATAAGCATTTTTGAGTTGATTCAGAACCAGAATCCTTTTTTTTTTCAGAAATGAATGAAGGGGCGAATCCGAGAACCAACAAATTAAATTGGTATGGCCTTAGGCCTGTTGACAAGGCCAGATTCAGATCTAACTTTGGCCAAATACTTTTCGACTGAAGAATCACCTCAGAGGCGCGTTTCGGACCTCCGGCACTTAAGACAGGTGACAGGTGGTGGCAAATATCGCCGACGTCTTCTTTCTGTCTCACGACATGCCCTCAGCGATCGATTTGGTCGTCCTGGTAACACGGACGATAGATCGGCCGTAAGGCCACAGTAAGTAATTTTGGATGACATCAGCGCGCGCATTGATTTTCGCCTGATTTTGTAAAAAAAAAAAACAAGTAGCCATGTGAAAATGATCAACATGCCGAAAATGGCCAAACATGTTTGTTGCCACGCCGGAACGTGGATGGCAGATAAATACAAAGAGAGGAGACAAGGCTCTGATTTATTGTTAACTTTGTCACAGTGAAGTATTTCATTCCTTTTATATGTGATGGTGGCTGTGTATATGTACTGTTCCCACTTAAAACAAAACCATTTGTACAATGATTGGAAACATATTTTTCAAAGTTGTTTCAGTGACAAATGGATGGTGTAATAGTAGGCAGTAAACATAGCACAATATAGGTATCATTTCTTATTTAACAAGGTTTATGATGTCAAAAATTGAAAATGTAGGAATCTTTTTTTTTTGGCCCGCCTTGGTTTTTTTCGCCCTATCGCATTAGATTTGGAGTCTGCGGAGGATGTCATCCATAAAATTCACGTGCTGTGGCCTAATTCAATAGAACAGCCCGGGCCGGAAGCTCGTGTCGTCCCAGAATACATGTACATGCTTCCCTGAATGTTACCGGTGGTTGTTCTTAATCTACTAAGAGAGCTAGCTGTACTTCACGTACAATACAGCTGCTATATACGACGGGCGGTTATACGGGACATACAGATATCTTCGTCAAATTCTGGAGAAAACCAGGTAGATATCTCTCCGATATTTTTGTATAAAGCTGACGTAAATTATTTTCTCAATAGCATTTTTGTAGAGCGTGATGTGGACCTGTTTCTATACTGTTGGTCGACGTTTGTATAATGTTTGTCATAAATTGAAACTATGCTTTGCCACTGTATCAACGAACTGCGAACATATGGGCTTGGCGTGCGGCTGATGGTATTGCCTGGCTCAATTCATTCAAATTTAAAGCGTTTGGTCTATCTAGGCAATTTGACATATGTTCCTGTCCCTTTGAGATATGAAATACATGTATATCGTTCGTGTAAATGATTTGACTTGCTGTGTTGATATAGGGTATGACGTGTGCAAGGTTGGTTGGATGATTTGGAAAAAATGACAAATTTGAGAGATAGTGCAAAACTTGGACTCGGATGAAGTGTGGGAGAGGTTAACTAGCTCTCTGTACCTTTATTCCTAGAGGTATCGTATTGCTGTAGATTTCTTTGTGGTTCCAATGAATCTATAGCATTCTCTAACTAGATCTTCAAATCTGCCGTTGACAAGTAAGTACAGCACCATACATTCTATAATAATATAATTAATATTTTCTATCTTCAATTATGCCAATAACGAGTAACAGCAGTACCATACAACAAGACGGTACCATATCCTAGCCTTCATATCAGACTTTGTATCAGGGTTGTAAAGTTGTTTTCTGACAGCCACTCAGTACATGATAATCTTTTAAAAGTAGTCCACAACGTAGCCTGTTACGGAGGCTAATAAAAATGGTTTCATAACAAGGTATTTTCGAAGCCTTCATATATGATCTACAGCTTAAGTCATTATGACTTATTGTCAATGGGATTTTTCAATAAGGAAAATTATGTTGTCCTGAACGCACAATGAATAACCTTTAAGATAATGTCATGTTGCGGTATAAAACAATGGTATTATAAAGGGCAACGTACTCTAGGTGAATGACTTCTTGCTACATCCCCTCCAGGCAAGTAACGCAGACTAAAATACTTCAAAAATCGACGTCATTTTCCTTAGGGGGTAATAAACGTTTCTAGGGAAACCGGAATCACATTTTTAGTTCTATCTCACCGCTCACGTCTTTTGTTACCTTCAAAGCAATGCTCGACGTGTTGCCAGGGACGACACAGAGCAGCTCTTCGGTACCAGAGCTAACATACCCCCGAGGAAATTTTGTCTCAGTACCCCTGCGGACGGCATTTGAGCCCTAGGGCTTAAATTACGTTTTTCAAGCGGGGAAAAAAATCACCGGAGTGGGTTTACCATAGTCTAGATACCAGGCCCATAGCACGCTAGCTTGCGAGGTCTAATATGGGAGATGTGGTATGATTTCCTTGCGGGCCATGGCGCCAAGGAATTGGCTTGTAGTAGGCCATGAAAACAGTCTGGCACCCAGGCTAGGTTTACAAAGCCAGTCGGGGATATATGGAAGCTTACAGTGGCGAGAAGCCCAACCCTTGGAGAGACTGGTGACCAGGTTACGTATTTCACAGAAGAAATACATTTTTAGATATAGCAGTTGCCTTGGAGCTACCTTATAGCTTCCAGAGTACAATGATTCACGTAATGGCTTCCTGAATTATGCCTTATAAACCTGGCGTGAGGTCTCGCTTACAGGTGTTTCTTACCAATAAATTGCCTTCCTGGATTACGGGGAGCCTTGGGACCACATTAGGGATCAGCTAATTGTATTCATGACCTGTGGAAGATTCATGTTGGATTGGCCTCGAGGGAAATAAACAGGAAGGAGGATAACGTGTCGTCATTAGCCTGTATGAAATCCAGTACTCCCATTTTCAGCACGCTTTTTACTAACTCATTACCGGTATCTAACACAAGTACATGTAACATGTTTGTTTCGTTTTATCCGAGCGCCCTCGTGAAGCCTAGCGGATTTTGGTAGAAGTGCAGCAAACCTGATCTTCAGCCAAGTCCGTACGTTTTGTCACCGGGTTAATTCATAGCATTTCCTCCCAAAGAACCGCAATAAAACCTGAAGATTGAACCATCTCCGGCGAGACGAGGACAGTTCGCGCTGAGGAGACACTCCTGAATAATTGAAAGGAGGCGTTTTTTTTTCTGATTATCGATCTCTGGTCGCCTGGGAAACGATAGATCGATGCAGCAGACCATATTAGGAAATGTGCTATCGGTTATCTGGTGTTACAGATCGGTACAGGGTCAATCTGTGGAACAAAAATACACTTATTTCACAGAAAGAAAGGGGGGCAAGAATTCATCAGTTAGATCAGTAACAACAGGCGTTCATTTACAAGTTAAAACCGTGAAGTTTGTTGGGATATAGATACTCCTATGGCAGTGTACAGTGTCTGGTATGTCGTTAGAGAAGAATTATATATGTCGGCCATATACCTCACCAGCACCTAAATATGTGTCACCACGTCGTTTAGGCTAACCCTATCCGTAACACGCCCGTTTCATAAGCATCATAACTACCTCTGTGAGCACCTGAGGTGATTTAAACGCCACATATAACGGTAAACTCATTTCTGTGCATCAACCCGACTGTCCCTAGCTGCTTCTACATGACCTCATCAGGCAAACGAAACCGTGCTTGACGTGTGTCAATCAGAAGAGCCGCATCATGACTTTGCTTACTTTCCCAATGGACACGTTGTCCTACACAACACTGTTATACTTTAGCCGACCGGGCAGTTTCCATGAACGAAAAGTATAATACTAGAAAGGTAACATTTGCAAAGCAAATGCATCATGTTTACCTTCACATGGCCCAGCTTAACAAACTAACGTTTTGTTTATTCTTACTCAAACACATGCATGTATATTGTGACCATGCGGCCCCTCTTGAACTCAGTTCTGCATGGCACTTCCAACATTATGTAACCCGACACCAGTTACCATGGTGATAGACGTCTGGTCCTGGTCATTGACCTCATTTGTTTTGAGAAGAAGAGGAAGAAACTGGGCAAAAACAACATGTTTTCCTTCGGTAAACATAAAAAGACAACAAACACAAAGATGTGTCCGGGCCCCGGTTTTGAAATGCGACCTAAGTGTAACAGCGGACCAATCACATGCGTGCACAATAATTCAATTTACTATGTGCAGATCTGCCGATGATCCAACCATTCAGGATAAAAACATATCTAACCAATTGTAGGTTTAGCCATTCGTATGCAACGTGGTACGTAAGAGATTAGAACCGAGTCTTGAACGAAATTAGTCTGATCCGTTACAATCACACGCAGTCAGACGGTGTACCCCTGTCCTTGGTGCTGAATGTTGGGTTAAACCATCTTTTGGCTATAATGCCACAGTGGCCCTGTTGTAGTATTTCTTGCTTGCACTGAGGTTGCTTAAACGCTGACTGGTAGATGGATGGAGCGAATTGTCCAATTTACAGACGTCGAACGCCACAGAGTACTTCGTCATTGAATACATCATTTGTCCTGACACTGTGGTAAGATTTGCGCTTGTTAATTTGTCAATTGAGTGGCAAATATTCAAATTTTAGCTAGCTATGCATGCATCTATGTGCATATATGTATACACGCATGTGCGTATGTATGCATGGACGACGTATGCATCTAATTACCGTTATATATGTATCTGTTTGGCTTCAATTTTAGCTATAAGAAAACCATATCATTAAATTGTACATTTACGTATTTTCAATAGACTGTAATTGCAATTGAGATGTTTCAAAGTTTCTGTCTTTCATATTCTTCTATCTACTTGACAATTTATCTACCTTCCTGTATTTCTACTCCAGCCATGTGCCTTTCTAGTGGACACTTTTTATGTTTACCGAAGGAAAACATATTGTTTTGCTACGTTTCTTCTTCTTCTCCAAACAATGACCTGAACCAGACTGTCTGTTACCATGGTAACTAGTGTTGGGTTACATCATGTTGCAATTTTATAGCAGGAGGGATTTAGACTCCTGTATGACCATATACATGTATATGAATGTGTTTAAGTAAGAATTAGCAGACCATATGCGAAGGTAAACATTATGCATTTGCTTTGCAAATGTTACTTTTCTAGTTAAATGTAATTTACCGTTATACACCCACAGCGAGGTGAACAAACACGGTACTAAGTCCAGCCAATGTATGTATTCTAGACATGCCTCCCTGCTTGTAGCAGACAAATTGTGTCTGTGTCTGTCTGGTCATGATTGTTTCTGTGTCTAGTGCTGAGGTCTGATCATTAGCGCGAGCGTGAGGCCGGATACTGGGAAGGTCAAATGTTATAGCAGCGTACTTCTGTTGATAAAGAATGGGTCGAAGAGTGAACCGTCTGTCGGTCAAGGTTACTTAGTGATAAGATATGGAGGGGGTGGATAATGATGATTGAGTGTTTGTGTTTGTGAGAGGGGGAAGAATGGGAGTGCGAGTGCGTGTGTTTGTGTGTGTGTGTGTGTGTGTGTGTGTGTGTGTGTGTGTGTGTGTGATGTGTGTGTGTGTGTGTGTGTGTGTGTGTGTGTGTGTGTGTTTGTGTGCTTTTGCGCGCGCGCGCGCGCGTGTGTGTGTGAATCGGGTGTGTGTGTGCTCTTGTGTGCTTTTGCGTGTGCTTGGAGGTAAATCTACCATTAGCCTTTTTTATAGACTTTATATCCAGTAACGTCCTACAGTATTCCCAGCTGGCCTGTACATGTGATGACA
This sequence comes from Branchiostoma belcheri, assembly GCF_001625305.1. Classification (NCBI taxonomy): domain Eukaryota; kingdom Metazoa; phylum Chordata; class Leptocardii; order Amphioxiformes; family Branchiostomatidae; genus Branchiostoma; species Branchiostoma belcheri. The sequence continues at coordinate 617,208 of NW_017804076.1, forward strand.
ACACTGTACAACCCTCCATAGAAATTTGTTTACTGTTGAAATCGTCTTTCATTTCTTTGTATCAATAACGACATCCTTCGCTCATTGTCGCTCGTACTGTGTAACTGGAGATCCTAAACTAGTTGGCTCGATCAGAAAAAACTTCCTAACATTAGGGAAGCTAATCAGGCCTTTGGCTCGTTTGTTACAGCCTGCTTTAATTCTCCACAGTACCGGTTTGGGCTTGTTAGCTGAACCCGATTCTTGTTTCATCAACGCAAGGTCTCCTTTCGATCTCTTTACGCAATTATGGCTAGTTCACCTTGTTAGTTCTGATGGCGAGGGCTTCAACTTCTGAAGCTCGGGAGTGTATTCAACCAGACTCGCGTTCAGAGTTCTATTCGCTTCGTTGGCCCCTGAGTCTAACAAAAACGCATTTCGGAAGTAGCTAGGGAGGCATGGAGGAGCTCTGAAAACGTGTTTAGTATTTCGCCTGTGTGGGCTTCAGCACTAATGATGGCAAGTTCAGGTCTATGAGTCATGTTATTGCCTCTTCATCCTTCTTCTCAATTAGGCCGCTCCATGTCCATACCATGTGAGGCGTACCTTAGATGACAAGACTGACTTTAACTACTGTAATACAGGATATATAAGTATTTAAAGTCATTAGGACTTTAAATGTAATGTCTACCTTTCTATTTTTTTACCATATCTTCTTCCTCATGACCTCAGTGCAAAGCGGACAAATTTAAGTTTTTCAGTGACTATAAACAAGAATCAAGCAAACAACGTTAACAAGGAGCACTGTTAATACAACTGTGGCTTCGCGATGTTTGGTGATTGGAGTTCATAAAAAACTCATAACATCTAACGTTAATGTAGCCATGATTTTCATTGACAGTTCAGATGGATGCAAACAAGAAACATCTTTTCCGTAAAAACAATTTTCTTTCGTAAATAACACTACTGCAGAACAAATACTAGTAGATATCCATACTCTAGATTATCGACCTTGTTCTAGCAGCAGTCTACTCTACATAAATTACTGGTGGACTGATGAATATTTTACCATTGCATTAGTAAGACTTGAAAAGCTACAAAAGTCCGTCTTATCATCTATCAGCTTGTTGCTTCTAGATTAGCTGCCGGGCACTCTCTCTGAAGCAAGGACCAAATGATGTGAAACAAATCCCTGATACTCTTGATGATAAAACATTGAAATACGTCCAAAAGAAGATCTAGTGACACGCATGTGTGCAATGTGTAACTGCTACGCTCCAGTTTCTAAAGACTTCGGCTTATTTTGACGTGTTTTAGTCGTTTTTATCGTAGTTTTTTTTGTACTTGTGTTACTTTTACCGCCTGGTGGCAAATGGTAGCCGTCTGGTGAATTTAACACTGTCTTGTAGCCACCAAAAACTCTCCTTGGAGATTGTGTATCCGCTCAAAGTTGTGATCAATGCTGTATTCTCGCACAGAGAGATCTATGAACGTTGTGTACAATTTAATCAACTTGATGTAGCCCCACGGCCTCGCTAATACGTCTCCGGTACAGAGCTAACCCCGTGGCCCGCACCAATCCGTCACCGGCCGGACCTACTGACACAGCCGGGAGCGCGGAAGCCGGGACACCGCCAGAACAAGTCAACTACCCGTTTAAAGTTAAAACTTTAGATCCAACACAATTAAGTCCTCTCACCCAGATCATGGAGTTAAGTTTTTCTACCTCCATGCCTAGATCTTTCGATCAGTCACTCTGGTCTTCCTCAGCAGACTGATCCAGCATTAAAGGCTTGTCACGTGGCTTATCACGTGTCGTGTGACGCCAACACTGCGTCAAAGGTATCTGGTAGACGATGTCAGCCTCCGTCCTGGTAGAGAGAAGGGTGATGGGCCCTGATGTAAATAGCCTCTTTCACCCCTCTCAGGAAGTAGTCTTGTTCTGATGAACAGGGGGGACTGAACCACCCCACCCTCCCCAGGTCCTGTTTCTGATCAATTTTCCTGATGAAGACATTTGAATAAGTGACAAAATCTCGCCCTTTAAGTCGACCTCATCACCGACTCCATCAACTACCCACCCTCCCCGGTACTTGGGGATATGAAAACCCGGAATAACCGCCGACCTCAATTTGATACATTACCGTCAGTTCGAACATTGCCAAAAGGGAAAAAGTCGTTATTAATCTCCCGTCGTCCTTTGCGGCAGACCAAGCAAGGGCCATTTCAGGTCAAGGGCTTGACATAGTTACGCAACAAATTAGGCTTTCGAATCTTGTGTTCTGCCTCATAAAGACTATAGCTAGCAACAGTCTGGTGCGAATGATACGAATATCTAGAGAAAGCAGAGAGGTATCAAGGAACCTCAGGTTCGGTTCCTTAAATGCACCTTGCGCCAAACAGGCGCCGACGTGTCCCGGTTTGACTCTCATCATTTCAGTAGGAGTGATTTTCGTTGGCCGGGTGACGCTTGTTGATAAGGGTTTCCCTGAGTAGCCGGGTTGTACGATTTTATTACCTTTCATGTAGAACACGTCAACATTGGATCTCAAGTTGAATGTACAGTCAAACCTGTCTATAGTGGTCACTCAAGGGACTGGCCAAAATTGACCACTATGGCCAGGTGACCACTATAGAGAAATGGCGGTTAGTTGCCCCCCCCCCCCAAGTGACACATGCTTTCAGTACCATTGAACAAAGATGTATTTATGTCTTTATTCTCAAACATATGAAAACATTCATTGCACAGGTAAGTCTCTTTTCAAATGTAACATTACATGTTATAATTCAATTGTTGTTCTTTTGCTTTAGTTGTGGGCTTGAAAAAAAATTATATATCAAAACTGCATGCACTCGACATGATACTCAGTTGATCTACTGGGACTATGAAACCTTCCCACTAAAATATACAAAATCACTGGTTGCCATTTACTGTTCTTGTGTACGTGTAACATCGATGTTACCTACAAAAATATTGAAAGCGAATCAAGCAACAAAGTTTCTGTCGACTCCAAGCCATGTTTCTTCCGACTGCAAACTCCTTTAATCTCCTTCTCACTCGCTGTCAGTTGAATCACATCCACCTTGTGGAATAAGTTCGACGTCTGTCTTTCCGCTTTTGCCATCGTTTCTCCGCAATCGCCACGTTACTAGTACCGTAAGTCGAAAAGTGGAAGAGAAATTATGACATCGCCATGTTTTTGTTCTTTGGTGAGTGCTTCGCATGACCGACATCGCCACAACGAATTCCAACCATGTAAACAAGATTTTTTGTACCAAGATGCTGTCCATTTAGTTAACAGCAAAATAATTGTTCATCTGTTGCCGTTTATTTTCCGTTTTTTGGTTATTTTTGAACATGAAAACGTAGCGAAAACTTTCCTTTGTTTACGGCTTGGGTTTCTTCCGGCGTGGGTTGTCTGCCTCTGCCATTATGCCAATGTGGTGGTCAACAAAATAGTGCTCCTTTCAGGCTTACATATTTTGTAGAATATTCACTACAGACTTAAGTTTACGATGGAAATTAGTTTTAATAATGTATTCCAAATATTTTTGTAATGTAATCACGCCATTTGATGCTATAAAATTAAATAAAAGTCGGTACATCTACCTCCAAACCAATGGAGTCTTCCGATGACCCCAATTGACCTGATTGTTGCTGCAGCCTGCGCCATTTTGAAAAATCACGAAACGCATTTTCTCAGCCCAAATTTCTTGAATTATGCCCGTGAAAAGGGGAAGTTGGCAACATATTTATGCTTTTCAAGGAATCGAAAAATCAAATATGGATATTCGTAAGTTTTTTGTAAGGATGATTGCCGCAATCTTCGCCGAGTCCACTGAAAGCACCGCGGCACGCACGACATGGTGTTTCAGATATCAAAGACGTCAACACGAGCGACCGCAAAAATTTCGTGTCAAAATCAAGTTTTCCTTTATTTCATACACATCTGGAGTCTAATTTCAGTTCACATTTTAATAATGTAGCGGCCACAAAATTATCACAAGGCTTGATTGAACGTCCTAACGGCCGTAGCCCGAGGTCGGGTGGTGTTACGTACGTGGTGCTTAGCGGGTAACTGCCGGCCAGCCGTGACCGCTATCGGCGGTGTTGACAGCCGGCGGGACCGGAATGGGGTGACCGCTGACCGCGTTGAACAGTGACCGCTATATACGCGATTCTTAATGCTTACGTCAATGGGAAAAATTCAAGGGACCGGCAAAAACCGACCGCTATGGCCGGGTGACCGCAATGCCAAGGTGACCGCTAGTACAGGTTTGACTGTAACTGTTTCTTTTAGTGTCAAATATTTGATGAATTGTTTGTTACTATGGATTCATTTGAGCAACTATAAGTGATTGAAGACGTCCGCAGCGCATATATTTCTTTTCGCGATCGGCCTAGTTGCATCGCATAAGACCGGTCGTTTTGCAACGAATTTCTCTTATAACTTTTTTCTTCACCACAGATCGATGTATGCCGTTCGCCAGATGAGATAGGAGTTACTCCATAGTCATAGATCCACCACAGATCGCAGAAGGTGACTTAAAACACAGAGTCTGACAACATGCCTGCGGGGAAGATGCCCATCAACTGGTAAGAAGCCTTGTAAGATTCTTGTAATCCTTAATGCTAGGAACTGCTGCGGACTGTTCTGGCAACATCAGTGCATGCTGATCATGACTTCTCTTTGATAAAAACTGAAGGTTTGTCCAGAAAGGACTAAACAACGTGTATGACAGTGAATGTTCGAAGTCTAGGGATCTGCTATTACGTCGTACCTGGTCATTAATTTTATATCCCCGTTTCTTTAAAAAAATGCATGGCAAGAACATTCAAACGCACAATACATCATTGATACTCTACAAACAGAGGTTTGGGTTTTGGCTTATTTTTTCGAGTTTTTAGGCTATTTTGTCGAGGTTTCTTTTTTTTTGCATTGGAATTTTTTGTTACGTTGGGTTGGCGTAAAAAAAATTCCAGTGCAAAAACTTAACACCAGTAAAAGGCCTAAAAACATGTCAAAAATAAGCCCAAACCCAAACCTCTGCTTGGAGAGTAGTTCATTGATATGATTTTTTACGACTGACACAGATTGTCAAGCTGTTATAAAATCGTCGTGGCACCACTTAACACGCACGTCTTTTGCGACAGGTGGCTCACCTGTGACGAGGCAGTAAAAATAATCGCTGTCTCCTGGGAGATTAAATTAGGCTGTAGCCGGCGAGCAAATCTTTTGAGGTCAATTGGCCGTGCAGACGTCTAATCAATTGATGAAAGATAGAAACGAGCCAGTATAAAGGTTGGGTGGGGACGGAAGAAAACACACGCACATTTACCACACGCATCGTCCGTACATTAGGCCACAGCATGTAAATTTTATGGATGACATCCTCCGCAGTCTCCAAATCTAATGTGGTAGGACGAAAAAAAAACAGGGCGGGGCCAAAAAAAACAAGGTACCTACATTTTCAAATATTGACATCATAAACCCTGTAACAAGAAATGCTAACTATATTGTTCCAAGTTTACTGCCAACTATTATAATATCCATTTGTCACTGAAAAATGGAAGTTTTCAAGCATTGTACAAATGGTTTTCATTGAGTGAACGTCACATATAAAAGGAATCAGAGTAAAAGACAAAACAAAAAAAAACAGAGTCTTGTCTTTTCTCCTGTCTTCATATTTACCTGCCATCCACGTTCCGGCATGGCAACAGACATCTTTGCCCATTTTCGGCATGTTGACCACTGTCAGAAGGCAACGAAATTTCTTCTTTTTTTTTCCAAAATCAGGCGAAAATCAATTTGCGCGCTGATGTCATCCATAAAATTACTTGCTGTGGCCTTATAAGACAATCGACAAATGCCTTTCCTGTGGATTATTTTGCACTTTTAAAGATATTTCTTTCCTCTAAACGGAAAACAAATTGTTTAACATACGTCATTTGCGTCAGCGAACGAACACATTTAACAGAACAAACATGCTAGAATCATCATTTGTCTAGAGTTGTTGACCAACTTTCTGAATGATTTGTTTGAAACCGTCTGTTTGCAATGCTGGACGCTGTGGCCTTTTGATGATTGTAAAAAGTGTGTGAATGTTGTGCTATCTAACGCTACTTTTTGTTTTTACTCTTTTCATGGTATTATAAATGCTCCGAGTTTCAAAACTTTGACCGTGTTCTTTTTATCATTCTTGTGATTATGAGGGCAGCGTGATTAGTGTACTGACAGTTTTTGTAACTTTTTCATGCGTCCAAATGAAACTCCACCCAAGCATGCCCCTGCGCTCGCCACTTGTCAAACGGTACGTGACTTTTTCCACGCTGTATGCATGCTTGTGGCACCTGCTGATTGGGATGTACCATGTCTGCAAAAAGGGGAATCATTCAAAATTTTCTCTTCTCTTCTTCCCTTTGACGCCCACAATCATGAGTGATGATCATTCCGGCGTTTACAGTTGTGACTTTATATGTCAATCAATAATATAAGACCATTTTCTACCTCTACCTCTACAAATGTGTTAAACGTTACAACAACAGAAGTTAAAAATACCCCCTCTGAACAAACATGGTAAGTTCCAGATGATGTCATACTTTTCACCGGATGCGGTTTCTACCTGCGTAGTGCATGTCGGGAAAAATTTACTTCCGCCATTTTGTGTCATGGAGGAAAAACATCAATCTGTGATCGATATTTTCGTGCGGAAGCTGAGAAATTTACGATTCCTACGCCAGATTGGCATGCAATAACCCCAGTCGAGGGTAGGCAGGCTAGAGGAGTTTTTCTTTTCTCGATTGCAGCTGCCAGGCCGAGGAGGCACGGCTGAAAATGGCGACGGCGACGAAGAATAAACATCTGCGAGCGAAGCGGCAGAAGAAGAAACTGTTCCGGGCAAACGAGCCACTCCTGTCCGTGCTTATGTGGGGAGTAAATCACTCGGTAAGAGACCACTTCATCCTTCATTCTGCACGCAGCCAGCCTTGCCTATTACGCCGTTGATTGTATTTTGTCGCTGTGGCGAATTCCGCTACCCAGACCGTGACTAATTTTGAGCAGACCGCTATCCGATCTTTCTTCGGTCAACGGAGGCGTTTCCCCCGAGAAAAAAAGTCGGTGTGATCGCAGAAAATTTAATCATGGTATTCCTTTCTCTTTATTATAAAAAAAATGTGTGATAAATTTTCCTTGTCCAAGTGTTGTTTGTATGTTGTATTCTGTGCTACTTCCCCACAGGAAATTCTTGGCATTTCGATTTTGTGTAAGCGTTTCAAACAGGTGACATCATACGTGTGTATGTGGCCTCACCCAAATACTATACCCAGACTACAAATCAAATGGGACAAAATTCTCTATTCTGAAATAGCTATTGATCTAACTATGAATTGGTTCTTCCCTGTGAGTAAAAAAAATACCATAATTAATTAATAATAATTTGAGGTACAAGAATATTTTTCTCGGTATTTGAGGGGTGGAATTATGTTGTGATGATAAATGGAATAATTTAATCCACCCCCTAATTGTTCTGTAATAAAAAAAATGATTGTGTTAGAATGTTCTAGATTGCAGATTGTTTCTTGCTTTAATGCATGGTTTTCATTTGAAGTTATCCAATCTTTAAATCAAAGCCACATTTCCTTCTAATACTAGATTTGAATATTGTGGCTCATATTCATGCAACTTGCCTTAAAGATTTATTGATAATGCCTAATCGTCAATGTACAATGTATTTTTTTGTGTGTGTGTGTAGGTATCAGAAGAATCATTCCTTGTCAGGCACCAATATAGATTTTATTTAACACATTGAACTGACAATTGATATAAGCCAGATACAGACTTTCTAAATGCACATGTGTGGTTCCCTGGTTAGGGTACCTGGCTTCCAGATACCCTTCCAGATTTGTTGGGGTTGGACTCCCAGACTGATGTCAGTGGAAAAGAATGTCAGAAACTGTGGTCATTGTACTCATCAGAAAGAAGTTTGAACTGAAATTGCATTTTATTTGTTTTTATTTTATTTGTTTTGATATGTCATGCATTGGTCATGATCATGATCATGACAAGAGACTAGGTATATACTATAAGCCTGCACTGCAATATCTCTAGAAGGGTCATCCCTACACTTCTCAATACACAGGACTGAAAGCGTAATGTCCTCTCCAAAGAACGGTTTATTTTCTGATGCAACCCTTTACACATGCCAGAGCAGGGTTCGAACTTGTATGCCCTCTGCATCTAGCCTGGGTGTCATCCTCCCTAGTTTCCGCCCGCTCCCTAATGTGGCTGGGCCCATACTCTGCATCCACAACAGGCCCACTGGTAACCCATACTAGTAGACTTAGACAACATCTCCATTTACATTCTCTACTCTACAGGTTCATCTGATGTCCTTTCTAGTATGCGGTACCATACTTTCCTGTTTGAACTACTTGAAACATTGACATGTTGTGCGTATGCATATCTTCTCTAAATTCTCACAGATCTTTTGGCAAACCAGATATACTCAAGTGTGTAAGGTGTCAGGAATGATCCTGTAGAATTCCAAATGCCAAAGTTGCCAGTGACCCCGTTTAAACTCATATTTTTGACTTTGGAAGAACCCAGACAGATTTCTCGGAAGCAATGAAAATGCATGTTCTTCAGTAGTTCAGGAATGGCTGTGAATGTACTATGTACCCATGGCTTGATCCGTGTTAGTCCAATGTAATGTACATCAGGATTCAAGTTGGAATACCATATTTACAGAAATGCACAATTGCAAATCAAAACAACCATAAGTTTCTTAAATACTATGATTTTTCTTAGGAACTAAAGATTGTTACAGTAGTGTCTCCAAATTCCAATTTCAGTTTTTGCCAACACAAATTGCAGGTTGCTAAGTGAAAGTACGGTAGGTGTTTTGTGCAGGTTACTTATTGACACCAATGTTCTGCTGTTAGGTATCTCATGTGCTCCATGTATATAATGAGTAGGAAGTGTAGGCTCGAGTGGGGTATTAAAAGGTTTTGAAGGGTCCTTTTCGGTGGGAAAAGACAGTTGGACTATTCATAACGGGCACATCCGCAATCCCGAGCTCCAGTATAGCTTCCTGTGCTGTTCCACTTCAAAGTACACACAGAGCAAGCCGACATGAAAGCAAGTAGTCATGAGAGTTTGGAACGTCTGGAAGAGTGCGATAGTTGCTTCACCCGCGGATCAAGGTGGAAGCGCAATGTGTCATGTTGGCTGTGATGTACGCTGGCATGGGCAGTCCCTGTACAGGATGTCAGTGGGACATGTGGTTATCATCACCCAAGTCTGCTGGAATTCTCAGTCATGGGGGAGAGATAGAGCGGACACGTCAGCTGTTTTCTGACAGTTGGAAATGGCAGCAGCATTCATCACTTCCTAATATTACAGGATCCTTTCATAAAGAGTCAGGCCGATATATCCTTGTCTTGTTTGGTGTGTCAAAACTGTGGATTGCTGTGGTACAATTACAGTGTGCTCTTGCCTAAAACTTTTTATCATGTTTTAACATTTTACCTGGGTATGTTTGTCTGTGTATCTGTGTTTGCTTGTGTGTTCATACAGTGGAGTGGCAGGGTGTACGTTGGGTGAAATTCCTTAACCACGGACCACAAAAGTCATGCACAGGAAGTTAGATTCCAGTAGCTGGCATAGACCCAGCAGGAACCTTTTTTGGGGGGAGGGGGGGGGGAAGTCAGTTGGCCAATCATGAGTGAAGATATAATTAAATTGGTGGTACAATTTGTAGTAGTTTTTTTATCTGGTGATAACAGAAAAGTTGTTCCTGACATTTTTTTCTTTTTGGGGGGTGGGGAGTTACCCTGTAGTTACAGTAGCATTTACCTTTTGAATACCTTATCAGAATGTATACCAACCCTGCGCCAGCCATTAAATACGTTTGCTTTTGTAGATAATAATCAGTCTGGTCTGTATTCAAACTTTGTACCTCCATCTCTCCATACGTCAACACCATTTCTTATAGCTGCTGGTATGCTTCCAATTTGATGTGTACTGTTGACAGGGCTCATAGTCATATGTTGTGATTTCATAATGCCATTTTATTAACTGTCATCATATATTTGCAAATAATTTTTTCTGGACAGCTAAATAATATTTGTATTGCCTGTAATGATATGTATTTGCAAGATAGATTCCTTGAATCAAGCCACCTTCTTGTTGCTACAAGACGAATACAATAAAGCTATAATGGCTCACTGGCAAATTTTGTTCCACACAATTATAGAGTTACAGTTAGATAATTCAATTACATAGGCAACTCATATTAAAAATACATTGTATACACAATATGTATCTTGCATAAGTTTGCATATTGATTGGTCTATCACTTGTTCTACTAACTACTTCTCTAGTCTTCTGCTAAAAAAACTCCCTTGTCGTGACAACTTGAATATTACTAGGGTATATGCATTGTCAGGTAACGTTGCCTATCTATACGCTTGCACAGATGTCATCCATCAAATGAGGTCTGTGTGGCCTGACTGAGCTCACATATCCTATATATCCATGTTGCTTCAGGCAGGTTGTTTCTCAAAGCCTCCTGTGCTTTCTAGCCTAGAATCCATCCTATATTCTAGCTCTGATTTGTTCCAAGGATTGCTCCCACTCACTCACTCACCCTGGCTACATTAAAATATTTGGTCCTTACATCTTCTAGTAGGGGACATCAATTTGATTTTGCTGGTTCTCTGATTTTTTAAAGAAAAATATGAAGCAATGAGGAAAAAAAAGAAACAGGCCTAGGCATCCTATGATAGCCCCATTTTTTTTTTTGAGAACAGGTGAAAATCAATGTGTGCGCGGATGTCATCCACGCTCCTCCGCAGCGTCCGCTAGCTATCCACATCTGGGCGCGCGGCGGGGTCCCCAGAGCAACACAGTGCGGAAGCATTAGCGTGTATTTGTGTCCTGGGGCCGAGAACGCATTTTGCGCAAAGCATGCTGGGTAGCAGAGTGAACTGTCCTGGGGACGAGAGTTTGTAGCGCGGGCGGAGAATGCCAAAACTCCCTCCGTGGCTAAGTTCCTTCCGCGACTAACTCCCTTCTGGGCAAATGTAGAGGGATAACGGTACACCCTCATAGCTATAGCGTCACCAAATGAGGTACTTTGTAAAGGTCCGTTTCATTTGGTATATATTACCATTGTGACAGCATTTTATACCCCAAAATAGGAATCTTGCGTCTTGTTTTAGGTCCCGATAGTAGAAAGAATGCAGTGTACATGTATTCAGATGGCCGCCGTGTAACGTTACGTACTAGCAAGCGCGCACGACAATACCGCCAGAGTAGAGTAGGTTATCATAACTCTTTAGAAAGCGCAAAGAAAACAAAAACGACAGATTTGCATTAAAGAAAGTTTATTTTCCATAGCCTGGGCTAAGCCACGATCTATAACCTACGGCTTCTCCACGGGCGCTGGGGACGAGCGTGGAATGTCATCATAAAATTAAGTCGGTGTGGCCTTACTGTGTCAAGAGGAGTAAATCAGAACTCTCGGCTATATATTTAATATTTTAGGGGAATATTTGATTGGGAATCACTTCTCTATCAGTATTAACAGGTGCCAGTCATTTTGGCATAGAAGTGATGGGAGGAATGAAGTGAAGCTATAGAGTCAGACAGATACCAGGCTAGAGCTATCATCCTGGTAAGCCTTCTGGGTTCTCTCAGCAGTGGGAGGTATCATTACACCTGAGCTGCTCATCCCAGCCTGTACTATCTGTTACACATAATTGAAAAGTACTTCAATATAGATCAACCTAGACAGCGCTATGGGAGGTCATACATTTTAGCGTGCAAAATACCTGGTTGCCCAGTTGCCCCGGGCAACCAAATTTTACTTGGCAACCTATTTTTGAACCTAGGTAGCCCAGTGTGCTACCTGAATTTTCAAATTAAAAATAAAAACAGGTCTAGGCATCCTATTATACACCCAAATGCTATGATAGGAGCCATGAAGTTAACACAAAGGGCTGGGTTAATATTCAAACAATTAATTTTTAACTTTTTTTTTTAACAAACCTCTGCATTCAATTTGATAGATGGAAAAACTGTGACCTAAGTTTGTAAAAAAAACCTTGTGTTTGATATACAGTACTATTGGTAAGTACTTCTTCTTTTGAAACTGACAGCAATAAGAGACTATCTGTATATACATTATGTGTTGTTTTCATGTCTCTGTATACCACTTTGTATGGGATTCTTCTTGGCTTGTTTAGTCTAAGGAAGATAAACAGTGTCTGTGTTTACCTGTTTGGTAAGTGAAGTGGGGCAGGTGGCAATCATGTTGTCCTGGCTAAAAAAATCTCTCATGTCAACGTTAAAAAAATTGGCATTTTTTTTCTCAGATAATGCGATATTGTAGAGTCATGAAAATACTTTCCAGTAGGAGAAAATGTCAGGAATATTCCTCGTAATATTTATTACAAGTACAGTTATCTGTAATCCTAATAGATAGAAGTAACTGTATACGTCTATATCATTATCACTTTCCCTTGATATCCTGGGTACAAGAACACTTGTTCCCAGGACACTCTGACCTGAACAGTTTGAAAAGGCATGGAAAGAGTCGTTTTCAAACCGTCTAGTTGATATGCATATGTGGGGTTAAGATCTATCAAACCCAATGTTGTCTTTTACCCTCAAAGGCAAGAATCCGTCTGCCACAAAGCTATGCAAAATCATCCATTCCCCAACACTTGTGCCATAAAATATGCATACATAGCATGCATCAATCAATATAATTCCTATCTTTGGGGAGTCAAGTCCCCCTTAAAACCCTCAAACCCATCAAAATTTGATTGATGCATTTTTACTTTGTGTGGGTTAGACCTAAGAAGGTCATATAAGATGTCAGCGTATTTATGTTATTTTCTTGGACCCAAAGTCCTTTCTCCCATTCCAACTGTACAGACCATTAGATCATGAAGCCATTATAGGGCTCAAAATACTGGGGTGCACCCAAATTTGGAGCTGTGCAACCAATTTTTTTCTGTGGGTGCACCAGTGCAGCAAAATATTTCCGTAGGTTTACGTATGCAAGATATCAAATGTATAGTATTATGCAGCATATTCTTAATATCATAGTGTCAGAAAAATGGTAAAATCATTGTTATAGTACTTTTCTTTAGAAATGAAACATAATTAGTTTTTGCTGACATTCTACTTATTTCATCTTATATGGTGCACCCCAAAAATTTTTGTGCAACTGATTTTTTTAGGTTGGGTGCAGTAACAGTTGCACTTATTCCCAATAATGAATTTCGAACCCTGCATTACAAAGCACCAACCTCCTAGGCTCTCTCATGATCAATGACTTTAACGGTGACAGGAACGTCTTTGACATTTTCCTTCCCCTCGGGACGACATGTTTTATTAGCGGTAGGAAATGTTAATGTGTGTCAAACTTGTGTAGGCGGAGAATTTTGGCTAGAACATAGATGTTACTGTCAGTTTGTGTTTGTAGTCACTTCGTCTTCGTATAAGTCCATTAGATGACATGAAATGTAATGTTCGAGTGGATAAAGCCACAACAATTTGATTTGTTGGTTCTCGGATTTTGTAAAAAAAAAAAATGAAGCGACAGGACGAAAAAAAGTAAAATAAAAACAGACCTCGGCACCCTATAATGGCCTAAATATGAGCATTTTTTAGTTTATTCAGTGCCTAAAATGTTTTTCTTTGCAAATCAGAAGCGGGCAAATCTGTGAACCAACAAATTTAATTGGTGTGGCCTAATGATATTTTTTGTTCTCGTGGCATCTTCCATATTTAATGTTATTAGGAGGTAGTTTGGATTTAAAAGAAATGTATTAGACCAAGAGCAGTTTGATACATACATGAATAGATAGATTGGAAATTTAGATGTATAATACTAGAGAAGTAACATTTGCAAAGCAAATGCATAATGTTTACCTTCGGACATGGTCTGCTCTGTTAATTCTTACTCAAACACATTCACATACATGTACTACTAGTACTAGTATATGGTGACAGGAGCAGAGCAGACCATGAAATTGCAGCATTATGTAACCCAACACCAGTCACCATGGTGACAGATGTGAACAAATCATGTCATTGGTCAGGTCATAGGTCACTGTTTGTTGGAGAAGAAGAGGAAGAAACTGAGCAAAAACAATATGTTTGTTTTCCTTCAGTAAACATAACTAGCAGAAGGGTTTATAATCTTTTTTACACCCTGCTTTTAGAATGGAGTAGTCCAAAGTACATATTGCACAAGTTCTAGATCCCTACAATGTGTGATTTTTTTTCTTCACAGAAATAAGTTTTGGGTTTTTTTGGGGGGTGAAGAGTGATGTTTGGTAGGTATTCTGATATACTGCACCTTTGGCCATATCAAGGTCATGTGTTTGACCTTGACATGTTGATGAATAATGAAGTAGACCCAAATCAATATCAGCGGAACCCTCTATCTGATTTCCACTGTGATACAACAATACCCTCAGCAGTCTGGTGCCAGGGCTGTATCGATTGCTTTATGCTGGCATCAAGACTCCTACGCTTCTGTTTAGGCCACACCGACTTAATTTTATGGATGACATCCGCGCGTGCATTGATTTTTGCCTGTTACTCAAAAAAAAAAAGATCACGTCCACCGAGGCTCTGGCCTGGCTATAGACCAGGGTTGTCCATGGTGGCTAGCGACAATACTGAGCCGGGCACCCAGGCTACCGAAGCTCCATGACTCAAGAACTCAGTACATATGTACAGTGCCGATTCATAAATTCCACAAAAAGCCAGTATGTGCCGTCGTGCTTGTCGTATACGTCGCTAAGTACTGCCGCAAATTCACAATACCTGCCCGCGCACACTAGTTTGGAGGTTTTCAGAGGATGTCATCCATAAAATTAAGTCAGTGTGGCCTTGTTTCAGGTCTTTGCCTTGAAGTAGACTATAATTTATTGCAACGTTGCGGTAGAAATGCTGCACCTGATATGGATTTTGTTTCTTCAGAATTGCTGGTGATTTTGGAGCTTGTCATGATCATTTTCAAAGAGGACCAATTCTTTTATGACCTCTGAGTCAGTTGTACTTGTAATGTATAGAATATGCAGAGCCAGTAATTAATCAATAAGGCCGCAGAAAGTTGAATTGATGGTGACTTTTGGATGTGTGTGGAACTAATAAATGTCTTGTTTTGAAATACAGGCAGCTAATTTTGTTTCATTCTTTAAAGAAAAGTACTATAACAATGATTTTATCATTTGGACACTTGAGTGTTTAGAATATGCTGTATACCACTATACATTGGACATTTTCACATACGAACGACATTTTCACATACGAACGACATTTTCACATACGAACGACATTTTCACATACGAACCTACTAAAATGCACCCACAGAAAATTTGCACCCAGTATTTTGAGCCCTGACTAACCTGCATATGCTGGTGGGATTTGGAGAACCCATTGAAAGGAACATAACATTTATTCCCTTTTTTCTGGGAAACAGGCCAAAATCAATGCGTACACAGATGTCCTCTATACAGAAGAGTTTTTGTGGGCTGCTGTCACCAGCCTTTTTTGGCCTGTGGCTTTGTTCCAGAAACATTGAATCATTAACTCAACTATAGCCCAGGAGAAAATATATCAATACTTCCATCATCAGTGTCACCAAAGTTCATCTGTTAAAGTGAAAATGCTTGTTCCAACACAAAGAACTCACCCTCAGTGAGTGTTCTCACCTAGAGCTTTTGACTAGTCACTCTGGTCTTCTTCAATAGACTGACCCAGTGAGGATTGTCATATGGTGATGTCAACACTGGGTGAAAGGTAACTGGTAAACGATGTCCTCAAATCGCAAAATGTGAGAAAATGAAAAGGAAGAGTTAATTATTCGCCATACCATACTCTGTGTGTTTATTTCTTCAACCTCCATGACCATGTAGATTTCATAATTAAGGCAACTTTTTTTTTGCCAAACATTTTTATTTGTACACTCGCATCAGTTGTGGGGTTTCCGGAGGATGTCATCTGTATAATCAAATCAACATGGCTTTAGACACTGTTGGTGATGGTATCCAGGATAATGATTTGACCCTGCCTAATGAGGGAAGTGCCATGCGATGCTGTGTGTCATCTGTCAATGTCAACTGTACGATCCCCCTCACTTCTGAGGCGGCAATTCCGATAAAGCCCAGGGCACAATCAATATGAGGGCAATCAGGGAAGTGTGTGAAATAACTGCTTTTCTCTGTGTACTAAGGAATAACAGCTACTTTTATAGAACTAACATATAATTTGGGGGAACATTTTCAAAAGATCAGATGTGGTAGTTTTTATAAAGCATTTGGATCAATCAATATTATAAGCAGTCAAAACAATATTACTGGTCTCTGTTGGGAAATTTGCTTAATTAATATTTCATCATACAATGCTTGTACTTTTGTGGCAAGAGGCAGTTGTTCTCGGCCACATTCTGGGAGCTAACCTCCTGTGTATGATCTTTTGTGGTCTGTGGTTAGGGAATCCTCCCACTCGCTCGTTTTTAATTATAAACATACAAGCAAACAAACATACAAACACACCCAAAACAATTCCTCTGAAAAAAAAAGGCATTACAAAATTAGCAAAAGAATAGCAACTTTTATTCAAAATGTGATCAAATCCGAGCAGGATACCTGTAAATATTTTCGTTATTGACAGAATGTTGTTTTTGCCGTTGCCATAGATACAGGAGCTGTCCCACATCAACATCCCCGTCATGCTCATGCCTGACGACTTCAAGGCCTTCAGCAAGGTCAAGGTCGACAATCAGTACTTCAACAAGTAAGTCAACATTTTTACACCTTTCTATGGATATCGTTGTAACATGGACTTACTCTGTCCTTGGTGCTAGATATCCCTCCATAACCTTTTGAGGCTGTATGGTCAGTGGTCAGTCTATTAGGGCATGGTACTGGAAGGCAGAGCCCATCCCTCTCCTTATACTGCCTTTTACCTCCCTTACCAAAGTCAGGTGCCTGGGTGGAGTCAGGAAAGTCGTTCTTTTCTCAAGGACACAACGTCTTGCTATGAATTGCAGGAATCAAAGATTCGACCCCATGACCTCTTGGTCTTATGTCTGCTAGCCTAACAACTCAGCCATTCAACGCCCTGATTTTCCCAGCTGAGGATATGAAAATTATGTTTGTTGCATCTCTCCTTCTTGTGTCAACCCCTACTGAGGTGAAGCATGATGCTTTTTTTTCAATTAGCTACTAATGGCTTTGTTACAGCTCCCATCTTAACACTGAATGACAAATAGGAAAACAGTAAACCCCCTCCCCCAAAAATTTTTCAACAAATAACCCAGACTTCGCTATTTGCATTGCACATGACATACAGTTTGTGATGCAAACTTGTTATTGTCCAGGGTTCTATGTGTCTCTCCTATCGAAATTGGAAAAAACATTTACGTCTATTGAACAGCAACCCCTTAGCAGCAGCCTTGTGAATTACTAACATATGGATGACATCTGGAATGTTGGGAGGGTAATAATTTTCCCTAGCATGTACATGCTTTACTTCATGCTCATTTGGGAACAAAAACGGATCAAAGAGACTGCAGTTCAATCATGAATTAGGCCGGCAATTTGTTACTCCTCTGTAATGAGGGTTGTGCCTAGGATCTGTTCTAATGAAGCTTTGAACAAAAACTGCTGACGTAGGTTGAAGATTAGCCCAACTTAGACAACTATCAATCACAGAAAAGATGAGTTTTTTTTCATTGTGAGAAAAAAGCAAATAGCTAACCTGATAATACATCATGATTCTAGCAACCCTTGTACTACTCAGGCCCCTAGAAGCTTGATGACCAAAACCTTTAAGTCAGGAGAATCTGTAATGTTTGAAACTTGTTGATTTATGCATATGTCCTAACATGGACCAATTATTGTCAGACTGGGAACTGTGTGTTACCATGGTCCGTGAATAGTTTCATCAGGTTGGTAAGTTACTGAGTAAAGAGGTTAAAAGGAATGCATCTATAGCAGTGGCACCTGTGCTGCAGTGCAATGTGAACCAGTCAGAATTGCCCTGAGGAAGGTGACAGATGGTCACCGAAACTGTGAATAAAACACTTGGTTGTGTAAAAAGAGTCTCTTTACTCTGTTACCATGGTATTATGGACTGTGATGACTGGTTTCCATAGTGACAGAGAATCCGGAGCTCCTATTGGACTGATTTTCCTAGTGATGAATAATCCTAACCTCCTATTGGTAGTTCAGGGATTGGGAATGGTCCATGTAAGCACGTCGGCAGAACGTACTGCGCCTGCGCAGAACCCCGTATTTTCGCGTTTTTCGTTGGGTTTTTGGTCAACATTGCATCAGAATTTTGCCTGTTGCAGAGGATATTCTTTCCGACACAACATTTGGAAACTACTGTCGAAATGCTAACCTTATATGAGCGAATACAACCTTATATGAGACATTCTGCTGAAATGCTATGTACAATGCATTACGGGTTTCGCGCAGGTGCAGTACGTTCTGCCGACGTGCTGTCCATGTACAAGTATATGGCTTAAAACTCTTGGGGATGAGGCCCAATCAGCTTCTGACAGAGATTGTGTGATGCTGGCCAGCAAATAGCAATGTAATCTGATTGTAATGTGATGTTCACTGTTTCTTTTTCTTCTGTTATTTCAGAGAAAACTTGCCGAGCCATTTTAAAGTGAAAGAATACTGCCCTCTGGTCTTCAAGAATCTACGAGAGAGATTCAACATAGATGATGTTGACTACATGGTAAGAATTTTGTGGTGTTTCTTCTAACACTTTTAGCTTCATACACATGTACCAATAAACCTTACCACCAGTTACTTTTAGTATGCATGAAAAATAAATAAACCATTTGATTGATTGGTTGATTGATTGATTGTTTGATTGATTTAAATATTATTTGACATATTGACACAAAAATGTTTGGACTTTGAATAGTAGCAAAGCCTATGAAAAAAAAGTTGTGTCCCGTTTCCCGACCGACCCTAGAAAAAAACTGCCAACCCTTGCCTTTTTCTTGGCTGGACCCCTACAAGGGACATAAATTTTTTTAGCTAATTGACCTTTTCTAGCTCCATGATCTGACACCTGAGTGATGAAACATTGTACATTCGGTTTTGCAACATTGGCATTGAAAATGAAAGTGTCCTCATGCAAGTTTTACTTTGTTAAACTGTATTGTATAAGTTGGATCACTAGAGATCGCCATAGTCTAAAAGAATAAGATAATCCCTTCCTATGGACCCTTATTTTTTTCAATACTGAAACACGAAACACAACATTTTTTTCTAGGCCTAGGCATTTTTATTAAGACATTTATAAAGCTCTTTTTGGAGTAGGTATGAATGTGATAATATTATAGTCTACTACCTGTGTTTTCTTGATTCCATTGGAAAGGCTTGGACAGCCTACCAATGTTGATTTTTCCCGTTTGCTCTTTTCAGAATTCGTTGACTAGATCGCAGCCCGTGAACACGGACTCCCCGGGTAGAAGTGGCGCCAGATTTCTCATGTCCTACGACAAAAAATACGTCATCAAGACGATAGAAAGTGAAGAAGTAGCACAGATGCACCATCTTCCCAAGCAGTATCATCAGGTGGGCTCTTGAGAAGATGATACGGTGCAGGGCTTGAAATTCTTTTTTGCTGCATGCTTCAATTCACTTCATGTTCACTGTAGCAAAATTTCACTGTCAGAAGAATGAAGGTATTTACAGGAACTATATGTTCACGAGGTGACAGGTGCAGAAAAAAGCACACTATACAGAAGTTGCTGATTTATTTGCTTGGGGTAATGATAAGTTTCCAGTACAGAAGTGACCGTGAAAACCGTGAACATAAAAGTACGTGAAAAATAAAGACTTACAGTACCTGTACAGGCAACATTGAAAATTACCTGAACCACAAGTTAAAATACATACACCACTCAGGCTTTAGGAAGCATGTAACATAATAGAAACTGTTCAAAAACCATTGCCAGTATTTCTTTTATACTTCATAGGTGGTAACAGTCAATGCAGCAAATAAAAATCCACATGCATGTACAGCTACATTTCTATATAAACCTGGTACATGGACCAGTGCAAGTTAGGTGCAGTATTTTAGGAGAACCCACCACACAATAAATTATTATTTGACTTGATTGGTTGAAATTGCAACATTGCAATACACGTGGGACACAGGCAATGAATTGACCTGTTAGTGTTAATAATTTCTCACACAGTTAACATCTTGCTTACTCTACATGTATGTGTAATTTTGTTCTTGTTTTTATTCCAGCATATTGTGGAAAACCACAGTGAAACTCTACTGCCCCACTACCTGGGCATGTACAGACTGACAGTAGAGGGCACAGAGACGTATCTCGTCGTCATGGCCAACATTTTCAGCCACAAACTCAACGTCCACATCAAGTATGACTTGAAGGTCAGCAGAAAACCGTTTCCCTTCTTCGCTTGACACTGAATTTTCTGATTTTTCTGAATTTTTTAAATCTTTTGCAACCATCAGACAATAGTGGTGTACTAAACATTCTTTCCTCATATCTACTTTGTTATTCACAGGGCTCTACAGTAGACAGACAAGCCAGCGATAAAGAAAAGGTGAGTCTGTAGTTTTTGGTCGACACCCCAGGACGCGGACTGAGATATTTTCCTCTTTGTCGTTTTGTTGTTTAGCCATGGATTTTTTTAGATGATTACAATACAAGTTGTCCTTTGTAAGAATAGTACTGGAAAGTGTATTACATACTTTTTCTCACTTTTTTACTTTTATCATTAGAAAATAATGAAAACTGACAAATGTTTTGCATTATTTACACTTTTACAGTTATTAGAGTTTTGCACTTTACAATAAACTAAATATGTGCCTACAGTTGACTGCATAAGTTACATAAAAGAGTTGCCAATATCAGGGACATTAACTTTTGTTGTGTTTTTCCATAGGCAAAAGAATTGCCCACGTACAAAGACAATGACTTTGTAAAGGAGAGAGAAACACTTAAAATTGGGGAGACACAGAAAGAGAGGCTACTTGGGATCCTGAAGCGAGACTCGGATGTAAGTCAAACTCTCTGTTTTGTTGTCAGAAATAAAATCTTCCTTTTGCTTGGTGTATTCTGCTGTTAGCATGACCTAAACCTTTCATACATGGGAAACCTTTGTCTGCTTTCAAGTAAGTTTTGCATGTCGAACATCCTTACTGGTTAAGGTGACCCTTCACCTCAACTTTAACCTTTGCCCTTTACCCGCCACAGCTTCTTGTGACCTTTAACCTCATGGACTACAGCCTGTTGCTCACCTTACCTTTAACCTCTGCCCTTTACCCTCCACAGTTTCATGTGACCCTTAGTGTAACCTCACAGACTATGGGCCTGTTGCTCACCTTACCTTTAACCTTTCGCCCTTACCCCCACAGTTTCTTGTGACCCTTAACCTCATGGACTACAGCCTGTTGCTGGGGGTGCATGATGTTGAGCGGGCGGAACAAGAGGACATGGAGATGGAGAACCAGAGCGGGGACGACGAGGACGGGGAGGACTCGGGCGGACAGTGTGCCACACCCCCCGACAGCCCGCGGATCAAGGACTTCGAGGGCTACGAGGTGGAGGAGAGGGAGGTTTTCGCAATCAAAAGTGCAAACGGTAAGTTTCAAACCCACATCCCCACTACATGTATAGTGTATATACTATGTGTATTCACTACAAAGGTGCATGTACAAATGTACCTATGTATACATATAATACATCCGCTGTATACCTTTGTAATGCATTTGTTTAGTTTGTCTACATTACTGAATGGGCACATTTAATACAATAGAAATGTGATTTTGTGTGAATACTCTAAGATCATGTACTGTTCCTTTTTTGCAAAGCTTCGAAAAACAAAGTTTGATGTAATAGCTAGCTCTAGCAGACTTTTTAAGCCTGCAAAGCTTGCACAATTCGGAAACAGAACTTCTTTACAAGTAGTAAGAATAGTAGATACAGATGCAGCACCAAATTTCAAAAATATTGGATCAAAACTTCTTTACTGTGAGTTGAGTAATAGCTGTACAGATTTAGAATCTTCATAAACAATGCCTCTACATTATTGACAGATGCGCCCAAGAAGGAGATCTACTTTATGGGTCTGATCGACATTCTTACGTCCTACGATGCCAAAAAGAGAGCAGCGCACGCAGCCAAGACAGTTAAACATGGAGTAAGTATATCAACATGTATGTTACATCTGGAAATGTTCGTGCTATTTTAATTCGGATTAGATCTTTATTACACAACTGGCAGACATATCAGTCTGAAACTTATTGGTATTTACAAAAATTGGCTCCATAGTATTTAAATACAAGATGCATTTCCAATGTATTAATATTACTACTGTACTACAGAATTGTTTCAACTGCAAACTTGACGACAAATCTGCAAACAAAAAAATAGTACCTGCAAAAATTAATGAATTTACGATACTAAGAGAGCAGATAAGAGTTTGATGGTGTCTTTATTTTGACTTCCTTTTTGTCCAGATCATGAATTTTATCTACAAACTTCAGCAGTAATGCACAATCAAAATAAACATGGTATCTACAAAGGTGCTAAACTGTGTGTGGTTACTGATGAAACGTTTGAAAACATGACCATGTTGTATTTTCCAGGCAGCTAGTGAGATTTCCACGGTGAAGCCCAAACAATACGCTCGCCGCTTTATGGACTTCATGGACAAGGTGCTTGTATGATTTTAAAGGTGGGTTTCTATTTAATTTTTTTGAGAACAAAAGAGGCTTGTGTGACCATATAAGTTAATGAGTTGAAACAACTTGGCAGTTTCTGGCAAAAGACAGACTATTAAAGTGTATGTATGATTTTAAAGGTGGGTTTCTATTTAATTTTTTTGAGAACAAAAGAGGCTTGTGTGACCATATAAGTTAATGAGTTGAAAGAACTTGGCAGTCTCTGGCAAAAGACAGACTATTAAAGTGTATGTATGATTTTAAAGGTGGGTTTCTACAAAAATGTCCCTTTCCATCCTACTGAGAAATAAAACAAATATGAATTTACAGTGTATTATTTATGATTTATAGATTTTATTCCTCTGTTTTCACATCTTCTGTTTTCCAGGATTATTGGGAACTGCTGAGTCCACACTGTACACAGGGTGTTGATTGAACCTACACTGAAGTCCACAGCCACATGTAACCTGCTGCAGTTTGATGTAAACCTGGTAGAGGGAGCCACTGGATGGAAGGCAGTCACCATCTTTGTCACCTTGAGAAGACCACAGCTCAACATGGGGTCGACCTTTGACTTGTCACCTTTGACCTCCCTAACAAACTTACTACATGTTGACATGTTGTACATGTACTAGTATATTGCACTAGTATATTACACGTACTAGTATACTGCACTATGTACAATTATAAGTATAATTGGACGTAGTAAACAATAGCCGACAATTACTCCACAATGATAGAAAAGCTCTTCTGGTTGCCACAAATATTTCTGACAGAAAACACATTAACATGTAGATGTAGTTAATGGATATGAAGTGTTGCAAAAATGAAGGCCTTGATCCACGTCCAGCTTAGCCAGTTAACACAATGTTTAATATTGCACTTAGGGGGCAATGTACAATATGCTACAAACGTATGGTAGATTCAGGAACATCTTAGAAACAGGGAACTACTTTTTTATGCCGAGTTAGCAGACAAAATGTTTCTTTGGACCTGGATGGAATGAAAAGTGTTCCACAAACAAACAAAGTGTTGTATTATTGCTGAATTGGGTCCGTTACTGAAATCTGCCCAGCAAGTTTTATGTTTGACCCTGGAAGCTCTTGGAAAATGTCTGGAATTTTTAGATTTTAAAGGATTCTAAGTTTGAAACCTATTAGAAGATTTTTCTTTTGAAGAGAGCCAATGGCCATGGAGTTCTAAATTGAATATGTCTTTGAAACAGGTTTGAAGTGGTTGTGAAATTGCAAAACTTATTGCAAGGGAATGAAATTCGACAGTGAAGTTATGTTCTAATATGAATCAAGTTGTAAAGGGATTGAAAGTCCAGAACAAAAATTCCAGGTTACCAAAATAAGCCTTTTTTGTTGCTACTTAGTAAAAAAAAAAACAAGAATGTCCAGACATTGCAGCTTCCAGGTCTTTCTCTTCTGTTGAAATACAATGGCAGTTTTATCTTTCACTTTCAACCCTATTGTAGCCCAATTTGTCAAACTGATCAGTTATATGTACTGCGATGTTGACCTATCGAGTATAGGGGTTCTGAAAAATTCCTGGAAACCCCCAGGCCAGTGATTTTAACCATGTACAGCAACAGTGTAGGTACAGATACATTGTTAGAAAAAGGTTGTGTTGCAATTTTGGTCACAAAATGAATGAGAACAACTCACTCAGTGTATTTCCTAGAAAATTGTGACATAAATAGCTTAAAGTAAAGGTTCTTTATTAATATGAAGTAATCTCTACCAATGTTTAGTAGGGATATCTCTACAAATATTCTCCCCTTATATATGTACACCTCTACATCTATTGTAAACAGTCTACCAGGGCAGAAGAAAAGGGGGAGGGGGGCAGAATATGCTTTTTCTATAGATCATTCTTAGATGGATTGAATTTACCCTGAAAGTTGGGTAAAGATCGAGCAGATTTGTACAATTGCAGGAATGTGTGAGTTTTTATGTTCAATAAATTGTTGTGAATTGTAAGTGTTGTATGATATGTGCAAAGTAGAAGGGCATGAAATGTATGCAAGTGGGAAAGATTACTCTTCTTGAGATGTGTGGTGTGCCATGTACATGTATTTGTGTCCACAACTGCAGTTACAAACTATGGTAGGTTTTACTTAACTTCTATGTTATCCAACCTACCACTGTGTAATATGGTGTAAAAATTCCAAACAACTAGGGTATGGGATAGTTTTTTTTAATGAATTTCAAGTTAGAATCTGGTCGAAGTACTGGAGTGTAAATTGTGAGATGTTTGTGGTAGTTTTTGTTCACGGTTTTTGCATCATGAACTCATAACACTGGAAACAGTATACTAGTACACTTTTGTGTTACATGTATATGTTATAAAACAACATAAACAACTACCTTTCCCTCCTGCAAAATCAAGTCCTAACAAAGTTTTTAAAAAATCAATTTACAGTACCATCAAACATGAAAATATAACAAGGACGGTGTGACGCTGCACTCAAGTTAACAACTTATATTAACAGCGCCACACAACAAAAAATGTACAATAACATTTAAATATTTGATAAAGTTGACATATCTGTGCGCCGTAGTCCCACCACCCCAAGACATTAAAATGTTAATGCTAACAAAGTTGTTTGAAAGATAAAATTACGCGGTAACCTCCTATATCTCATTGGCGGAAAAACATCCGCCAATCAGAGCTAGGAGGAGAATTTAGGCCCATTAATTTGTGACTACAGTTGAGAACATACATGCTCAATGGCACATCAACATCTCTACTACACCATGCATCTCTGGTGCAGATTGGGGCTTTTGTACACCTGTAGATACAATGAAGCCTAAGGTATGGTATGGTAAGGTGTGAATGAATGGATGGCATTTCAAGAATATCTGTCAAAATACAACAGTATGAATTATATCAATGTTTTCAAATAACACTGAGAAAAGGTAATAAAGTCCATTGATTTTAGAGTCTATAAACATGCAGTTTGCCTCTTCCTTTGTAGTCAGTGAGGAACATTTATTTTCATGATCTTGAATAATGACCACTACTGATCAGTGATGCAAGATACGAAATAATTCTTGAAGAAGTTGAGCTTTGGAACTGTGTCAGTTGCACTTGCAAACAGAGATTGTAGCTTTAAACTTCACTGGCTTAAAGCCTCCTTTTTTGTAACTTTTACAATTCGAGACTACATCCCCTATTAGAGCCTAACTGCAGTATCACTCTCGCCATACTAAGAAAAGTACATGTACGTAAGGCCATGTTGATTTGATTATATGGATGACATCCACACACGCATCGATTTTCTGCGGTTTTTAAACCACCAAGTGTAGTGTACATAATAATAATGATGTAATGATAACAAAACAGTTGCAAAATAAGTACTGTACATTGCAAAAAAAAGAAGATTGGAAAACAATACCAATGTCATAGAATGCCAAAATCAAACAAAAAAGATGTAAAGAAAATGTAAAGAAATAAATTTTTGAAAAGTAGAATATTTGCTATACCATACATTGTCATTTGTTCAACCTTTATGACCGTGTAGATTTGATGAAAGCAATTTTTTTTTTGGCAAAGCTGTCTTTTTATTTGCACGCTCGCATCAGTTTTGGGGTTTACAGAAGATGTCATCCATGTAATCAAATCAACATGACCTTAGTCACAAAGGAGACCATCAGATTGACAAAGTTTGGTCTTTTTGCAAATGGGGAAAAGGTGAAAGGCTTGCAAAGGGGTTTTGCAAAATATGCAATAGAATATTAGGTTATACATCTACTCTATTATTTGCATTTACCGATAGAACTTTTAAGGTGTACATTTCCTTCAAATTTATCACATTCAAATTTCAATTTTTTGTAAAATAAGAACCAGAAGGCAGGCCGTTTCACATGCCTGTCTCATTTTTATTATCGTTGATCTATTGAAATAAACTTTAGAGAATTAAGAAATATCTTCTTCATGTCACCTACTAGCTAGAAGATAAAACTGTTCCTTCCTCAATATTTAAGACAAATGTGTCAAAAAGAGATCATTTGTTAGATAATTACTAAGGTTCTGTCCCTTCTTAATCTATAAAGTTGAATGATGAGCAAAACAACTACATTTAGTACATTTAGGCCATTTTTTTTTATTTGATTATATGGATGACATCCTAAGGGAACCCCAAAACTGATGCGCACGTGTGAATAAAAAAAAAAGTTTTGCAAAAAAAAAGTTTTCATTATGAAATCTACGTGGTCATGAGGGTTGAACAAAAGGGACAGAATATGGTTTGGCGAATTATCTAGTCCTCAAGTTCATTTCTTTACAATTTCGTCTTTTTTCGTTTGATTTTGGCATTCTACGACATTGGTATAGTTTTTATTTATTTTTTTTGTAACTTACGGTATATTTTTGCAAATTTTGCTACTGTTTTGTACGATTTACAGTATGGTTGAAAACTTCTTTTTTTTTTTGGAAACGGCCAAAAATTCATGCGCGCGCGGATGTCATCCATATAATCAAATCAACATGGCCTTACTTAGGATAAAAGACATAAATTAATTATAGGTTTGTCTGACCTGCATGCGTGGTGCTTGTCTTTTTGGTTATTTGTTCAGGAACAGGAATGTTTGGCTATTAATGTGTGTGGATGGCGTTCAGCACCAAGGACAGACATTGCACTTTCTAACTATGGTGACCAGGGACAAGACTTTTTGGTTATTTGTTCAGGAACAGGAATGTTTGGCTATTAATGTGTGTGGATGACGTCCAGCACCAAGGACAGACATTGCACTACTAATTGTTAACTGGTTATCTGTTACATTTTTAGAGTTAGAGTAGAGTAGAGTAGTCTCTTCGGTCTGGTAGGACAGATGACAGATGTCCTTCTTTTCCCCATCCATGAGAGTGTTGGCATCAATGTTCAACCCATTGGGACGTCACAGTTTCTGTTTAAACGTCAAAAACGCAAGAAAAAAGACAAAATGTGCGCTTCCACCGAGAAATGATTGCATTATCTTTATTCAAATTATCAGCTGAGGACTAACAGGTGGGAACTACCCATGAGGCCACACGAACTCAGAAGTTCCAAGATGGCGGCTGCACATGGAGCGGGAGAAACTTCTGCTAAAACTTCGCCTCTTTAAGACGACAAACGTCTGTTTTATGTGGTGAGTAGTACGTAACTTTGTTCTCTGTATTCTTGTGACCATTTTTGGAAGGTCTGGTGTGGAAAGACGCCGTAACACCACAGAAATATGACCGTGTCTTTAAGCATGGTGGCGTGGCATGTGCGAGGGCGCGCCTGAACTAGATTGATTTGCATAATAGATGATTACAGGATCCTTTAAAGTAAAGGAGAAGAAAGACTTTTACTTATGCTTCCCGTCCAACTTGATATAACCTTTCTTATCAAATTAATATTCCTGGCATTCTACTATATTATCTTTCGTAAAATTTTTAATTTGCTTCTTACCAAAATTGGATTTCTGTCCTGCAGTAAATGTTACTGTGAATATTTCTTCAATAAGAGAATGTCTGAGTGCTTGACCACGTGTTTTATATACAATGTATGTTCTGACAATTTTGATTGGATGTACAAAACATGTATGACTTTGGGTAAAATCATTGTATGGATACTTATCTTCTTCTTATCTTATACAGTACTGGACAAAATCCCGCAAGGGACATCACGTCCAGGTGCCCGCCTCAGTGTGGCGGGTGGTGGTGGTGCAACCGTGCTCAATAACTTAACAAAACTTGTGCAATCGAAAATATAACAAGGAAAATGATGTGTTGGCCACACTAAGTGTACATAATATTTACATATGGGGGTGGGGGAGGCCCATGTGTTGGGCCAGCCCCCGTTTAAACAAATCAAGTGACTTGGCAGTAACTACTTGAGACGGGAGGTTATTCCACTCTATGGTTGTTCTAGGGAAGTAGCTAGTTCTAAATGTCTCTGTCTTTGTTGCAAGAGTAATAAAGCGGAAGGGATGACCTCTAGTTGTATTTGTGTTCAGTGTCAAGTAGTCGTGTATGGGTACTGCTGCCAGCTGGTGGACGGACTTGTACATAAGTGTTAAGCGTGCTTGTTTTCTGCGCTGCTGCAGTGTGGGAAGGCCAAGTGATGTTCGGAGTTGTGTTACACTAGATGAGTACCTGTAGTCCCCACATACAAACCTAACTGCCCGTCGCTGTACAGATTCCAACTTCGCTATCAATGTGTTTGATTGTGCGTTATTGCGTACCTGTGGGTCCCAGACAGCTGAAGAATACTCCAATTTTGGTCTGACTAAAGTAGTATATGCCCTTTTCCGAACCTCCTTGTTTGCCCCCCTTATGTTTCTCTTCAGGAATCCTAGTGTGCTGTTCGCCTTGGCGGTGATACTGTCAACGTGTGGCTTCCACTTTAGGTCGTGTGACAAGATGATCCCGAGGTAGGGATGCTGGGAGCTGACCTCTAGGGGTTCTGAAAACATTTGGTACATGAATTGTGGCAATCTCCGTGATTTACGCACATGGAGGATGGTACACTTTTTTACATTGAAACTAAGTTGCCATAAACTAGACCATTCACAGAGTTTGTCTAGGTCTCTTTGTAGTGAAATATACTTGATGTATGTATGTATGAATGACAGATGGTTATCAAAGAAATTTAATTGGTTGTATTTAGATGCTGAGGTATTTTACATTTGCTTTTTACAGGAATTGAGAATCTTGTCAAACCAGTCAATGTTTTCCAATTATTATGTTCTGTCAATATGACCTATGCTTGAAAGTTGTTGCACTTGTGTTTGAAATGTGTTTCATGTATTGTTACTGTTTTAGACTGGTACATTGTATTCCATGCCATGCCTGCATTAGTTTGTTGGCTATGATTGTATGATGTTTTTGTACTGGCAATGTTCAGTCGATATGTGTGTGAACTTGTCCAGATTGTATTAAGGTGATATGTTATTAACATGAGATGTATTTTTATGTGATTGTTGTTTGGTCATGATATTCCTGTTTACATTTGACTGACTGTTAGATAATATTTCTGTGCTCCACTAACTTTAAGCATAAACTCCTGTTCCTGACTCAAAGTAGGTTTTAGAACAGGTTTTACAAATGTTGTGAATATGACAATGTATCTTGTTTCATGATGTGTATGTTCTGTGGATTGATGTGTGTGATTTGGTCTGAATGTGTATTTCTTTTACCCCCCTAGGTTTGAGAAGCTGATGCTGTATACCTGACCATGTGGGACCTGTCCATGCTCCTGTGTGTGCTGTGGGACCTGTCAGCTATCCTGTGTACCTGTCTACATTCCTGGAGGTCCTGTGTTATGAAGTGCATGCTCTATGAATATTGTTGATGTATGTAAGTTTGGCCTGTGATTTTTCTGAATGTGTATTTCTTTTACTCCCTAGGTTTGGGCAGCTGATACTGGGAACCTGACCGTGTGGGACCTGTCCATGCTCCTGTGTGTGCTGTGGGACCTGTCAGCTATCCGGTGTACCTGCATGACAAGTCCATATTCCAGGAGGACCTGCATTCCTGTGCATATTCCAGGAGGATCAGCATGCGTTTTAGATCTGAGGGACCTTTCATCAGCTACGAGACAAGAGAACATCGGACTTGACCGTGAGTTTCCTTTTATTTGTAGAACTCTTTCAAAATGAGGTCTGCATGCCGCAATGCGTAAGCAGTCCTTTTAGATTTGCATAATGCAAAGCCGGGTCGTTCTATTTACCGTTTAAAATCAAGGCTGTACAAGTGAAGCGTAATACGGGGTTGCTGCTTGGCAGAATTTTGTGCCATGCCATTTGAATTTTGCATAATTTGAAGTCGAAAAACTTGGATGTAATCTACGTGTTTTAAGCAAACAGCATGCACGAATGAAGAGTAAATCGTGGTCGCTGCCTTCCAGAATTAAGCGCAAAGCATGATCGGGACCTCCCATGCAGACCCTTAGAAATGACAAAGAAAGATGTTGGGAAAGGGCATGTTTGCGATCCACTGTATTTTAGTCCCAAACACCATTGTTGAAATTGGCCCTCCCTGCTATATTTGTTGTCATTTCTGAAAGAGTTCACATTTCTTATACTAATATCTAGTTTAAGGTTGTGACTAATATTTTGTAGATATGTCAGAGAACACAGTACGTTTTCCTACTGAGGAGAGCACTTGCAATATTGTCTGTTGTTTCATTCTGTATAGCAATGGGATATGTTTTCAGAAGAATTTCTGATCAAAATGTTTTCCCTGATATCCTCTTCATCATAATCCACATTGGATCCCTCTCTTTTCATAAACCATCTCTGAAATGAAAATTGTCCTTCATGTAAAGAAAACATAATCTAAACAATCAGCAAAGCAACAATGTTTGGGATGAATGTTGTGTAGCACTCAAAAATGGAAAGTTAGCTGGAATTAAGAGACATTTTCATGATGATTGTGATTTTTAACTGTTATTGTTTACTGGTGGAGAGATGTCAAGTGTTGGTCGCGAACAATATTATTTACTGATTTTTCAAATAACACTTCTGATATGGAACATACATTGTATGACAAAATGCAATTAGTCACAAATTTGCCTATATGGAAAATCCAAAACATAAATTCAAAACTTGCTGTGGTTCATAAAATTATGAGAGTTCTTACTGTATTCACTTTTTAAGTCCTAATTCCTGAAATAGAGATTGTCCCGGACCTTTAATTTAAAATTTGTGTGGAGAAAATAAAATGTACATGGTGAAGCAGTCATTAATGCAACAAAATGTGCATAATGAAATTATTCATTTTATCCATTATTATTTACTGGCAAGATTTGGAATATTCAAATTCACTAATAAAATTGCGCATAAATTTAATGATACTAGATAATAGAATAATACTTCAATTTGGCAGATATGACAATACATAATGTGAGATGGTTGTAAAATTCCTGAACATAAACTATAGGGATGCAACATAACAACAAGTACAAACCTGACAAATTTTTGATCAAAGTCCTTTTAATCTTAAAAGATCATTCTGTAGAACCAAGTGTTTTCTTCAGCCGACATTTCAGCGACCATCGGCCACCTTCCTCAATTTTGACTGGTTAACATTGTAAAGCACAGGTGCAATGTGAAATAGATAATGCATTCCCAAACGCATTTAGCATTCCAGGCCAGAAGCAGATGTATAATTCCTCAGAATGAACGGTTATGTTTAAAACCTGTTTGTTTTGATAGATTTACCTGCAGTCTGGATGAAGTGCAAACTTTGTGGTGATGCAATTCTTGAAATTCTTCCAGCATAATAATTCATTCTTTGAGGAATTACATATATATTCTGGCTAGGAATAGTCAAATTAAGTTCTAAATCTTTATAATTCAAAGATAACATCATTTGCTAAACTTGCAATGTGCTCACAATTTTGAATTTGCAAAAATACACAAATCTAATTAAGTCTGACCCTAATTTACCTAAAATATCATACATTGTCTACAGTTGTGAAATGTGTCTAAGGATAGGTGAAACACAATCAAGATTATTCATATTAACATATTTTACAAAAAACACAAGGTATTCATAGGCATTCCACATCGTTTTCTTTTCTTTTCAAACAACAGGAGTACATAATTATGTAATTACTGCATGTTATATTCAATATCATTCAAATACAATTTTGTCCATGATGAAGTGGAAAATTTCAGGGAAAATACTTTGGTCACATAATGATTGCTGGAAATATGTCCTATTTCTTTACAGAATATGGAAAAGGCAATGTTGTGCTTTCTTTCTGTAGAGTGAATGTACTACAGGTAAGCTGTGTGTGATGATTGAAAGGGAGAAATTGTGTTGAGGAATCAGCAAAATAAAAATACATTCTGTTTTTATTATATTTAGCAAGGATTAAATACCGTTTAGTTGCATTTGTCTTTAAGTGTAGTTATGTCATAGATAGTTTTGGTAGTATATATATAACTGTTACAAACAACAAAACTGCAGACAGATCTCGAGTTCCAGTGAGGCTTGATTAAAGTCCAGCAGGTACGGCCGAGACAGTGAGGTGGATCTCCTTCCCCTACACTTTATGGTCTCTGGAAAAGATTACATTCAGAAAAATTGAAAGTAACATCTCACTTTGGCTTTTTTCTCCAAAAAGATATAGTTTTAAGCTTCATATTTTAGAAGCAAGGAAGCATAACAATGGTTATGAAGATTACAGTGACTGTCATGACTGTAAAACATTTTGTTCAGCAAGGGTGACTATGAAATGACAGTGCACACTCCTTTCTTCTTTCCTTAGAAACCCAAAAAACTTTCGTCAAAACAACAATTTCTTGTCTTATATGCAGCTCTATCTAAACGTTACGACCATCATACTAGTACTTGAGCGATAACGGAGGTTCCAGAAATTTCAAAACACGTAGCTATAATATCTTTCAAGTCATGAACCAAACCTAGTGTTGCAGTACATTTTTGGTGAGACATAGTAGGCAAAGTGGGAAAGTTTATAAAGCAATGATGAGGTCTGTGATTTGGCTCATATCTGGCGACAACATTTTGCACATTTGAATAAGTCTTATACTTAAGAGGATTACATACTTTTAAGTGGCTTTGAATTCGATTGTAGGCATTTCTTAGGTAATAACTATTAGGTACTAAAAACAGACAGTTGCAGTGAAATGTAGCAAATTGCGGAAATTCAGTAGTGTAACTTAAAACATTATAACTGTAGACAGACTGTTGCAGTGAGAGGTTGACACATTATGTAAAATTGTAAATGCAGTCTGAAAATGTAGTCTGCATTTAAGTTGCAGAAGTTAGGTAGTTGATCTTCAGGGAAGGAAGTTTAGAACTTGAACAATGGCAGGAATTGCTGATTCCTTTTGAAGTCATGTAGATTCCAAACTTTGTTATCACTGTTTATGGACTTGTAGCAGCTCTTACCTCCAGTTGCAAAATTTAAGGCTTGTCTCGTGTTGATCTAGTAAAGTTTGACAGTGATGTGTTACGCTGACAGACTTTATTTCATGAGCTTGAGTCTGCTTGGCCTGGATTTTGGAACAGGAGAGTTGAATTGCTACACGTATATGTTAACAGTGATAACAAAGTTTGTCAATGACAGTTTCCAGGGGTGCCAGAGCATACAGTGCAATTTTACGGAATACAGTGCAATTTTACTAATGACGTAGAATGCCGTAACCTGGGCCCAGCTTTCCAGGGACGCCGCTGACTCACATATTTCTGTGTTTTTCGAGCAAATTTGAACCGTTCTCGTAGATAGACACAGGGCATGTTACTGTATTTCGAATTTGCTCGAAAAAAGACAGAAATAAGTGAGTCAGTGGCGTTCGCCATCTTGAAACTCAAGGAAAGCAGGGTCCAAGTCACGTGATTCAATGTCAGTAGTAAAATTGCACTGTATACTCTGGCACCCCTGGTTTCTATCACTGCATGACAAAACACAATTCCTCTCTTTCTGTATGTCACTCACATGTAGTATGTCAAACTTTTCTAACAAACTCCCAAACACTCAATCACTCAATCAGGCCAACCTCCCCAAACATTAAATTTTCCGGGCAAAAAAATTGCCCTCACAAAATTTCTCTTGTTGGTGAATGCCAGATTGCCCACAAATTTGCTTTAGATTTGTTTAAACATTAAAAGTCAAATTTCCCCCTCCCCTTGATTTGTTTTTGGGTCAATTTTCCCGCCAAAAATCAGAATGATTGTGACCCTCACCTGGTTGATTAATTGGATTAAATTTTTCCCGCCAAAAAACTTAGTATATACAGCACTCTAACCTTGAACTTGTGCCCCCCTCCCCACTCTTCCTGCCTCCACAACTCACACAGTATGTTAGTTACACTGTTCCAACACTTTGGATATGTAACTTCTCCGAACATGTAGTCACCACACTCTGCTATCTAAACACTTGTTCGAGTGCAGTGTTTCTGCCACAAGACTCTAGAATAATGTCTCGCTCTCCTGGTTGGTCAATGCACTAAGTGTACTCCCCGTGGGATGTCTTTCTGGAGACATTGATGCTTCGAAACATCAGTATACCAGTGCAATTGACTGACCAGGAGAGTGAGACATTATTCTAGAGTCTTGTGGCGGAAACACTGCACTCGAACAAGTGTTTAGATAGCAGAGTGTGGTGACTACATGTTCGGAGAAGTTACATATCCAAAGTGTTGGAACAGTGTAACTAACATACTGTGTGAGTTGTGGAGTGCAGGAAGAGTGGGGAGGGGGGCACAAGTTCAAGGTTAGAGTGCTGTATATACTAAGTTTTTTGGTGGGAAAAATTTAATCCAATTAATTAACCAGGTGAGGGTGCCTGTTAGTTTTGGTGGGAACAGTATAAAATGGTCCAAACAACAATTTGGGGGCAATTTGGCACATTCCGCTACACAAAGAATTAAGGGGCTGTCTTGGATACTAAGGAATTAAAGCAGCAAGTTTTTGGGCAGAAAAACGTGATTTTTAAGTGTGAGGGTCCAAGGGACTATTTTGGGGCAACGAGTTGGGGAATTACAGCGGGTGGTTAAGATGTTGGTTAAGTTGTTTGGCAGGAAGATTTCACTCAACTACATGTTTGGAGAATTTAAGTGTAAGGTCCAAAGCAACGTTTTTGTGGCAATTTGATTCAACTACACAATACAAAAGAATGAAAGGGGCCGACTAAGATACTTGGGAATTAAAGCGGCGGGAAAACGTGTTCAGAGATTTTAAGTGGGAGGGTCCAACCGACAATTTGGGGGAATTTGGCACATTCAACTACACAATACAAAGAATTAAAGGGGCTGTCTAGGATACTTGACGGCAGCAGTCAAGTTTTTGGGCAGGAAAACGTTTTTGGAGATTTTGAGTGTTAAGGTCCAAGTGACAATTTTGCGGCAATTTGACACATTCAACTACACAATACAAAGAATGAAAGGGGCTGTCTAGGATTCTTGATGGCGGCGGTCAAGTTTTTGGTGGGAAAACGTTTTTGGAGATTTTAAGTGTTAAGTGTTAAACTACACAATACAAAAGAATGAAAGGGGCCGGCTAAGATACTTGGGAATTAAAGCGGCGGGAAAACGTGTTCAGAGATTTTAAGTGGGAGGGTCCAACCGACAATTTGGGGGAATTTGGCACATTCAACTACACAATACAAAGAATTAAAGGGGCTGTCTAGGATACTTGACGGCAGCAGTCAAGTTTTTGGGCAGGAAAACGTTTTTGGAGATTTTGAGTGTTAATAATAAGGTCCAAGTGACAATTTTGCGGCAATTTGGCACATTCAACTACACAATAAAAATAATGAAAGGGGCTGTCTAGGATTCTTGATGGCGGCGGTCAAGTTTTTGGTGGGAAAACGTTTTTGGAGATTTTAAGTGTTAAGTGTTAAGGTCCAAGCGACAATTTTGGGGCAAGCGGCCGGGGAATTTAAGCGGCTGGCTAGGATATTAAGTTGTTTGGCGCATAAACTTCAATCAACTACATGTTCAAAGAATTTTGGTAAAATTGGCAAATTCAACGGTACAAAATACAAAACTTTTCAGCAACACAGAATCAAAGCAGCCGGCTAAGATAGTTTTTTGGTGGGAAAATTTTAGGGCAATTAGGCCTATTCAACTACGCAATCCGAAGGATTTTTCAGGATACTTGTCGTGGAATTTGGCTACGATAAACATTTAATGGACCCTCAGACTAGAGAACTGGGCAAAAGAGAGAGAGAGAAATGCGAGTGCACCTGAGGGCATGTGGAGTGTTGTCTCGTGTTAATAAAGAAACCATACTCACACCTCCCCATCTTCTTTCACACAGCTCGGCCGATAAAAGTCTGGTTGTTCCTACCGCTTATTCCGGTCTTCCGAAGACAGAGAAACAGAAGACAGAGAAACAGAAGTCAGTGTATTGAAAACAGCAATTGACAAAGTAGCACTGAAAATTATGTCACACAACTTACAGGTTTATACAAGCTTTAATAATCCAAAGTATGTACAAAAGACAATTTACTATTCCAAATGTTCAGTTTGTTCAGTCCACAACATCTCATCATTTTCAGCCCCAAAAGAACTAAAGGAAACAAAATTGCACACTCTCCAGTATTAAGCTCAAGACCTTTTTAAATTTGTTAATGATTCTCTTGTAATATGCGTCTTAACACATCAAAGAAGAATGGAACATGCAAGTTATTGTCTCACCTGTACAAACTCTTCACTTTACTGTGTCTTCTGGTTTGCTGAGCCCGCCAGCTCTTGTCTGGTTTGGTTTGGTTTTCCATCATCACAGGTTTCTCCCAGTCAGGACAGGAACACACCTAATGTTGTAAAGAATAGTGTGTTATCCAAAAAACATTCCCACGCAACATTGCATGACTCTAAAACAGAATGATAAAATTCGTCATACGAACGGAAAGCTTAGAGTGTTTTAAATTTTTAGGTGTTACTGGTGGCATGTCATGCCTCTTACTTATGACCTAGAAACAAAAGAGACAAAAATTACTTAATACAATGTATATAAAATAAGTCGTAAACCATTATCTCACCTGTACAAACTCTTCACTTCAGTGTGTCTTGGTTTGCTTAACACTCATCTCGTCTGGTTTGGACAGGTTTCTCCCAGTCAGGACAGGAACATCAGGACACTATGAATGAACGTAAAAAGAAAGTGAAATTATTAAAAAGCAATTAGGGTGTTTTAAAGATGTTACTGGCAGTATGTCATGTCTTGGAGTTCATAACACACCAAAGAAAGTATGAAAAAGGAACATGACAATGATTGAAGATTACAGCACAATGTCTCACCTTTACAAACTCTTCACTTCACAGGTGTCATTTGGTCTGGTTCAGACAGAAGTCACCCGTCATCACAGGTTTCTCCCTGTCATCACAGGAACATCAAGACACCTACGCATGAAAACATAATTAATGCAAAGCAACAACGATCAACCAGCTAAATACAATCAACACTTGCATGTACCCTAATTTGAATGTATACATTTCTTCTTTTCTGACAGGCATTATAGCAAAAATGAATGTTTCACTCAAAGTAATTTGAGAAACTAGATCCCCTAATTTATCCTATGTGAGTTCATCCTCATAATATTCACAACAAAGAAAACCAGTGAAAATACTTAGTCGTCTATGTATGTTGGCTGTCTATACTTGCACCCTTACTGAAATTACATATGTTATGAAATACATAATCTTTTTTACCTGTACATGTTTCATGTTTATATCCTTCAGTGCCTTCATCTGGTCTGGTCTGTACAGGAGCTGATGGACATCATCACAGGTTTCTCCCAGTCAGGACAGGAACATCAGGACACAACAGTACTGAATATCATAGGAATACTTAGTGTGATGCCAAAGAATATTTCCATAACATGTTACAGCAGACTCTCAGGACTACAAAGATGTGTAGCCTTTGTGTGAAAGAATAATTAGTGTGATACAAAAAAGAATCTCCAGGCAATGC
This sequence comes from Branchiostoma belcheri, assembly GCF_001625305.1. Lineage (NCBI taxonomy): Eukaryota > Metazoa > Chordata > Leptocardii > Amphioxiformes > Branchiostomatidae > Branchiostoma > Branchiostoma belcheri. The sequence goes on from NW_017804076.1 coordinate 655,364, forward strand.
CGAATGAACATAAAAGCTAATAATATCATAAAATTGAACAATTCATATGCTTGAATAGATGTACACTGTAGGAGGTGTTAGGCTATAGAAAGGTGTTTTAAACTTAAAACCTGTTTCTGGTCATGGTAGTGTGTCGTGATGATCATGTGTGTTGTAAAGTTGCAGAGTGTTAGAACCAGATCAATTTTGTAAAGCATCATCTCACCTGTGGATGCTGTCATCTTGCTCTTGGGTCTTCAAATCACCAGGTCTGGTCTGGTCCAGTCTTCTCTTGTCAGGTTCAGACAGGAGTCACCATCAGCCAGCAGCCACCAAACTATACAACATTATATGTTACACACCTGTCTCATTAATAACATGAAGTAAATGGCAAGTAAAATACAGAAATCAGATTTATCTCACCTTATATCCTCTTGGGTCTTCAAATCACCAGGTCTGGTCTGGTCCAATCTTCTCTTGTCAAGTCCAGACAGGAGTCACCATCAGTCAGCAGACACCTATACAACATTTTATGTTACACACCTGTCTCAAATAACACCAAGTAAATGGCAAGTAAAATACAGAAATCAGATTTTTCTCACCTTATATCCTCTTGGGTCTTTAAATCACCAGGCTTAGTCTGGTCCAGTCTTCTCTTGTCAAGTCCAGACAGGAGTCACCATCAGTCAGCAGACACCTATACAACATTATATGTTACACACCTGTCTTAAATAACAACAAGTAAATGGTAGGTAAAATGCAGAAATCAGATTTTTCTCACCTCATTATACCTCGTGTCTTCAAATCACCAGGTCCAGTCTGGTCCAGTCTTCTCTTGTCAGGTTCAGACAGGAGTCACCATCAGTCTGCAGCCACCTAACTGTACAACATTATATGTTACATATTTGTTTAAAAACACCAAGTATAAATGGTACATAAATTGCAGAATTCAAGTTTCCTCACCAGATATTCCTCTGGGGTCACTTCAAATCACCAGGTTTGGTCTGGTCTTCAGGTGCAGACAGGAATCACCATCAGTCAGCAGCCACCTAACTATACAACATTATAAGTTACATATTCGTTTAAAAACACACCAGGTAAATGGTAAGTAAATTGCAGAATTCAAGTTTCCTCACCAGATATTCCTCTGGGGTCTTCAGGTGCAGACAGGAATCACCATCAGTTAGCAGCCACCTAACTTAATAATACGTGTACATATTTGTTTAAAAATACCAAGTATAAGTGGTAAGTAAATTGTATAATGCAGATTTTCCTTGCCTGATATTCTTCTGGGGTCTTCAAATCACCTGGTCAGCTTTAGACAGGAGACATCACTACTGCATCAGTCAGCAGACACCTAACTATACAACATTGTAAGTTACACACTTGACCTATGAAATGGCAAGTACAACAATTCAGATTTTTCTCACCTGGCTTAATACTTGTGTATCCGATCATCTGGTAATTCTGTCACAAGTCTCATCTCATCACTACAGGACAGAAACACCTGCACAGTTATCTGACCCTCAGGACACAGATAACTTTGTCATTCTATGGAAATATCTACAGGTCCTTAATAGCCCTGTTACACATTGTAGGCATGTGAATAAAATACTGAACAAATCCGAGCAACTAGATATCTGAATTTTTAAGAATTGATTTCAGAAAATACTGGTTGCTATTAAAACAGTGTATGCTATTCATTCCTAAAGAGCTGTGATAAAAACAAGTTTGTAAATTTCATTACTTTAAACAACAACTCCACAAAAACTACACATAGTGACTGCATTAAACATGGATAGTAACAATTGAAAAATTATACCACTTTAACTACTGACGCTGCACAGGCAAAATCCAAATACAATGTATCTTGGTCAAAGTGTTTTGGAAACCGTCAGTAGTCAGCTGTTACAAGTGTTGGTGCTATAAATGTTTGGCCTTTACAAATAGGATCACAGGAGTCCAAAAAGGAAATGAACAAGCTTTTCAATGATACACATACAAATACATTATAACAGAACGATAATGACAGCGGGGTGTTAAGTACATTATGTATTTAAGCCACGCACACGTGCAAATTCCAATTTCACCACGTGGTGAAAAAACAAAAGGCAGTTTTTGGCACAGCGTTCTTTTTCAGAAACATAAACTCACGGCGTTCTGTAGTTCACAAATAAGACATATAACGGTTACATACGCTTAACACTGTACAAGCACACCGCACATGGAAAATGTTGTAAAATGCGCGGCAAAATTGGCTCTTTCAAAGTTTGTCTCAAATCAGGAATGGCCGCTCGAAATTTAGAGAACTTATATCATTTTTGTCTGAATTTAAGTTGTTGTTCTTACTGTACTATTTGCTACGGAACAATGGTAGCCAAATAGTTTGTTGCTTACCTGTACTTAGAGCGAAGAAGAAGAAGAAGTCGCCTTTGAACCACCTTCTGTCTCCCAACACTTTCGCCATCTTGTCTTCTCGAAAATTCACCAGAGCGGGAACATCCGCATTTTCTCCTCAAAACGGAAAGAAAACATCACGAGAACGACATAATTCCACCGTGAAAAGTTCCCAACAGTCTAATCTACACTTTAGAAAGGCATTCCTCCGATAAAAAGTCGATAAAGTACCCTGAAAGTTGCACAAAAATAACAACTCGGAGAATTCTCGTCCTGCCAAACCGCCATTTTGAAGGGACCATGCCGTCTTTTCTTTTTTTTACACAGGTGTGCAAGACAGCCTGTCTAATTAATATGGTGCTGCTGATCTAATTACGAAGACAAATTCAATCTTAAAGAAAAGGAATATATATCATTCCTATTTCACGCAAAGTTTTTACGAATAGTGTTCTGGATGTTGGATGCTGTTCTTGGTTCGAATTCATAGCAAGTGGCCCCAACGTTGAAGTTTATTCTGACGATAAATAAATTAAATGCTGGACAGCCTGCTTAAGATCCCTGGATAGAACATGATAATCTGTATGCGCTCATGTTGGGAGGCTAAATGTTTTCCTAGCTTCCAGTTTCTGTCACAAACCGCGTCCTTAACATAGTGGCAGACGGTTTGTGACAGAAACGGGCAGCTAGGAAAACGTTACCATTTAGCCTCCCAACATCTGCTTGAATATTAGATAGCCCCATAGGGGAAATAGAACACGGTGTTGGTGTTAGTCAGCAGAAGAAAATCGTTATTGAGCCTACGAACACACTTCAGTGTTATTATTCCACAAGATAACGGCAATAAGAAAACTTCAGACATTAATATAGCCAAATAAATTTGTCAAACCAGGGGGATATTCATGGGCTAGGACGAGTCAGTATATTAAGTTATCGCTAGGTTCCTGTTTGAAAATATGTACAAACATTCAAAAAGTTCACAAACACAATGCACTATAAAATGAGTCATTCTTTGTATCTATTTATGTAATTGACAAATAGAATTAAACCTATAAGGTAGATCAATAACAATCAGTCTCATCATAAGATATTTTTCTAGTCACATAAAAACAAGTGTACAACGTATTTTGATACATTATCATTGATTATTTCACTCAAACCCTACCGAAAATAAAACACTTTGACAAAGGCATATTATGATTTTCTCTGTAAAAGGTGGAAACTGTATGACTTGCATTCAAGTGTTTTGGTAGGTATGTCAAACTTTCCTGCTCAAGCATTGGAATTCGGGGCATAAACTCTTCGTTTATCTTGAAACTCAACAGTTTGCATTATGCAAATAAAAAACCTAACCAAAAATGTAGGGGATAGCTATCCAACTGTTGTAATCTTAGTTATCTGTCACTTCAAACTATAGTCATATCAATGTAAACATTGTTTTCCCTTGTGTTTCTCCTTTCCCTGCCATGTCGTAAAATGTGGCGAAGCCATCCGCTGCATTTGCTCCAAAGCAAATGTCGGCCTTTCTTGTTCATCTCATACGTACGTTTTCAGCAGTTTCGTTGACTTGGGGACAAAACTTAAAAAGACAAAGGGTTTGTACGTTTCACCCCACAACATGTTATATTTCTCCCTTTTATTTTACCCCAAAACTACAGACTTAGGAAATCTTGGGCAGTCAACTTTGTTGTAATTAATCAAGGAGCAAGTCGAGATACTTCTGCAGGAGCGTTGGCAAGTTGAGTTGATAAACGCCCCCTGGCAGTGCCCCGTTGTCCTGCAGACGTTTTCTGATGAGACACCTGCAGAGGTGCTTGAGTTCGCAGGGGTCGGTGCACCTGTCCCGGGGCACCCAGGAGTTCCACCGCGCGCGCTGGACGGCCAACAGGTCGGGCTCCGAGTCACTCGGGTCGTGGAAGGACGGGATCTGGAGCGGGATCCTCGGCATGGCTCGGCAGTAGATCTGCAGGCAGCGCCGGACACGGCAGGCACAGTCATCGCGACCCTTCAGAAACACAGAGTGACGTGATTCACAAGTAAAACAAACAAACAAACAAGCAAACAAACAAGCAAACAAACAAACAAACAAACAAACCAGGGCATATCTTCTAAAAAATGATCGAACTAAGTTAATTTCTTTATTTTCTTACTACATGTAGTTTGACGATGCTGGTGGTAAGTTCTATCTTCAATGCGACATGGAAATGGTCATATAGACCAGACATTTCAATGAACTTAATACACGATCTAGCTTATAGCGAGGACGAGATACTTCACAGGGATTCTATCGTCAAAGCGACAAGGTAATATAGATATGAAAGACCAGGAATTTCAACGAACCTTATACACGTCCCAGCACATCGCGTGAAAGAGATACCCCACGGGCCACCGCCGACCGAAGCGGGGCGATCCTCGGTCCGGGTCCGCGCCGTGCCGGAGCAGCAAGGCGATCAGCTTCGGGTGCGTACAAAAGGAGGCCAGGTGCAGGTAGCTGAACCGATAACCGTTGAACCCCGAAGGCGACTCCAACTGATTGATCAATTGCACCCTGTTAGAAAAACAAGTATTTGCCGCCACCTTGACGAGATACTTGAACTTCTTCTGAAGTTGTCTGAGGAACCACCGCGACACGAGGCCCAGGTTATACCCGTTGGTCTTATCGCTGATGACGCGAATCAGACGCGAAATCGTGTTCTCGTCACTAAGAAGAACGTCGAAAGTAAGAACTTGTTTGATCAACGGGTTGCTTGGATCCATTTGAAACTTCCAGCAGCAGCAGCAGGCCTGTTTGAGAAGGTGGGAGTACTTGGAGTGGAGGTAGGTACGCGGACCGGCCGGGCCGTCCGTCCGTTCCGTAAGCAGGGCGGCCTTTTCCTCCTCAAACATGGCCAAAATGCTGTTGATAGCGGCCTCCGCCGCATCCTGGGACCGGACACTCAAGTAGCCGAAGAGGATGGGAACTTCGCCATACTCGTGAGAGAAGTACTGAAGTTTCAAGGTTTCTGTTTGGATCCCTTCTAGTACAGTCTTCCGAGCTCGTCCCAAGGACACGGGCTCCTGGAAAGTGTAGCACGCCTTGACATCTCGACTTTGCGTCATAGCAGAAAACAGCGTAACGTTGGAACGTCCAAAAATTCGTCAACACGGGCACGGCAAAATATTTATAAGACTCTTTCAAACTGAACGTATGCAGATGATAATGGGTCCTGCTAATTGGCCAGTAGTCTTGTGGTAGTCTGTAATTTACTTGTTCCATTGTTCAAAATCTGCAAGATCAAGATATCGCGGTATGTTGTACCATGGAGTTAACAGACAGCATTCTTAAGAAGTAGGGTTATTGTGCTAAGTGACTATTATGTACATACATGTACATGTATTACACTGTACGTTTGGAGCCACATTATTAAGGAGTCTGTACCCAGTAACTGCGTTTGTTTAATAACTGACCACAATTAGGCATATAGCATAATTATTTATTACTCCTGTACATATTATATGGGATCGCATTGTAGATACAGTTCCTTGTAGATATGTAAGTATTGCACATTTGGGAATGCATCTATAGCAGCGACAACTGTGCTGCAATGTAATGTAAACAAGTGAGAATTGCCCATGAGGAAGGTGACAGACGGTCACCGAAACGTCGGCTGTGAATAATGATATATTCATGATCTGTACTAAGCTTGTTAGAGCACAAACGTACAATAAAGGTCTTTCATTCAATAAAACACTTGGTTGTGTAAAAAGAGTCTCTTTACTAAGTAACTAATATGAACCCTTGTGTGGGCAAAATTAAAGATGATAAGACATGCTAGTGTCACACAACACTTTTATTTCATTATTTTGTAATTACATAGAAAATAAGCATACTAATAAGTAAAACCAGCCAGTTATGGCTGCTGCAGCCAGCATTTACTGAAGTAAGGCATCACTTATACTTTTTCTATATTGACTTATAGTGCAATGCTGCTCCCCACAACTGCTGTTGTGTTTTCCAGTGAGTGTGACATGAGACATGTGACATGAGAGTGGCGGCCATTATGGGCCATATTACAACATCACTCTCGAAAATGATTAATACACTTTCTATTCAGTTCAATAAACGTTTATTATAATAACCAATTCCTAAAGTCTATAGAGTTGTTACCCATAAGAAATATTGGTAATATATCCAGAACGCTAGCTGATCCATATGAAAGATCATGTACCAATGTTAACACTCAATTTATATTGAAGCATTGAAGGCAATATTTCAATGAAGTACAATGTATATTTAGCACCTAGTTTAAAGCCTGATCTCGAGGGCTACATGTGCATGTACATATGAAAACCACATTCATCAGCTAGTGTCATTTATATTGATGCATACACATGTAACTGTGAGAGTAAACAAAGAATCTACTCGTATTTTCCAAATATTAATAATATGCCAGTTAAAATAAAAAAGATAGCATCTTTCCAAGTACTCTAAGTTCGTAAAATACAATTTCTCTTCTGTCAGTAGATAATGTTAACCAGTTCCTCAAGTCTATAGAGTTGGCTATGTGTACATGTTGAAATCCCAAATAAACATTACATTCATTGGTGTGGTTTATGTTGATGCGTAAATGTGAAAGTAAACAAAGCATCTACAAGAAGAAAGTTAAATTGTTCTCCAACTCAAAAACCAAATTAACTCACCAGAAATTTTTGACTGAATCGCTCAGTCTTCATTAGCTTGATGACCCAAGTGCTATGGACAAGTGACTTTTAGCCATGTGTGACGTCAGCACTGGGTCAGTTCGTCGGAAGTTGGTACCGCCCCCCGTCACGGTTTAGCGAAGGTTGGTATGCCATGATGTAGATGGCTTCTTCCACAGCACTTGTGTCACAAAGCTGATGAAGACTGAGCGATTCAGTCGAAAATTTCTGGTGAGTTAATTTCGTTTTTGAGTTGGAGAACAGTTTAACTTTCTTCATGTATTTTACCAACTCAGATGACCTTTCATGCTTTAAGTAAAGCATCTACTCGTATTTTCCGAATTTGTCACTGAATGGACAACGGCTTACTATTTACAGATTTACATGCTAGTAAGAGAAAAGGATAGCATCTTTCAAAATACCTCTGGTGTATTGGGCAGACTATTGTATCAAACTCCAATTCTATAGCCCTTTGGCCACACACTTGTACAGTGACGCTACACTAGAGGGCTACACGAGTACTAACTTTTGCCCTGCCCTGAAAGATCAATTTCACATTTTTACACAGGATTAGGTTGTTCTGCCAGTTGTATTGCATTTCTAGTATCCAATGATTCATTTCTGATCAGGGTAGTTTGAGATTGCGCATGCAGACGACCTGTCTGATCGTTTTCACATTTGTACATGGGGATTATAAATTGAAATGGGTTTCTATGTTTATATATACATGGTGATCATATAGATACTAGGTGTTTGTGTGTGTTGGATTCAGTGATGGCCTGAGACTGGCTCCTCCCAGTCTCCATCATTGATTGATTACGTTTGGTCGCTATTTTCATACTCGTGATCGTGATCACTGGGATTGTGTTAATCGCTACAAGGAGAACCTCCTTGGTCGATATTTTTCATACTTGTGATGACTGGGATTTTGATCGTCACTATTTTCATACTGATCACTGGGAGTCTGTTGGTTGCTACAAGGAGAACCTCCGTCGTTATTTTCATACTGGTGATCATGATCACTGGTATTTTTCTGGTCACTATTTTCATACTGGTGATCGTTATTACTTGGAGTATGTTGGTCGTTATTTTCATACTGGTGATCAGTATTACTTGGAGTATGTTGGTCGTTATTTTCATACTGGTGATCGGTATTACTTGGAGTATGTTGGTCGTTATTTTCATACTGGTGATCAGTATTACTTGGAGTATGTTGGTCGTTATTTTCATACTGGTGATCGGTATTACTTGGAGTATGTTGGTCGTTATTTTCATACTGGCGATCGTCATTACTTGGAGTATGTTGGTCGTTATTTTCATACTGGTGCTCGTCATTACTTGGAGTATGTTGGTCGTTATTTTCATACTGGTGATCGGTATTACTTGGAGTATGTTGGTCGTTATTTTCATACTGGTGATCGTTATTACTTGGAGTATGTTGGTCGTTATTTTCATACTGGTGATCGTCATTACTTGGAGAATGTTGGTCGTTATTTTCATACTGATGAGTGCTGATACTTTCGTAGGAATAATTAACCTGCAAGGCAGCTAGGTGTGCCTTAACTTGATCATTCAAACCATCTTTGGGATCTTTGCGTGAACGGGGATTTCTGTTCCTCCTCTTGTGCCAAATTGGGAGAATGATGGTATCAATCAGGACGCCAACTATCAAACCAGAGACAGAGGCAATGACAACTAGTAAGATGAAACTGAGACCAGATTCATGGGAAGTGTTGTTTTCTGGTTTACTCGGGTCAACAGACAGTGTGATGAATGTGTTGCGTTCTGTTGATTCGTCGCTTCGTTTAAAGTACCAGTGATAGTGTGAGTGTGAGGTGCGGGGAGTGGTGGAATTGTAAGAAATATTACGACTTTCCAATTGGCCATCGTCTTTGCAGACCAGTTCTTTCTGGTCGATTTCTATAAGCTTTTTTCCAGAGAACATGGCGGGCTGGGAACATACTATTTGGCCTTCAAAGGAACGAGACCCATTCATTTTTCGCCTGAAGGGAGCCATCCTACAGTCACACTGCCAGGGGTTCTCCTCAATATTAACAACAGCAATAGATGCCAAGATGTTGTAATCTGACAGGGGAAGGGTAGATATCTGGTTGGATGCAAGGAGCAAATGTGTGAGCTTTGGTAGATTTGAGAATGTACCAGCCTTAATGTCAGTTATCTGGTTCGACTTTAGGGACAATGCGTTAAGCGTTGGTACATTTAAGAATGTACAAGGGTGGATACAAGTTATGTTGTTGGAGTCTAGGTACAATTGTCTAAGATTTGGTAGATTTGAGAATGTGTCGGAATGAATGTCAGTTATCTCGTTGGAGCTTAGGGACAAAGTTGTCAGCTTTGGTAGATTTGAGAGTGTATCAGACTTCATGTCAGTTATCCGGTTGGAGGTTAGGTACAACCCTGTGAGTTTTGGTAGACTTGAGAATGGATGAATGGCAGCTATCTGGTTGTCTCTTAGATACAAATGTGAGAGTTTGGGTAGATTTGAGAATGTAGCAGACGGAATGTCAGTTATCTGGTTGAAGGCTAGGGACAATTTTTCGAGATTTGGCAGATTTGAGAATATACCTGGATGAATGCCAGTTATCTTGTTGCAGTTTAGGTACAAAAACACCAGCTTTGGTAGATTTGAGAATGAGGCAACCTGGATGTCAGTTATTTTGTTGTCTTTGAGAGACAATTTCTTCAGGCTCCTATACCTGAGCTCTGACTGTTTTAAAGATGTAATCCGATTCATGTCCAGAGTTAACTCACGGATGGATGTTGGAAGGTGCGGGGGGATGCGTCTGAGGCGCATCCTGATGCACATGCAGGTCGAGGTGCTACACTTCCTCCTACAGCGATTCTTTGGCTTACAGAGGATGCTGGGCTCCTCGAAGACGATGAGAAGGAAAATAAGCACATATCGTAATATTCTTCCCATGGTGTTTTGTGACCTTTAAGAAATCAAAGGCTGGAATCAAACTAAGGTAGTAATTGAAAGGTACACTTCAGTAAAGTATGACCATATGAATAAATTGGCAGCAAATAATAAATTTCACTCCTTGAATCGCCTCTTCAGTTATGGTGACCACAATCTGCAGAAACACGCAAACAGACAAAAAACAAGAATTCAGAGATTTCATACCTCCATGAAATATTTAGAGGTTTCGTAATTTTTTTATTTGTCTTATTGATTATTTAGTAAGGTTGTAATCTGCATACTATACTGGCATTTCAATGTATCGTTTTCCCAGTCTCATCAATCAAGACCATAGCATGTCCATGACAAAAGATACAAAAACTGAAAGTTCTGCTGCAGTACCAAGGTCAGAAACCAGGAGGCTCGAATTGACTTTTTCTTTCCAAGACCTTCCCACATGCCAAATACCATCACTATCCATCGAGGCCTTCTGAAGTTATGCTGATCACAAATATCTGGAAACAACCCCCCCCCCCCACCACACACAGAGAAACATGGACAGACCAGAAACAATACCTCCATTTCTCAGGAACGTCATTAGGGAGGCTGTATGGATCAGAAAATTTACTCCGGTCATGAACCGTGATGAGAGTGGCACAAGCTTGGGGAAGGGGCACAAGCTTCTGTTGTTGGGCAACACGCTCACACACAAACGAATGCAGGAAAACATCATGCCGCTGAGGAGTCCTCAAGCTCAAAATGACGTTTCAAAATTCGGCCGGAATACATAGCCTCCTGTGCAGACCTCCAGGCGGGTGGGAGATTTGATACTGTGTTTTGTAGAATAACGCGTTCTTTTGCCGGCCATCTTACAACTAGCTGCCCAGAGAAGGTTTGTACCCGCCATGGATATTCGGATGGCCGGCAAAAAGAACGTGTTATTAAAAAAATTCTGCAAAAACGCAGTACTTATCGACCCCCCCCCCCGGCCCGAAAGCCTCCACAGGAGGCACCGGAATACGGCCGTTGCCCTTGAAGGGATCAGTCAATGTGCACAGGTCCCTAATCCCTGCCCAATGTATCAGCAAATAGTGCTCGATTTTCTTTCAATTTCAAAAGTCAGCGGCATTTTTGGCAATTCACAAACAAACAAACAAATCCCTCTGAATGTGGTTGGAAGTAGGAGTGGCACCAGCCATACGTGGCACTGTGTGGCTGTAGGAGGCATAATGTCTACAGATAAAGGGCAGTCTCACCTTTGAAGTCGATTCTGTCTTACATTGGTCTAGTCAGTGTCCAGTTGGTTCATATCTTGTGAGGAGGTTTACAAGGCCGTGAATAAGGACGTTTCGCCCAGTTGCAGTTGTTCTTGTACGGCACGTCCTCTGTGGAGTTCTGGCGCAGTGGAGTGCGATAGGCAAACAACTCTAGATTAGTCTGGGTTGAGTCATATTGTTTTAAGGTTTTTCTGTACGTGTAATATTCTTGCGTAAGTGCTTTTTAAATATTCACACCGAGAGAGCTGTTTCCTCTCATATTGTTTGGTTTACCAAGGACATTACGATTTGTGTACGTGTAATGTCCTTGCGTAAACCCTGCTTTTTGAATATTCACATTGACAGAGTTACTTTCAGCTGTGGCCTTTCGCTGGCATTGTGAAGTTTCTGAATAGGAGATTTAAATCTACCAACTCGCTGGACAACAATAGTATGGCTATCGGTCATTGAAATACTAAAATATACTTTAATTTTGGGGAACAGTGTTTTGCCTTCGACATGTCGGTTCTTTTGGTGAATGCGAGGTTGAGCATTTTTGCACCAGCATAACTATAAATGCGTAGCTAGGTGGCTTGTGTAAGCAATCAAGGCACAAATCTGCATAAATTATATGCATGGGTCCTTATTCGTAATCTCCAAGCAGATGTAATATATATATAACGTTACTTAGTTACATACTTACTTGAATATGTTCATGTTTATAGAATTGTAACTTACTGCTCTCGTTTTGATTATTGATAAACCCTTTTCTTCATCTGTGATATCATGTATGGTAGAAATTATGGGTATAGATATCTGTTTGTGAACAATCAGAAAATGCATATGTTTGTTTATTATTTTGTTATGGATTGTCACATAGATTTCATGTATTGGTCTCTGAATGAAAGAATGATAATTTTCTGTATACATGTTAGTGATACTGAATACTTGGATACATAAGTGGATACATGAGGGCTCTTTCAAGGAGAGTAAAGTGCCTCTTTTAAGTGCGAGTGTACAATGTATGTGTGTGTGTGCTTGGATGGTGTTCAGCACCAAGGACAGGTCTTGCATCTGTCTGTTAAAGTTACTAGTAGTCTGTGTTGCTACAAGTGGTTGGGGAGTGCTTCAGACTGGAAAAGTTGAAGTCTGTCATCGCTGGTTGCCCTGCTTGGTTCACGTATTAAGCACGAAAAAAGAGATGACATGTGGCATCAAGAGTTAGAAAAAAAAGGGTCAAGCATGCTTTGCACTTTGCTACACCTTCGACAGGGGGCCGTTCACTGCCATCTATACGAAGTTCTCACTATAGCTAGGTGAGAACTTTGTATAGATGGTGTCGCCCCCCCCCCCCTCATAATTTTCATGGGGGGCAGCGGCACACTGTCTGTAATGTGGTTTTGCAGATAATGTTATATGTACATGTATTTACTTCCAGCTCTAATTCTGCATTCTTTATTCACGCAAATCTGTCGTTTATGAGATAAAACTAGATAAAATGTTGTTTTATCTCAGAAACGACAGAGTCGCATGAATAAAGAATTCGAGCTGGAAGTAAATGACCTCGCCGAGTTATGCATGATGGCTACTGGCGAAGCCCGTATCCAGAGTCTAACAAAACCAGCAAAAATACAGAAACTACAACGCACTTGCCACTTTTTATCCATTGTTAACGATAACTCAATAAACTTCAGATGGATTGTTATGAAACTTTGTGGGTGGTTAGGTCTTACATCGTGCAGATCTGCAGTACTATCATTTGTCACAAGGTGGCGCTTATATACCGGACGGACGAGTTCCAGGGCCCTAGAAACAGGTGCACGCAGTTCAAGGGACACTTTCCACTCTTTGACGGGATCTTCATAAAGGTAACGTTTGATCCAACACTGGGAAACATTTTATAAAATATGCCTTTCTAAGGCTAGACGGTTGGGAGGAAGAAACCTTAAAACATTCGGTACAAAAATCGTCCATCGTCACAGAGATTTTTGGGGAGGGGCTAACTAACGTTATAACGAGTTGTGACACTGCGGTGTCACTGAAGCCATTTGATAGGAAGGGAAGCATAGAAAGGAGACAAGGTAGCGAACATTGCTGTCTACCGTCTTAAAGTTTCTACACAACGTCGATTTAGACAGTGAATCGAAGACAACAGCTATGTTGCATGTTGTTTATATACCCCTTGTACGGTCATGCATGATCATGTTAGGATCGATGTTTTCACATCTTGACTGAGGTTAATAACGTGGCATCACCTACTGGTATTAGTCTTAAGGGTCCTGGGTATCTAAAACGTCTCTTGCGGGTGTACGATGGCATCTTGGACGTTGGGAGGGCGAATAAACTGGAAGACAAAACATGGAAGTCATGCGCGGAAGTGATCATGAGTTGGAGTGGGAATAGTCCACTCAAAGGCGGGGGCCCGAGGGAAATTCCATCACCTGTTGCAGGTGGTTTAGAACATTACATTTCATATTAATTGATGGTTCAAGCTCTGTAATAATAATAAATAAACATTGTACATGTATATATGAGTAATAACCTAACATAAGCATCATAACAATTCCATCTATAATGCATGTACCTGTTTTGCTGAAGCATCCTCTCATCATCAGTCAATGCATGGCCCGGATTTTCTAAACTTTTGTATTGTTTTTCCTGACAGCCCCAAGACTGTTGCTAGAAGGTGTGCTGCTACCATGAAGGACACAATCCAAACAGAATCAGAGACTGAACCTAATGTTACATCTGAAGAACCTGAAGTGCAGAATGGTTCAATTTGTCCTGATCATCACATTTCCCAAATAGAAGAGTTAGAGGAGGAGACAGAGACATCTGAATCTGTAAATCTTATAGAAGACAACAATGTGACACTACAAGAGACCACTATAAGCAAACCTGATGTACCCAAACCATGCTGTCCAGGGCTTGGCTTGTTTTACGCCTTTTGCTCCTGTTTCTTCTTCTCCTCAGCCTCTCTGTGTGTGAAGCTGATATCACAGGACAATCCCATGAATCCCTTGGAGATAACGTTAGTCCGTCACATCATCACCGGCCTGTGCCTCCTTCCGGCCATGATTTACTTCAAGGTGCCAATCCTGGGGAGCCCGGGACAGAGAATGATCCTGACTGCGCGCGGACTTGCCGGCGCTACGGCGCTGTGTTTCTCGTACTACGCCATCCAACATATGCCGCTGGCGGACGCCGCCGTCGTGATCTTCAGTTCACCGATTTTCACTGGGATCTTCGGACGACTCTGTCTGAAGGAGCGCTACGGACCGTTTGACATTCTGCTAACATTCGTGACCTTTGCAGGAGTTGTGTTGATCGCAAGGCCGCCATTTCTTTTCGGAGGCAGTGACACAAGTTACGGATCAGCAGAACACTTGTTAGCAACAGGATCTGCATTTCTGACCGCCATGCTGAGTGCTTTAGCCTTTATAGTGATGAGGAAAAGTAGTGTGGGGCTTGGAATCCACTACCTAGTCCAGATCATGTTTCTATCAATAATCGGTGCACTCATGTCTATCATAGTTCTAGCCATTATGAGGGGTTTTACTCTCCTACTATGTGGTAAAGACAGGTATTATTTGATAGCAGTGGGGCTGGGTGGTTTGGGAGGGCAGATTTTCATGACCAAATCGTTCCTGTATGAAAAAGCCCATGCTGTAGCAGTGGTGAGGACAATGGATATTGTATTTGCGTTCATTTTCCAGTATCTGTTCCTTAACCATGCACCGACATGGCTGAGTGTGGGGGGAGCCTTACTTGTGGCTAGTGGAACTGTAGGACTGGCCACCAAAAAGTGGTACATATCTTCTCAAGTCAACAGTAACAAGTAAATAGATAAAGATGTTTTGAACATAGTTTAAGGCTTCTACTTCTCCTTTCTGTAGCTTCGAAAATTATGAATATCAAAGGGTGAATGTGAAGAAATTGCGAAAGAAAACAATAAAGATTGACACTGAACACTTGTCCAGGCTATCACTATCAACACCATGTAAAAACAGTTCAGTCCAGGTCCAGTCAACGAAGACAGAAACCCAGAATGTACAACATCGCAATGTAAGCATTTTATTGACCACTGTGCCAACGTTACACAAAACCCACGTACCACTACTAAACCTAGAAACCTTGTTAGCCAAGCTACATACAACAATAACGAACGTGAACGACTTTTGTTAGCGACGTCTCTGTACAGCGTTAGAACGGCTAGCGTAAGTTATTACCAAAATTGTTTTATCCTCAGTGAAAAAATAAATTACTGTATCTTACATCACAAAAACTGACACACAATAAATACATGAACAGCTTCTCTAGACTTTCATTTGGGGCTGTTGAATTCTAGTTGCCATTGGAAGTACCATGCACTAAAAACAGACAGGGAAGAAACTTTGACCTGAAAATGCCCAATATGAAAAAGGTGGGTACCATAATAGATATAGACACCTTTTAAGGCTGATTTAATTACTACCAGTCTCTTTGAATTACGCAATTCCCTCAAAAACCTAGACCTAATTTCAGATAATTGAAACTGTTATATCATGGCAGTTTCTGTAATCATAGCTGAGAAGTCATGAAAACCATGTTACATTTTCTCGCAGGCTATTCATTTTCTACAAAATATCAGAAAAATAGTGACTTTTCATAATCATCTTAATGTTCATGGTCAAAAGAGTGAGGTAAAAGCTTAATAGGGATGGATGCAATTTGAATGGCAGTTGTGAGGACATATGGAATATGAGATCTTTTAAATTTTTAGATAAATAACTCCAAGACATATTTAAAATACAACAGCCCCAAAATCTCACATTGCATGTTCCTGCAGTGTTAATCATCAAGTTTAACTAAACATTTTCAAAGAACTGTGCTTCTACTTGGCCCCTTTGAAACTCTATATGTTTAACTGAGCAATTCTAAATACAGATGTTACATCTACACAATGCTATTTGTACACTATACACATGTCAATGTAAACTCAAGGGGGTGGAGCTACAGACAAAAACACCTTTGCACTATCATGATCATCCCTGTATACCCTGCATTACCTTTTACATGAACCAGAGATATCATAATAATGTCAAACTCTAACCCATGCCTGTATCCACCCTATGGGTTTCCATTGACATGTGCACTATCCAGCAGAATCTGTCTATAGCCTGCAGATTTTCACAGCTGTACATGGCACATTCCACATCAACAGTTTTAACTAGTCTTTCAATTGTGTTACTGACTGGAGAACTAAAAGATACATCTTCATACAGAAAACAAGTTTTGTCTATTGTGTGTCTATAGGAAGACAGTTTTATACAGCATTGAATAATATCTGTTTCATTGTATTCTGAGTGAATGTGTCTTCTTTGGAAGAAGAGAATGATTACTAACTTTTTAAACATTTTAGCTGTGGTCATCTCAACTTAGGAGTGTACCAAAATGAATTTGGTGCAATTTATGACAACTTGTAGAGTGGAGGTGGTCAAAATAAGGATTCAAAACTAGTATGCTTTTTTCTGTTTTAGCCGTTAGGCCATGTTGATTTGATTATATGGATGACATCCTCTGGGAACCCCAAAACTGATGCGCGCGTGCGAATAAAAAAAAAGTTTTGCAAAAAAAAAAGTTGCTTTCACTATGAAATCTACGTGGTCATGAAGGTTGAACGAATGGCACAGAATATGCTATGGCGAATAATCTACTCTTCGAATTCATTTATTTACATTTTTGTCTTTTTTCCTTTGATTTTGGCATTCTACGACATTGGTATCGTTTCTAAATGTTTTCCTTGCAACTTATGGTATATTTTTGCTCATTTAGCAACTGTTTTGCACGATTTACAGTATGGTTGAAAACTTTTTTTTTTTGGAAACGGCCGAAAATTCATGCGCGCGCGGATGTCATCCATATAATCAAATCAACATGGCCTTATGATTAAAAAAACATTAAATTTAAAAACACTTCTTATCAATTGCTTCCTATCATGAGACTAACAGTAGTGTACAACCTATCAGTTAATCTTAAGTAAGTTTTAGTTAAACAAAAATTGCATTGTAAAACACTTCCTGATAAAATGAGATTTTTGCCATCAATGATTTCTATTCACATTTACTGTACAACACAAATAACAAAAACAGTTCAGTACAGTAAATACTACATAATATTACATAGAATATCAAAACGAACATGTAACACTTAGCATTTCCATGAATGTTAATATCAACAACCTACACCAACAAAAAATAACTTTTTATGTCATGGATTAACCAATCAACCATCCAACCAACCAATCAACCAAACTACTTCAACTTTAAAGCACCATGAAACTTTCTTTAATTAAAACAAAACTTTTAAAAGCTACTAGGTCATAACCTACCAAATGCACAGACAACAACACTGGTACAAATACTATACAGTTACATGTACATACATTGTACACTGGACCTTGTAGGCTGGTCCCACTAGTGGTATTGTATTTCTCATTCATCAGTGCTCACTCCAAAGAACACACTAACTGACTAAGGATGATTTTTGTCCAAGGACGTCTCTTTCACAGTACTACATGTACATGTATGTATCTACAGTGATCTTTCACACACAGACTCAGATAACATACCATGATTCCAGAAACATAACTAAATCTGCACATCCTGCACATTTCTTGATGTTATCGTAGTAACATCTATAGGACATAAGGAGAAACCATCAAATTTTGTCCACAGAGACACTTGTTTAACTGTATGTCATTGCATCACAAATTCTGAGCATGGTGTGAACAAACATACATACATGTACACATGGGCCAGAGACTTACACATATTGGCACATATTAGTCACAAGTTCCTATATACAACCTCAACTCCTGTACATGACATGATACAATGTTACACAAGGCAAAACATTACACTATCTTACATTCACAAACATTCTAGCATCAGGTTCATCGAACAGGCCTGGATTACTTTATTATTAGTCTAGGTACATTAGCTATTTACACTTATTCGTTCCGGTTAATCTGCATATAAAATCTGAGGAAGGTTACAGGATTTTGAATTTGGAAAAGAAATGTTGTAACCACAGGGCCGGCCTGTTGTAAAAATAGTAAACGAAAAAGCTGGTCTCAAGGAAGCTATGCTAAAACTTGTGTGGCTAAGTTTTGAAAAGTTCTGTACTTACTGTCTGTTCTGTACTCCAATTCTTTTGGGGTCTGCATCACTGTAGCCATCTCCAGACTTTATATTCTCAAGTTCATGATTGAGTGGTTTACTTTAACATGCAGTTAAAGAACAAGACTTTCTACCTACATTTTCTCTTCCTGTAGAGTTTCTTAAATACCTAACATTGGTGCCTAGTCTTCACATACATATAATCACATCAAGTTTTCATCTTCTTGATTGGCTGAAAGCTACACCAATCACAGCCAGGCTTTCTTGTAGCAGCCAATCGCAGCCAGTGAGCTTCTAGTAGAGGATGTGTCTCATGTTGCAATTGGCTGTCTCATTTGAAGAGCTAACTGAGCTCTTTACAGGACTTCATATTATGTCTCTCATGATTCAATACTAGCTTTATGTACATGGTATTATAGCAGTTTTGGAAATGTCTTCTTATTTTACTGCTCCAGAAAACACCTTTTCTTTCAAGGAGGCAGTTGGAAAACATCCCACTTTTTCGTTCAGCAACAGTTGAGAAGTGAGCAAGGGTCCTTGCAGCATTTTGTGTTTTTTAGTCTCTTTGATTCGAATTAATCTGGTTTACATCACTGCATTTTACACTAGGACTGGCAATACTTGGTGCTTCGCTTGGTTTCTTTGAGTAGAGATGCTTTTAATTTATTTCACAAGACATTGTTATATGTCATGATGTTCTTGATGAACCTTAACACATTTCACAATCAAGAACATCCCCACAATTTCAGATTTTCATCAACGATAAATGGCCAGATTCTGACAATGATCTATATACAGTTTCCAATCATGATCTTGTTCACCTGCACTTGTTGACCCCAATAAATGAGAAGCTCCATGGGTCCAATTTTTCTTCGACAGGCAACTTTTCTCTGTACTTGCCTGCAGTATGCCTTTTTAGCAATTGTTTTCATTTTTGCAAAGTAGCAGATGATGTTTTGCACTAGTAGGCATTTAAGTCATGAGCTTGCTTTTTCTTTTTCTTTTTCTTTTCACAGAAAACGTCACACATTGCTGTAGAAGAACTACAGATACTGCCTTTCTGTTAATCATTCTTTTAACTAAAAGAACAACCCTGATCCCCTGATCCCCTGATCTAGATTTGTTGCAGTCATCTCTTTCACCCCTATTTTGAAAGTGGACAGTGCCAGTCTACCACATCTTCACTTATCAATCTCAGGAGACGTCCACTACAAAATAGGGGTGAATGGAAAGTACACAAGCCTGTGTGACAGTGGGTGTTGTTCTGTAGAGATTACACGGCCACGACAGGTGCGGAGGGAGTGACGTTGGCCCCGTGTGCTGGGGTGTACGTTTCCAGCTGTGGTGGAGGAGTTTCAGGTTCGATGGACGTCGGTGTTTGCGAGGTGGGAGTCTGCGGACCAGGGGACTTGTTCTGTAGACTCTGCAGGTAGTTCTGGATTAAAACATGAAGACTGTATTAAGACTGGGTACCCTCTCTTGTTCTCTTACTTGTCTAGAGAGCCAAAATCAGTATCAGTAAAATCTAACTTGAAAGAACCTCACATACTTGCATTGTAAGTAAAAGGTAGTGTATATGCTTTTAGGAATTACTGTTCTTCATCTATTATCATTGTGAACACCCACACGTTGGGTTTTGCAGTGACAATTCATGTGGTATGACATATCAACAGCCTGCAAATCTAGTATGTTCTGATAGAGGGCGTTTCTAGACTAGTTGACAGGTACAGACAACCCCTGGGAACACCTCACCTGCGTGATGATATCGCCATGGAAACGTCGGACGGGTCTGTAGAGGTCCTGGTACTGGCGGTATCTCTCCTCCATCATGTGGCGCTGGCGCACGCGGGCGTCCTGCTGACGTATCCTGTACAGGTGCACACGCCGCTTCTTCCTGCTGATCACAACTACAGGCACAGGGAGACGGTCAGGTGTCAATCATCAGCAAACAACAACATTAAACAAGAAACTCAACAGTCACTCAAAAAATATCCAGTTGAGTAACTGTTTTCTTGTGTATCTTATTACCTGGATGTCTAACCTTCATCAACGCATGTCTGAGTGACTGAGTCAGTGTGACAGACGGTTCTGTTAGTGTTTACCAGTGAAGGGTAACGATGCAGAAATTGTGTAGTTGGCATCAGGCAACAGATCTAGAGGAGAAATGCACACCGTCCATGCATCACCTTATACGAATAGACCAGTTGATCTCGAGGATGGAATCTTGCAAACAACATCTTAAGGTCTTGCAATTTAAGGGGGCAAAACAACAATTTGACACGACTTTCTAAATTTTGACATTTTTGGTTACAATTAGATGCCCTCATATCTTGTTAGCAAAAGAATGACACTCATTTAGGAGTCTTGTCAAAAGGTTCCTAACTGGAAAACCATCCTCAATATCAAATCAACTGGTCCACCTCCCAATTACAAAGTCCATATACAACGTAGTTTAACTCCACCATGAGAGAGTAAGCTGCAGAGAAAGGAGAGACCTTGTGGAATGCAGTTCCATTTGCAGAGTTCCCATGCTTCAAGTGCCAACAGTTCAAGGAAAATGTTCTTTTGTCTGTTCCACTTGGTAAAATGAAAACTGTCACAGTTTTTGGGTATTTTAGTCTCTTTTTCCCAAGTATCTCAGTGAAGTTTTTCTTCTTTCTGGTCTTCCCACTGTTACGTAAAACTGAAACAGTTGTCAAACAAAATCATAGTTTTAAGCCAAAATCATAGTTTTAAGCCAAATGTGTGACAATTATTACAGTGGAACAGACACATACACATACAGCCACTACCACCATGGATGCTGAGTACACTTCCCAGTGCAAGAGTCACAACGTCATGTCCACATACCCACTACATCACGCTGTTGCCGATTATTTTCAACTACATCCTCCCCCTCGTGAGGGGGTTCCCGCGTTTCCGTGAGCGAGTACCGTCTGTGCGATCGTGAGGCTATTATGGGATAGATGTAAGGAGAACTACATTGTCAGTATAAAATATGGTATCAGGGTAATTGGGATAGTTTGTAGTTGTCTGTGTTAGTTAAGTTTTTCTTTTCCTTTTTACTTTAATGTTAGGCAACATACTGTATTAACAGTATTAAAGTCAAAGAAAACTGGGCTATCTTGCTATTAGAAGCGAATAAATTAGTTACCAGAAAAAATAAAATCAAAGTTGATGGACTATGATGATAATTGATTATAAGTCAAAAGTTATTGAGGTTATGTTTATAGCTATGATGTGTGCATTAAAGGCACTTTTTGTTTTCCAACCAATTCTTCTCCCATTTTGCTTTGATTTAAAAATCCTAAGAAAGAAGAAAGTATGTTAGTGCTGCAATGAAAACTTGTTTGGCTTCCTGGCATTAAAATTCAAATGGCATTGCGGCCATTGCCTGTTTTTGATATGCCTGCAGTTTTTAGTTCCTTCTCTTAAAATAGTTCCTATAAAATAGTGCCTATAGTTCCTAAAATATTTTGTTTGACAGATAAAAAAAGGCAGAAATCCCTGACCTTCCTGGTGGTCAAAGTTCCTGCCGGTCACTCTGTGCTGCACGACCACGCCGATGACCATCAGTACCGGCCAGATGGACAGGATGACCCAGGAGTACCAGCACACCGGCTCCGACACGGCCGCCATGAAGCGCTCCCACACGTACTGCACCATGATGAAGTGTTCCACGAAGTAGTCCACGCACACCGTCATGATGGCGCCCCCGAACACCGACGTCGCCAGGATGGTGCACGACTTCTGCCACTGCAGCGTCAGCACGGCGAACAGGATCCCCACACCGAAGATGATCCCCACCGGGATCCAGACCGTCGGCGGGTGGTAGAACGCCTCCAGCACGATCAGAAGGGCAGCCGAGAGGAACATCCCAAGCGTGAACCCAGTCATGAAAAGTCCGACTGCATTTATGAGCATCGTCACTAGTCCACATAGAACGCCGATTCCGATAGCGATTCCCGCGCTGGCTTCCACGCTCAGGTACGTGGTATAGAAACGTTCCTCGTTACAAAGCATGAACACGATGACTGAACCAAAGATGAAGCCTGTCAGGAACATGACGGCCTTGAAGCAACGGTAACCTGGGTAACGAGACAGAAGGAACAAAAAATAAGAAATTCATATCAAGAAAACACAAATTAAACTAAAATCATTGTATTTTTAAATTTTTGTGTTTTTTGTTCTTCTATGTCATATGCTTCATTATATATACGCTTCATTATATAAGACCTAAACTTTGCAACACATCCAAAGTTTAGATCTATCAACAAGTGTTGTTGGAATCCCATGTTTGGCATATGTACATGAACATGCAGTTTGAATGGATCCTGCTAGGTGCATGATTGTCCTATCTCACAGCCTTGAAAAATCCTTAAAAATCACTAGCCTGGGATCTCATTCCAGATACAAAATAAATTTCTTTGGCTGCAAACTGTTCACAAGAGCTATGATATTATTAAGTCAGAAATTGCCAACCCGAGGACCAAGGTAAAATCATCCACCAAGCTACCTTGTGGAGACTGAACTATGGAGTCATGTGACTTGATTTTAGGTCCCTGTCCTGTCACCTTGAAATGTATTGGTTGATAACAAGATTTTCTTGCTACAGGGCCATTTCTGACAGCTTCCATTTTCTCAACCAATCTGCCTCACAGCATTTGAATCTCACAAGCCATGAATACTTGAATAGATTGCATGTAGAGGCTGACCAAAGGTGTTAGTAATATATTGACAGTCTCTTTCCAGTCTATATGGCTGATGTAGTAGGATTACAGTGTAATCCTTTGATCCACCAATCTTCTTTCTAACACGATGAGGGCTTTTGCCTTGTGATGGAAAGGTGTCCCTTTTCTTCTCCTTCCACTCCAAACCTTTTATTCTTCAATGTTTAAACTATTAATTTTGGTATTCTACATAATTACATAATCTAGTTTCCATGGTATTTTCTTTGATTCACAGAATACAACAGTTCTTGACTGCTCAAAATCATATCCTGGTAATTCAACTTTACAAATAGCTTTTCCAATACATAGTAAGGCAATCAATTTTTGCTGTCATTTGATAATCTGAAGAGGTACTGTGTCCCCTGACCTTTACAGAAGGTCAAGTCAGGTGACCCATAGCCAGGTCACCCAGGTCACTCCCACTGTGACCTTGATGGACAGTTCCGTCAAGTTATGAATATTAAATGAGAAAACTAAGGAAGCTTGTATTTCCTTGTTTCCAGGTATGAAAACATAGTAAAACAGAACAGATATACTCGTACATTTGTATGTTCATGACCTCCAGTATCACCTACAAGTTCTGGCTTTCAACGGTTTAATGTGGACTGTACCAAAAAAATTTTGTGTGTTATTACAATTTCTTGTGCTTTAAAATTTCTTGTGTTATTTCAATTTCTTGGCAGAGTATGTCTTCTAGATTGTGTACATAGAGGGGATTTAATAACATAGGTCAGACCTGTTTCATCTATCATACTGAAGTATACCCTTGGCACACACTGTACACACACCATAGCACCTACTCACTCAATCTGAGCTCATCAAGCTCCATTGTGTCCATGACTTTACAGACATGAAATCATGCCAGGCCTAGGAGTATGGTGTCTGATCAATCAGAGAAAGAAAGAAAAGCTGGCTGAAATCCAACCGGATTCCTTTTTACCTTAGCCAGGTTCTGCTTTAATCAGCATTTGCCTGGCTTGGTTGGTTCGTGAGCAAGATACATGTAACTCCGAAAGTTATGAATAAATTCCATTGAATTGGCCTTGGGTTGTGAAGGAAGAGATTGAATTTAGGAATAGATGAGGCTGCCAGAACACTTCTCAGTGAATTGTATGTATAACCTGGGTGCCATCCTACATGTATTTGCATGCCAGGGGTCCCACACTCGCTCCCTAATTTTAGGCTATTGCACCTATATGGGTTGAAATGCCAGTACACCTAGCATTTTTATTATAATAAAAACAGGGGGCTGGTTCACAAAGTCACAAAGGGTATTTTCTCAAAATATATAGCCCTGCCAGTGTGTTTCCTGCCTCTTCAAAATCCACAAATTTAGCATTTACCACTTACAGCACTTCACCATATTTCAGACTTACTCTGTCACATACTGTGTTACATGTATGTTATTACATGCATGCCAGTGTGAATGCTCATCTGTATAAAAGCGATGACACCAGCATGTCAAGACTGTCCGTTGGAGCTAACAGGATTGCCTTATCACACATCGGCACCAGGTAACCTTCCGCCCTCCCATCTCACAGATTAACTGTTTATCAGTTGTCCAACCTGCAAGGTCTGTCAGCTTTGATTCCAATTCATTTTGTTACTGACACTGAGGTCTTGGTAAAAGATATTCAACATGCATACAAAGGCTTTCCTAACAGTTTTGGAAAAAACAGTTCTGGAGTGAGTTTGTAAATATTCAAAATTTGTGAAGTAAACTCTAAACAGTAATATTTCATTCCACCACATATGGTTTAGATGATTTTGGAAATACATGTAGCACTAAAGATAGCCTAACTTTTATGTTATGTGCAACCATGGCTAAATAGTATTGACAGCCCTACTCAGACATTTTGTGCCTCAAGATTTCTTTTTTTTTTTCAGGGGGTCAGAAAACAGGTTTAAGTCAATGCATTATACAGATGTCTCTCACTAACTTAATAAACAGTGTTGAGTATAAAATGATTATCACATAATGCTCACCAAAGAAGCAGTACACAATGCCGAAGAGGAAGCACATCCCACATATAACAGAGGTAGCGATGTCGTAGTCGTACGTCAGCGTATCACATCGGGTGATGTTCCCGCTGAACGTGTCCGTCGGCGAAACGGTCGAACCCGTTCGCATCATCGTCGTCAGGACGTTCTCTGGTGACGTCGCCATGGTTACCACTTGGGTCGAAGGTCACTTGAGTCTAAAACTACAGCATCACAAGCAATCTGTGAATGAGAAAAATTGGGTATTCAGAATTTACAATTATTACAAAAAAGTACATCAGCCTCGAAGTAACAGTAACAATACAAGGTATAAGTACTACTGAATATAAGGCAATGTACATATATATATATGATGCAGGGCTTCATTTAACAATTTAACCATTTAACAATTTTCCATGTCACAAGGCAAGTCAGGCAACCATACCAGTTAGGAAGAATACATTACGTAGGAAGTCGTCCAATCATACGCCTCCCTCTCTAAACTAATTTCTGTCGGC
This sequence comes from Branchiostoma belcheri, assembly GCF_001625305.1. Taxonomy (NCBI): domain Eukaryota; kingdom Metazoa; phylum Chordata; class Leptocardii; order Amphioxiformes; family Branchiostomatidae; genus Branchiostoma; species Branchiostoma belcheri. The sequence goes on from NW_017804076.1 coordinate 680,981, forward strand.
ACAGTATTGATGTGTTTTCAAATCCGTGTTCTCTACTGATTTACACCATCACAGGACCTTTCTGACTGCACCACAACTCAACTGAACAATTTTCTTATCCCGAGCTGCACCCTGACATAAATAAGCCACTAAGTAACCAACCACAAGAAGCTACCATGAAAGGAGAACGTTAAATCATGTTTTCTGCTTCAAAGCTCCAGTCCTTTCATTTCCACAACCATTATTGTGATATCCTGCAAGCATTTGTCATGGTCAACTGTAAGCTTGCCGATATTGGGAGCTGGTGACAAACGGCTGAACTGAACGCTACATTCAACCCAAGGCGTTGAGCTATGCAGCGCTACAAAGCAAGCACTGGTGTAGAAAATAGTATTTGCTAGGTCTTATATTTCGGGATCATGGTCGGTTGTAATGCTTAGCATACTTTACAATCAAACACAAATATATTACAAGTTGATATGGTACTACACTTCACAATGAGTGCCCGATAAAGAGAAAAACAGGTTGATTTCCTGGTAAGACAATGGGACAAGTGATTTTGAACATGCGGTTCTAGATAGAACAAAAATCAACCTATACTATGTATGACTCACCACAACCTAGTTAGAGAATACCATACAAGGCAGAAACATCTGTAGCATACAAAAAAAGGAGGCACGATATCACTTGAACACTGAAAGGAACAAATTTGCTGGTAGTATAAATCTTGCTCATTGCTGTGTCTCCAGTATTCACACTGGTCAATACATCAGATTAAATTCTGCTGAAGAGATATGACCCGGGCCAAATCAGTCAGCGGCCTTGGATCCATAAAATGATAAATCGTAATGCTGTCCGGACCAGCAATCTGTATGCTTCCATTCCTCCATTTTGTATTCAGGTGCTCGCATGGCTAAGTGTCATCTGTCTCTGTTGGATCCAAGTTTCCTCAGCTGGAGTTGGTACTTTCATGATGCTTGAGGGATATTTTCAACTAGTTCAGCTACTTAAATGCCATGCCACATTTACGCACGAGTAAAGCCTCAAGTGAGAGCAGCAAAGAAGCCTGGCGCCATCTTATAGCGGTATTATGGCTTCCAAAGTTGATTTTGAATCCTGGTAAGTAAGAAATATAGGCAGTATTACAGTCCTGTGGAGGAGTTGTAGTTCCAGTGGCACTTAGTGTGAGTTATGGGAAGGTTTCCATTACAGGAATGGTCAACAGGGATATCCTCTCAGCACCAGGGACAGACACCGTAGCCATTTTCAGGGATTACAGGTTTTGACAAGAAGTGTCTCAGTGTCAGTTTGCATACAAAACACACAGGTCAGGTGTAGGAGGGCCAAACAATTTTGATTTTATATAAATCATTAAAAAAAACTAGAAAGCTGAGAGACTTACACTTAAGTTACAGCGATAAAAAGCTATATATAACTTTTAGCAAAATCATATACATGTAGAAAGCAGTTCAAAGGACATTGCAAACTTGTCAACAACATGAAATTGAGACAATATGATCTACAATGAATGCTATGCAACGTCTAAAAAAAGCAAAATACAAAAATTGCTCAGCACCACATTTTTACACCTCCACAACCATTCTGACCAATCCCTGAAGACAACACAAAGATGCAGCATCACTTGTAATTTCCTGTGTGAGAAGTGTTGAGAGCAACCATGTGTTTCCTCAGGCACTAGACCTCCAGTGGGAGGGGGGCACCAGACAGGTGACATTTCTATGTGGTCACATCACTCTCAAGCTAAGTCATCTTTCAGTTGCCAAGTGATCTATCTTCTGGGTCTCCAAGGCTTCTTACTTAAAATCGGTCTCTCAGGTCAACAGTGTATTTAAAAGTCAGTAGACCTCAAGGATATTTTCTCTAATAAATAATGCAAGAAGCATCATAAATAGTCTTGGGAAGACATTTCTATGTTAAGGTATCACAATGAAGCAATGTCAACATTCAGCTGCTAAAATACCAAGGATCAAAGCATTCATGTAGAAAGACTAAGTATTCAAACATGATATGGTACATTTTGTGTACCCTGAGGACATTTCCTCTTACAGATAAGAGGCATCTTTCAGTAGTATAGACAGGCTCAACGGTGCACACCCCAGTTCTTCCGCAACCGGGGTCCGTGATAGTCCGTTGTAAAAAAGTGACGAAAGGGTTTTGAGGGTCCAAGTTTGAGGTGACATTTCTTATAAACTGCCACGAAGTATCATTAAACATTAACATGGCTGAAGAGTGTAAGAAATGGTGATTTTGGGGTGAAAATTTCTTTTGGCTCCGAACCTTTCTTCCGGGTATCCTTGCGCGCCAAGTGTAATCCGCCCGTTTGACCTAGTTTTCGCTCTGTGGCTTCGTAGGGGTGGATTTGCAACCCCTCGCGCCGTGGACTGTTTAGAAAATTACAGTACTAGAATTTTCTTTATAATTTACTCGGGTATAGTCAAGGCTTGGGTCTTTCTGCCAGCATCAGTCATTTCTGCCGGAAAATTTTTTTTTGTGGGATTATCCTACGCGAAAATTCGCAATTTTGGGCATTAATTTTGGAGTGAAAATAATGTTTTTTCCGTTGATTTTACCAAACTTAAAAAGGTTGAAGAAACCAAACTCAGCTTGTCTTGTAGCTGAAGAGATACCCTTTCGTCCCATATACAGTTATTCTCCTTCCGAATTATTCCACGCCAGAGACGGTCGCTAGATTTGAGGGTGTGCAGCTTCGAAAAGAGGCCCCAAATAAACTGGGGTGTGCCCCCTTAAACAGGTCCGTCCTTAAAAAAATATTAGCTATGGCAGCCAACAAATTGCATTTCATCCAGTAAAGTATATCCTTTACCCAATCATGGCGAAAAAATTTTGGATTTCGCAAGTTTTAATATGATTATAGAATGTCATATAATGCGCTGATTTGCCCCCCTCCCCACGCCCCCCCCCCTTGAACACGGTCAAACCGACTTCGAAGTGTGTCTACTAAAGATCGATGACGTCATATCTACCGCGATTTCATTATTTGCATTGCCCTACCCCTGGGGCACCTGGAAACTGCGTATGTACGTGTGCCAGGCGCTCCAGCATTAAGGAGGAGACGTTTTTAATTAAAAAAAGGCCATGATGACGTCATTCCCCTACTTTCCTGTCAAATCTAGTTTCAAGTTCGGCCTATCACGAGATTTCAACTTTCAGACAAATAAGTTGCAATAATCGGAAGATACATCCTCCTGCTTTTATATCTCATCGAGACCGACACCAAACTGTACAGGCTTCTCTCAGCAGATGGCCATTTATACCGTCCTAGCTGCTAGAAGGACGCCACAGGCCTACAATCTAACCAAATGTCCAACATTAAGCTTCGTTTTCCTGCAAAACAAAATGAATCTCCGCAGCGGAAACACTTGGGTAAGATCCCTTGGCTTGTTCTCTACCGGGTATGACCAAAAATTTCAATATCAACTGCTTCCTGTCAACGTACAGAACTTAAAACCATAGCGATCTCACTTAAAAAGTTCGGCTAGAGGAGGGCATTGTGACGTCATCAGCTAAACTACATTCTGGGTGGTTTATACCGTTTATTTCAGTCAGAACTAGAAGGAAAACCTACTCCATCGCAAGAACAGCCCTCTAGCATTCCTTTACATGGCAAAATCTGTTTATTTAGCATGGTTTAATGCGCTAAAGCCCGTTCCAAAGGAACGGCCCATTGTGACGTAATTCCCATTATGTGCGTGAATGGAACACAC
>NW_017804076.1:684725-718963 GCF_001625305.1 Branchiostoma belcheri
AGCATTAAGGAGGAGACGTTTTTAATTAAAAAAAGGCCATGATGACGTCATTCCCCTACTTTCCTGTCAAATCTAGTTTCAAGTTCGGCCTATCACGAGATTTCAACTTTCAGACAAATAAGTTGCAATAATCGGAAGATACATCCTCCTGCTTTTATATCTCATCGAGACCGACACCAAACTGTACAGGCTTCTCTCAGCAGATGGCCATTTATACCGTCCTAGCTGCTAGAAGGACGCCACAGGCCTACAATCTAACCAAATGTCCAACATTGAGCTTCGTTTTCCTGCAAAACAAAATGAATCTCCGCAGTGGAAACACTTGGGTAAGATCCCTTGGCTTGTTCTCTACCGGGTATGACCAAAAATTTCAATATCAACTGCTTCCTGTCAACGTACAGAACTTAAAACCATAGCGATCTCACTTAAAAAGTTCGGCTAGAGGAGGGCATTGTGACGTCATCAGCTAAACTACATTCTGGGTGGTTTATACCGTTTATTTCAGTCAGAACTAGAAGGAAAACCTACTCCATAGCAAGAACAGCCCTCTAGCATTCCTTTACATGGCAAAATCTGTTTATTTAGCATGGTTTAATGCGCTAAAGCCCGTTCCAAAGGAACGGCCCATTGTGACGTAATTCCCATTATGTGCGTGAATGGAACACACCCGTGGAAGCGCAAAATGAGCCTCCCGACAGGGTAACTTTCAACCACCTGTTACTCGGGAAGGAAAAGTCGCAGAAAACTCAAACTTGGCACGATTGATAGACTATGACATAGTTAATTAAAAAACAGTGTTAATTAAAATTTGGCTTAATTAACGGTGCACACCCCAGTTCTTCCGCGACCGGGGTCCGTGATAGTCCGTTGTAAAAAAGTGACGAAAGGGTTTTGAGGGTCCAAGTTTGAGGTGACATTTCTTATAAACTGCCACGAAGTATCATTAAACATTAACATGGCTGAAGAGTGTAAGAAATGGTGATTTTGGGGTGAAAAATTTCTTTTGGCTCCGAACCTTACTTCCGGGTATCCTTGCGCGCCAAGTGTAATCCGCCCGTTTGACCTAGTTTTCGCTCTGTGGCTTCGTAGGGGTGGATTTGCAACCCCTCGCGCCGTGGACTGTTTAGAAAATTACAGTACTAGAATTTTCTTTATAATTTACTCGGGTATAGTCAAGGCTTGGGTCTTTCTGCCAGCATCAGTCATTTCTGCCGGAAAATTTTTTTTTGTGGGATTATCCTACGCGAAAATTCGCAATTTTGGGCATTAATTTTGGAGTGAAAATAATGTTTTTTCCGTTGATTTTACCAAACTTAAAAAGGTTGAAGAAACCAAACTCAGCTTGTCTTGTAGCTGAAGAGATACCCTTTCGTCCCATATACAGTTATTCTCCTTCCGAATTATTCCACGCCAGAGACGGTCGCTAGATTTGAGGGTGTGCAGCTTCGAAAAGAGGCCCCAAATAAACTGGGGTGTGCCCCCTCAAGAGATACATTTCAGTGCAGATATATCACACTTCGACTATGTCTTCTTTTAGTTGCTGAGCAATCTATCTTCTCCAGCTCTCATCTTCAAGTACAAGGATTTACAAGTTAGTTCATTTGAATGTCGATGCACGTAGTCTCAAGGCATCTTCAGTAGTGTCAGGAAGATAAGGCAGGCGCTTCTATGTGAAGGTATCACCTTCAAGTTAATCGTCATGGTTTAACTGCTCAGCAATTTATCATTAGGAGGCATCTTTTTCACTTAATGCAACTGAATGTCTCTTAATACCCGCTCACTGCAGTACAAGGATAGAATAATCAAATCCTCAAGACAACTTCCCTCAAAAGCTAGGAGGCAGCACATAATAGTCTATCCTGCTAAATGATAAAATCTAGCTATGAGTACAATGATATTTTTTATACACCATATCACATCATCTCTTAAGTTGGTTAATATAATTTTGCAAAATACATGTGATTTTCCCTTGATAATTAGATGGCATATCTTTTACTCACACCAACTGACCGTTCAAAAGGATGACGTCATATACCTGAGTGGGTAACAATTTTCATCAATAAAATATGTTCCCTATTATAGTATTTTCAGTGACCTTATCCATGTCTATGTTTATAAGGAAAGAGAAGTTCAGAATGCAAGGTTCACAGTGTACATATGGTGTAGCTGATATAGCTATGAACATCCAGCATATGCAATTCAACATATATATAATGTATCTTCTACAGACATACTTTACATACTGAGCTATTGGACAGACACAGCACGGCAGACATATGCTGCATTGCAGAGACCATAAAATCTATGACCTGTGTCATCACTGCTATCACAACTTTCCAGGATCATCACCTTTTGATCTATCCTCCAATAACAGTGAGATTGTCTGTTATGATTATGCAGGGCAAACAGTTCTGAACCATACGGTACCCAAATACTGTTGAAAAAGAAAGGAAGGTTTTGAAACACTGTGAAAATCAACGAAGTTTTAGTACCTCAAATCTCAAAATTTCATGGTCTCCTACATGTATACCGGTATGACATTCTATTTCAAGAGGCCTCAGGCAAGGAAATATCAAAAGATACATCATATGAAACACAATAAAAACACAAGCTCAGTCTACTTAGTTTTGAACTAATAGAAATCTAACACTAACCTGGAAAAACATTCATCAGCTCAGCACACTGCCACTAACATTGATCTGGACCGTTGCCTCAAATCAATAGGAAAATGTCAGCCTAATTTGGGTAAAGGTGACATCATCCATTCCAGTAAAACTCAGGGGTATCTTCAAGCCCTAGGATGAGCCGCCGTGGGTACCAATGTCTTTGTCAAGGTCGTTGGTGTATCAATTATTAAAGCTATATTTTACATGCAACAAAGGAGAGGGAATATGGTGGTTGTGCTCTTCTTTCTGCGGCAATAATGCTGTCTTGATACCAAAATAACCTGGGTGGAAAATTTAGGATTTGCAAGGAAAAAAATTAAGCAACTTACTGGTGAAATCTTGGGTTTTTGCAGACTTTCAAAATAAATCACAACCAGAGATCTTGCCAGTTTCTCAGACAACAGAAAGATGTCTGATGTCCTGGCTGTATAAACCTGAGAGCCTTGAAACTATGACAGTTAATTTGCATGTTTTGTACAGTCTGCTAAATAAGAGGGTTGTTTAACAGGGTAAACTAAAGACTTGATAGAACACAAAATACACAGAAAAGAGTTCAAAGGAATAGGTCCATTCTCAGACACTGACCTAACAGTACACCAAACTTGCTGCTTTTGACCATGTGCCCATGTTTCCTTCTACACTGTACTGTTAAACAGCCGGCATGTTTACAAAATCTAGACACCAACATTTACATTTCTCTTTTACTCCAAGCTCTAGAAAAATATACAAGACTCAGGCATGGATCCCCAACAAATGTTATGCTAGGTTTAGTCTAGAATCTAAAGACAGACAGACCAGTGATAGAAAAACAAGCCCACCTGCATTTCTGTTGTTTTTTTTTTGCATGCTGAGAAATCGGTCTCCAATAACATTTTCTAGATGGGCCATTTCTACTTTCTGCCTTCCTTGAGCAATCCTAGATGGCACTTACCGTACATTATTGAATATTTTCTAGGGCATGCATCTGATCGATACACCGGGCTGGCAATCTGAGCAATTTAGGGTACCAAAATGACAAGGTTCCTGTAGGATTTCTCCAGATACTGGGACACTACTACTAGTATATTGATCTTTTCCAGTATCCAATTGGGCTAACCACACTATACTACATGTACAAGGTGTTGATTTTCGGACGAGGATTACCCTGAAGTGGTCTGCTATTAACTTTTGTATCGCGGTATTGAACTTTTTCGTTGCTAACTTCAGGTAAAACCAATACAAATTTGCACAGGTAACAAACAGCTACCTCACAAGAAAGAAACTTTGATACTTTTTTCTTCAAGTTTATATAATTAAAATGTTCTTATCAAAAAAGTTGTTAGTAACCAACCTTTCTGATCCATAATTTGTCACCGAGTGCAGGTTCCTAAGCTGTTAAATACCAAATGAGAGTCCAACATCTGCGTCACAACATTGTACAAAACAAGCAAATCCCCCCACGCCATATCAACCACTGTCTAAAGTCGAGAAACACCTCCTAGAAACAATTCTATTCATATTTGCTGCACTTTGTCAACAGAGGCTTGTTGGAGGTTCAAAGGGACACAGCGACGAGAACAAACAGCCGGACTATTAGCCGCTAACTGATGATGACGTTTGTGTAGACTTGAGCAACCTTATCAGCGGTCACCACGGTAGCAATGGGGAAGTTTGGCATTCGAGTTTGGCAAGACCGGACCAAGTCTTGTAGTATTATGCTATAAATACAACACTCCATCTAAGTATAATTTTTCAAACAAGACTCAAATAGGTGTGTAAAGTGGGCAGGTTTGGACCAGATCCAGGAATTTTGAAGGTTTGAGAAAAACGGGGTGAAGTTTGGTGAACACAATGCTGCTCTAGTTGAAATTACATGGCTCACTGTACTGTGTTCCCTATTTCTGATGTCAAAATTTCTATATTTCATGTACGCCACAAAATATTCTACATGAAGGACATTTTAGGTACCCCCTGAGAGCAAAATTTTCTACATGCATTACCTGAGACTTATGAGTTTCACATTCCTATATTCTGATGCTATGAATGTTTTTTTTTTACCATATTGATGGAAATTTTGTGTTTTCTTGAAGCCACTGGCAGCTGCGTGCCAAGTCAAGTCATTATTATTCCAGCCATGTAGGCATCAGACCTTTGGAATGAACCAAAATTCCCGAGCCAAGTCAAGGGAATACTGGAAAAAATGACTTCTTTCTTCTGATCAAGGAAAGCATAACCAAGCCAAGGCCATTTATAAGATATAAGAGACAGCTAATACTGGTTGATAAGCTCTAACCTTTAACTTGATGTCATTACCAGAATAGCTGATGGGCTGGGTTGGTGGTCTATAAAATATGATATCCACTATTACCTTCATTGCCCTTTGGTCACAATTCTGCTTGTAGATGCTGTGACTCTGAGCTTACTAAACAGAATTCTGAATAACAGAAATGGAAGAATAAGTTACAAAGCTAAAAACAAATTCATCCATTTTTTAAAAATCTGCACATCAAAACCTTAGGTCTATCTGCCCTGCAAAAAATACAAAAATCTTGTCATAAAATAATGATATCCTTTAGAACACTTAGCATCTACTTTATATCTAAGAATTATGATTTGTTCTTGCTACGTATGAGGCTAAGAATAATAGTACATGTATGCCCCTTTGAATCACGCCAAAGTGCACATGACAACACTATGAACATGACCTTATTACTGCCAAACTGATTGCATTTGAACAGGTTCTGTCAAGCATAATTGATGACCTTCCACTCTTACCCACCAAGCAGTCAATACTAATGTATGCCCCACCGTCAAATATGGCAAGATCTACAACATTAGGGACTGAGAAAACAATACCACATAATACATGGATACAATACATCACCACCAGGGTTTTTTCTAGAAAAATTTAGCATGAGGGACCAGATCGCAAGCATGTCAAGGAACAAAGCGACCGAGGGGGGATTTTTTAAAAAGAGTAGCCACTTAGGGTTCAGTCTGAAAATTGGTATGAGGGAGCAGTCTGGTTAAATGAGGGAGCAGCGCCCTTATTCCCCTGTTTAGAAAAAACCCTGCATCACTATATGCCAAATGTATAACCTCTGGTTGCCATTTATGTATCGCTATTCTAGGTACTTCTTATTGCTACAAATTACAATCTATACATAAATAGAGGTCCTATTTCTTCAATAGAGGCTATTAAATCTCTATGTAGAATTCAGTACCATATGGAATTCGACTTACAACTCACCAAGCTCTTCTGGACATTTTAGTCCACTATCACCCTTTTCTTGTCTATCCCTGAACCCAAGTGATGAGACAGGACAGCGAAATATGCAGGGTACATCTAAAGCTTGCAGTTAACATTCAGGACAGCACTTGTGTCATTGCACTCTGTCAGAGTGATGGGCACATGACTCCCACAGCAAACATGTTGAGTGGCGGACCAAGGGTCAGTCTGGGAGCATTGATGTTGTTATGTTTAAACTCTCCTTACATCTGTATTTAGCAAACTTGTCACACCCTATAGCCTGGCTAAGTTCCAATTGGTTCAAGTTCGGAAATGTGAAATAGCGGATGGGGCTTTATCTGAAATATTTTAAACTTGGCTCTTCTGTTACAAGTAATCTCCTGTTTGATGATATCTAAATTGGAACTGTATATCAACTGAGTGTCTTTGCCTTAGGCAAGATAATTCTGTTCTAGTCTGTTGTATTTCAAATGTCAGAGGCAAGTTGCACTTGCAAAATATAAAAAAAACTGAAATTGAGGAATTACAATATATTTTACACAGACAATCCCAATACAAAATGACAATGCATTTTGCATCTATCTGCTCAATGTCTAAGTTCTCTCTCTAACTGCATTTAAACAATTGCTTTGCAATTTGCTTGCAACATACTCAAAGAAACAGTGTGATAACGATACTTTAAATGTCATGAAAATGTGTGACATTCAAAGTGAGCCAACTACATGTACCTATCAAGTAAACTTTCTCTAACCCCAGTTTGTAATGAATTCTAAGACTTCTTGAAAGTTGTTACCCCACACGCTAATCTGTCTAAATACCTGTCTTGGGGCACTTCCGAACTCCTTATCCTCCCCTTCCAGAAGGAATGTGAAGCTGTTGTGGTAGGAGTGAAGGACAGACTTGTGAAAACACTGGCTGTCCAGAGAACACATTCACAACTGCTGCAGGGAGTGTGGGGTTGTTCCTGAGTACTCCCCACAGCTGTGACAGGACCCAGGGGTTAGAATAAGCACAGAGATTACATGCTGGCTGGATTAGGGAGGTTCTGGATACATACACATACATGTACACATATATCAGGCTGCTGGCCCCATTCTTCGCAATTTTGCCTTGACTTCTCATAATGATACACGCATGGATGTCATACCAGCATCTAGTAGTATCACAATGATATGAGGTACACAGGTTTGGTACATGTAGGAGACATTGTAGATGGCTATTATGTAGGCTGTACCTTGCCATTTAAGGATATGTCATTATGTAGGTACAGTATCTGGGTGTCCGTGAACATTTTTGAAAATTAAAAAAAAATATCTGCCAAAAATCTGCCAATTTGCTTACATTGTATATCTTTATTCTTACTTCTGACAACACTTCTTCATCATTCATCAGTTCACCCTTTATCATCACAGTTACTTCAGGGTATGGAAGTATTGTTTTGGGTGGCGAAGTGCTTGGGTAATTTGTCTGTCTGTGTGTCTGCAGGTTCACAGCACATGGGTGGGTGAAGAATGAGAGGAGGTCAAAGGACTTTGAGAATCTGGGGATGTCACATAGAAACTAAAGATTGCATACTTCCTGGAAGTCTGAAATCTGCAATTTTTCGTTTCAAAATTTATTCAGTCATTCATTTTCTTTAGGCAGGGAACCTAAACACAAACACTTGGTTCTGTGCCAGTTAATAGCTGGCAATATTGAAATTATATCACTGATTCAATAATAAAAACTTAAATGATACAGTATAAAACTCTTAACAACAAAATGCTTAGTACATTCTAGAGCCTCCCATAACAAAATATTTGCAGAGCGTGACACTAGCAGCAAGAAATATGGAGCCCCGGGCACATTAATGTTTCTTTCTGTATTCCTCACACCTCGGTCTTCAAGATGGATGTGAGGCCACGGCCATAACGGTCCTTGTCGTTATCTGCAATAGCAGTCTTCTGATAGCTGTACACTAAATTTCCTGCCATGTAGTCCATCTGCAGTAATGGGCAGGTCACTCCCATGCTACATTTGATTCTTTAGGCACAGATAAAGCAATTACTTGTTTCACAGAAGTCTACAAAAAAGGGAAGATGCAATCTGGAGACAATATGGAAACTAAAACATACATGACACAGAAAACTTAAAATGAATAAAATGCATCTTCAAGCTTTTGTTTCCAAGAAAATTTAACTACCATTAAAGTGTACTTTTAATATATTAGAATTATGATTTGTTCTTGTAGCATACATAGTATACAATTATACATCATGGCTAAAAATGATTTTTTTTCGAAATGATGATTTGTTAGTCAAAGACCAACTGAGTAAAAATCAAGAAATGTGCAGTAAAAAGGGGGATTAGCATTTTTTGCAGACCCTTAAGCTGTCCTCCTTAATGAAGAATTGATGTGAAACCTCTCTCCGTTAATGAAGGTTACGATCGCTTGATGACCGTTACCCAGCCTTCTTCAGGCCGTAACCGTTGGTAACGATTCCCTGCCCATTTGTTTCTACATAAAAAAAATTGGTCTGCTATTCTTATCACGTTGTGAAGTGCAAAAGGTTTTGAGAGAGTTTGGATCAAGTAAAGGCCATGCCAACTTCATCAAGTACATGTACCCTCTTGGAATACATTTGTAGTCCATCAAACTTACAAACGAGGCCACACCAATTTATTTTCTTGATTCTCTGACATTTTAAAGTAAAAATTCATCAGGAGATTAAAATGAAACCACTGGCTTATGAGGAAAACCTGCACCTGACTGCATTCATCGAGACATCATTAAGAATTCCTTGTTTCTAAATTTCTTACCTGAGTTTTAATTTGGTCTGCATGTTGCAAATGGGTATTTTATCCTCTGGGAGGCATTGGATTTACCTTTAAGCTGACCAACTTACTTTCTACACATAATGCCTTGAATATTCCATAGACAGAATACATATCTGGATCGTGCTGATATGAGCTTCCATTTAATATGAAGTCATGGAAAATGCACCTGCAAATTGAGACGCTGACACTAAAAGCTTTGGATCAGATCTTCTTATTCTCCCGTGTCTGCAAGGATAAGAGTGTTCTGAGCCCCGCACAGAAAGCTGACTCATCATTTCTTCATGAATTATTCGAATCGTGCTAGGATAAACAGCCGCATGGTGGGACAATCTAAAATCCCTACTATCTGAGGAGGTTATAGTCTACATGATTACATCCCAATTTCATTCATAGCAAATGTCTTGATAATTCTGATATGATACATCTTTATAAAAGAAGACTGCAAACACATACAAACACAGTCTATACGGCCAAAGACCTCCAAAAAAATTCATTTCAGCGAGATTTCACTTCCAAAACCCTCACAAAATGAACATTTCCTCTGGGATTTGATAACATTCAGACTAATACAAAAATTTCTGAGAGGGACTTGGCCTTGTAGGACGAATGACGGATCTTCGAACCTTGTTACCATGGCAACTGAGCCTTAGGTATTACGAGTGGTCCTGTGAGGATGCAATTTGCATACGCCACAGGTTTGAAGTCTCCCTGAGTCCCTGTATACTGAAGGTGGGATTATTTAGAGGTGCAGGAAAAGATTTTCTGAAATATCCACAGACATGTTTGAGGGATCAACACAGAGGCAAAGGCATTATTAACCACCTCCTGTGGGAGACATACTGGATGCAACTGGATAGCTTTTACATTTGAGAAAATATGATACCATCATTTCATACAGAATTGGGGGTTTAGGGGCCAAGCAATGGTATAAAGTAAACCAAAGATAGCTTCTACATCAAGAAAATGCCATAATAACACGATAAATCTGAAAATGTGGTATTGTAAAACTGTTTTCACAGTGATTTCTCCTCTGCAAAATCGTGACACTGCAAATGTATATTTCCATTGTATTAAAAAAGTTATGGACGATTTTCTTCTTCCACAGGTCTTCTTTTAAGCATGTGTGGTTTACTGGCAAGAAAAACTGCCTTGGTATCATTCACTGTTGTCATTCACTGTATATTGACTAGAATGGGTTGCAGACCTTACATGTGGATTAGAATATTATTGTAAGTACACAGTATATGTCTTCCTCTAAATCAAAATTAGATCCTGATGTACATGTATCTTATTCTTACTATCTGTAAATGACCTAAAAATTGGCTCTCCAGGCCACTTGTTTTCATTATGACCTGGCGTGAGCCCAATATTTCTTATCACCTAGTTTGCTGCCCTATTAATCCACTGAAAAGGCATGGAGCTATGGTTCAAATATCCACCTCACTGCAGACTTATTACTTATTGATTTTCTTACACCAGAAATAAGGCCGCTCATTTACTACTGTTTGCAATATGCCAGCTTGCACAAAACAAAGTTTGTCTAATTTTCAACAAAAAGTTAGAGTTTTAAAAAAACACTGCCACCAATAACAAAACTGTTTCGCAAATATGTCTCTTTTTGGTAATTAATAATATTTCATTATTTAATAACAGGTACATAATCACTTACTAATGCATGCTCTGTTTCTATCCCTCGTGTTGATTGGCTAATTGGTCAATTTCACCCTAATAATGTGTCCTCCACCATGATTGGTTCGTCCCTGAGTAGAGCTGTGTACCTAAACAAATTTTAGGTACAGGTACAGGTACAGGTACACAGGTTTAGGTACAGGTCCGGACCTGAACCTGTACCTGAACAATTCGACCAATTTATATGCTCTTCTGAACTCCTTCAATAACAAAAAAAACATAAATAAACTTGATAGTTAAGGTTTATTCTTTGTTTATGGCGAATGCTCAGATAAAATATAGGCAAAACTAAGATGTTTTTGTTTTCATGAACACACTGTCCTTACACAGGCACCCATTGTTAACCAGCTATTTAAACATTTGAGGTCACAAATAGGCATAAAATTGGTGTGAAATTGTTTAGGTACAGTACCGGTACTGAGGGATTAGGTATTTTGGACCTGTACCTAATCAATTTTTCCGGTACAGTATCGGTACTGCGTACCGGTACACAGCTCTATCCCTGAGTAATAAATCCTAATAATAACCACCAGGAATGTTTCTATGATGAACAAGCTGGCATCTCTAGCTCACAGGTGGTTATGACTTATGTGATACATTTTCATTATGATAATCTGACAGGCAATGTGAAAACAACTATATGTTTTATAAACATTCTTTATAACAGGATAACATTTTCCATTTATTTTTAAGACTCACACACACATTGGAAACTGTTCCAAATGTTCAACACCTGCAAGTAATTCTTTGAGACATCAACATCATATTATACATTGAAATCATAATTAAAGTCATTGGTACATTCAGCTATAAATGTATCATATTCAACATATCTTCAGATGCAAGTTCTGTAATACCCTTGCACAACTATTGATGTCCACTGGCTCTAAGCTAGCGTAAAAGACCACATTTCTTCAGATAATTTCAGCAACTAGAATAAACATCTACATGCTGCAGCTAGGTAGTAGAAACATAACTGTACTGTAGTCACAAGTAGACATCTGGGTAAAAAAAATCACACAAAGAGGAGGGATAACACATAAAAACCTAAGCCATATCCTATGAAACATTATCAGTCAGAGATATAACCTTTCAAGCGTTCATTCTGCAGAAGACAGCCATCTTTTGGCCAGATTTCATTCATGTACAACCACTAGAAGCTGAAACATTCGTGCATAATGGCTCCAATATCTGCGCCACGCGAGCTCCATCCTGCATAAAATTGTTCCATCCCTGCCACCATCGATCTGCCCTGACTTACCTCCGATGACTTTCCTCGCTAGGAGAAGGACACAGTCCGTGCTTTCCGCTACGGGATCCTGCTTACTGATGGACCAGGAGACATGGTCCCTGCATGCCTCAGCTGCAAGTGTTCTCAACCCATCTCTGGACCATTACCATAAAATAAGCTCATTTGGATGCAGGAGGCAAACCCCTGCATCACTGATATCACGGGGAAAGCTGCAGCCAGCCCTAACGTATATCCAACCAATAGCAGCTACACATCAGGCAGAGCCAACACCTTCACTTGTTTCTCAGGAAAATGCTGCGGTTTTGTTACACAAAGAAATGTTTAAATGTAAGAAGACAAAACCACATGACCTGACAGTGTATTGAAGCAAATAACAGAGACAACAGTAGAAAGAAAAGGTTGGCTTTGAGTGTGGCTATTTAATATTTCAGTACCATAACTGTACATTTTGATTCTAAGTGTATTCATCCTTATAAAATTATATGGCATGGAGGATTTGCTCTTTAACTGAAAAGTGAAATATACATGTAAAAAAAAAAAGAACTACAATCATTTTAAGCACTTGGTACAGTCCTAAACGAGCATGCTTAATAACCTTAAGTAGCCCAATGAAGCATACCTGTACCAATTTGATGCACTGAGGCACCTGCAGAGTAATAAATGTTAATAGGCTAACTACAGTAAGTACAGCGATTACAGACATTAGTTTGAACATAAAGAGCCACACGAAAGAGAACACCTCAACCTGAGAGTGTGAGATGCTGATGCTATAAAAATGTGTTGAATGGTACAGAACAGAATATTTGCATTTTCAGGACAAATGCATTTTAATGGAACACCTGGACTGATATATTTTAATAATTTGAACTGCAACAAGCCATGCATAATTTTATTTTTTAAACATTGCTCTACCCACAAGTATTTCTCTTGGTACCTTTGCACATAAGGAAAGAAATTTGGCATTCACAGCTTTGCTCAAAAGCAATAAAAATTCTAGTCATGCTGTTGAGCTGTTGACTGTACTGCTCACTGGGACATCAAACACAACAGATGTGGGCAGGCTAATCATAGGGACATCTCCAACAAATGTTCTGCATATCGAATCAAGTTCCTGAAGACTTAAATTCATGGTATTTTGTTTGCTGTTGAAGTTCAAGAACAGTGAGAGTTCAGTATAAAAACTGCAAAAAAATAAAACCTTCACAAAATAAAAACTGCAAAAATAAAACCTTAACAAATTTTTCACAATATACACTATGTACAGTATGATTTATCTAAAGAAGAACTGAGCCCCCTTGTATGTACAAGATATCCAAAAGAAATGTTAACACAATAACAGTTCTTAAATTTGAATGTAAAGATGTCTGTATCTTTCTTGACACTGACATATCACTGTGTTTTTCCTTTAAGCTACATGCTGTATGCTGTTGCTAAAAATGGATGTGCATTTCTTTCTTGCTGATAAATCATTACCAAAACAGGAGAGCAAATAACATGGAAGCTGCAGGTGTCGGCTTCATTGGAATTCCACTCACAATCTTATTCCATCTGTCAAATATGCCTCATTACAGGGGATTACAGATAGCATGATTGCTAAGTAGACAGCATTTTGAGCGCGCAAACCAGCATGACAGTTTCCTTGACAAGATTTACATTCTTTTAATCTGCAATTTGCAAGCAAGCTGCTGGAGGTCCGACTTTCAATTCAATCTTCATTTAGCCAAGGCCTATCCACAAAGAAACTATTAAAATCACCTCATAACTTTTCTAGATATCCTCTTCACAAGAAACCACCAGATACTGAACCAAAAGGACCGAAACTGATAGAAATACGGCCTCCTTGGCAGAGGTCAGAATAGTGATACCATGATTGCTTTCACACTTTGAGAACTTTGGAATGGCCCCTAAATCTTATGAATGCCCCTTTACACATACAAAAATGTATTAGGCAATAAACTGGTAATACTCTGTCAGAGTCTGAGTACCAGGAAATGATCTTTAAAATGGGAGGCCATCAATTTTACCGACTGGCTGTTTGAAAGGCTTGAGTTCAGTTGTTCATGGCAACTTGAAATACATTCAAGACGGACATGTTATGAGATATCATAAAGCTAGACATCTGGGTCTCGTTTCATGTAACTGGGGCCTCAAGACATTTCACATAGCAGATGGACATTTTACAAGGAATAATAAACCACAAGAAATCTACCATCCTCAGGTCTTGTACCAGCTCTTGTTTCATGTAAGGCCATGTTGATTTGATTATATGGATGACATCCGCGCGCGCATGAATTTTCGGCCGTTTCCAAAAAAAAAAATTTACAATCATACTGTAAATCATACAATCAACAGTTGTAAAATGAGCAAAAATATACCGTAAGGTACAAAAAAATATTTGGAAATGATACCATTGTCGTAGAATGCCAAAATTAAATGAAAAAGACGAAAATGTGAAGAAATGAATTTGGAGGGTAGATTATTCGCCATACCATACTCTGTGTCATTTGTTCAACCTTCATGACCACGTAGATTTCATGATGAAAGCAACTTTTTTTTTGCAAAACTTTTTTTTTATTCGCACGCTCGCATCAGTTTTGGGGTCCCCAGAGGATGTCATCCATATAATCAAATCAACATGGCCTAACTGGCACCTCGAGACATTTCTAGTTAGCTGAACAAAAGAAAAGGGAAGGAAATGTACAACAGGAAGGTACCTGAATTAAATCTTCTACATGCCATTTTCTTACACAAAAGAATGATGACTCACTAAATTTTTGGCTGTCTGTTAGCTTTCCTGAGAAATTTGACCTACTTTCTAGACACCATCTAAGCACTGATCTTCTGTGTGTCATCAGGAGTGGGTCAACTGTGCCTGGGAAGCAAAAATGTAGCTGAAGTTATTAAGACCCCCTAGCAGCAATCTTATAAACTGCAGCTTCATCTCAAAATGCATCTCACAAGTATGCCAAACCTTTGGGAACTGTATGCTGGCTTGAAGAATATGCCCCCTGACAGCATTTTCTACATGAAGGTCAGTTGAAAGTCACTTTGAACTGCAGGGCACGGCTACCAAATGGCATGTGTGTGTTATCACCAGTCATAACCCCTGCATAACCTCCGCAAAATAATCAAACAGGAACTCTGTCAATCTGAAACTAAAGCCCACAGGCTAGCACACTGCAAGGAGACTTCAGGAATGTTAATTGGGAGCATATCTTATCCAGCCAGCTGTATGAAATGTGAGGATGAAGCTTTGATGGACAGGCCTCCTTTCTGTTTTTTGGGCCAGCATAAAAAGTTATATACATGTAGGACTAAAATAGGCAGAATGTACTGCGCCTGGGTGAAACCTTGGTTTCAGTTGGAAGGTCTGGATGTCAACGTGACATAAGGATTTTTTCCCATTACATAATGATATCTTTCCTGATACAATATTTTAAAACTACAGAGAGGATGTCATTCATAAATATATGAACACGACCTCAAATAATGTCTAATGCTGGAATCTTAAAAATTTTCTTATTACAAACTTACATGTATGTTTGAAAGTCATAGATATGTCGAGTTTCCAATTGATGAGCCTCCCTTTCTCTTCATCTTCTAAAGGTCATCTAGTCATCATAAACACATTCTTAAATTATTACCTGTTCTAAAAAGAGTCTACTATCACCTTTGCCACTGAATTCACATTGTATTTAGAACCTTTCTTCGGAAATCTCGAAGCTGGTAAGCACCTTCCAAGAGTTGTTACAACTTTCAAGGGCAAATTTACGA
This sequence comes from Branchiostoma belcheri, assembly GCF_001625305.1. NCBI lineage: Eukaryota > Metazoa > Chordata > Leptocardii > Amphioxiformes > Branchiostomatidae > Branchiostoma > Branchiostoma belcheri. The sequence continues at coordinate 700,153 of NW_017804076.1, forward strand.
CCTTCTTGACCGTCAAGGTCTAGCAATAAAAGCACAATCTTCTACAATCTTCCATGTGCACACAAACCATTCTTACTGCCACAATCGATCAAACAAAATGGCTGCCAGCAGGAGCCATTCCAAACCAGTTACAACTGATGTGTAATAACTCTTGATAGATTACTGTCCTCTATGGAGAAATATCTCAACAACACCCGACAGATAACTATTGTAACAGTTCCCTCGGTATTTGCTGGATGGACTAGATTGAGAATACAGCACCTGTTCAAGTTGGATGTCATAAAATACACCCTGTCAGCACAGAAAGCATATAATATAAAATGAAGCTCTGCCATAAGTCATAACGTTGATGACTTCTATCAGCTAGAGGTACTCCAAACCAAGAGGAAACTAATCATAATGGACTACTGCTCTATCTACTGATAGATTTGCTCTCTTTGCTCTTTGCATATTGGGTTGGGTAAGACAACATTGACAGTAGATATATTCTCTAAAACTGCCCAATAAATTAAAAAGGTAAAGCATCCTTGTTTTACTGAGGCATAACATGTTTTTTCATGGAAATGATCATAAATCACCTGTGCCTATTTTCCTGTTTGACAGTATACAAAAATTATAATAGTTAATCATTCTTTTCCCAATCATCGTTCAACAAATCAAAACTCTCTATAAAATCTAGATATAACAAAATTTTATGCCATGTTCACAACTACACGTACATCAAAATTACGTCAAAATTATTTGTTTTATAACAAATTTTGTTTCTTTCTTTTGATGTAATGTTTTTGACAACAGTTGACATTCTGAAATATTACTGAATTTTTCTGCTGACGTCAGCGAAAAGCACATACCCTCTAGTTGCCTCGTGATAAGACCGTTTCATCCCTAACAGATGAGGACATGTCTGCTATAGCCCCACCTCCGGTACATTAATGCCAATCTCCCAGAACAGGGGATACAGATTCCCCGATATTCCATCCTACCATCCTGGAACAGCTGCACTCTCGATAATTGACTAATTGTCCTAAAAACCAAGCAAATACCACACCTCCCAAAGCTGGAGGCAAGCCCCAAGTTACAATACAGAAGGTGTAAATCAGCACTATAAATGTACCATCAGTAACATACATTTTACATCCTTGTAACAATAAATATCACTGGTTGAATCCAGTTTCTATTGGAATCATCTGATCTCCAAGCAGATGTTGGGTGGAAGATACCAACAGCCACCTATTTTCTGCCACAACATCTGCTTAGAGATCAAGCATTTCCATTAAATATAGCCCATGGTAGACAAAAATGGCAAAATATATAGGATATAAACCTAATTTTAAGCAATATCGTTGGGGGATCTCAAATGGAATGGCAAAAAAACATGTGCCCACTTTTGTTGAATAAAATATCACAGAAAGTGGGGAATGGAAATTCTGGGGATTGTAAATTCCTTGCCCAGAAAGGCCTCCACACCTACAGATGTAGTCTCCACCAGAATAACACGGGTTCAAAACCAGTAAAATTTAGTCAAATAGGGAGAAAAATTGCCCAGGGGAATTTAGCCACAGTGGAGGTCATTTGCCAGCGCTTTCGAGGGAGAAATGAAACCCTAAAGGTTGGACTCCCTTGGCCAGTCAGAGCCTATTTTTGTCAAATTCCACCTCCTAACCCATTTAGGAAGGCCTAGTGAAGGCCAGTAAGGATGCACTAGACAACGCAGGTCAATAAGATGACCCATGGTTGATACTTCCTGAGGAAATATAAACCATGGGTCATCTTATCACAACAAAGAACTAACATCACCTACTCACCTCAATACACGACTAGCAGCCAGCCATGGATGGGTTTCCTGCCAGCCTGTTGTTCTACGCAGAAGGTCTCCGGCGGCGATCGACAATAGCTGGTCAGTACGCCCACTCTCCCTGCCTGCTCACCCTGAAAAATGGACAGTGGGAATCAGTCAGCTGAGTCAGGTTGCTGTGAATGTGTTTCTTTTTCTCTGACCTCTAGAGGGAAGTCTGCTTGAATGGTAGACACAAATAGAAAAGGTACAATGAATGAGTCATCATGTATTGTGAGATCACATCTAGAGATGGGTACATAAAGCAAGAACTTATAGAAATCTCTTGACTATTTCAGCCATCAATGTTTAGCAGACTTGAGTATTCTCAATTCTGATTGGCCATTTGCCAGCCAATTGTTCTTCATCAGCTTGTATTTTTGATCGGTCATTTGCAGAACCAATAACTTCTTCCCACTATTTGTATTTCTAACTAGACATAAGTGATAGCAGAACATACAAATGCAAGAAATAAATGTAGCAATATATATATATATATATGAGATAAAAAAATTGAAAGAAGCTACACATAAGGCAAATAATTTAGGAAAAGTATAGACAATATGGAGGTAGACGGTTGAAAATATCACTCGGAACTTGAACAACCTTTATCAACAGTTAGTGTTTTCTCCCTGACTGTTGTTGCCCAGCATTTGACCCAGACATTTAGGGATGTGACCCACATAAGGGGTCAGGTATAGACCTTGAGCACTGCTGTTTCATGGAAATGTGACATTACCAGTTACTGTAGGCAATTCTTGCACTGGAGATTTTGTTACTATGGTCCCCATTGGGATGAAACTCTAATCATCATTCAATGGATATTTGAGGTGCAAGAATCTGTACAGCAGGTCTATTAGTATTACATGCACTACTACTAGCCACTTGCACAGACTTTTAGTGGGGCACACAAGTATCTACGAGCACTTAGGAGGTGGTTTCTTTCTGGGAGGAAGGGCAATGTTGGGGGAGAGAACAGTATCTGCGTAGAGAGCTGTACAATGTATGGCTATCAATCTAATGCAGGTGATGTAGCTCTCTCTGCTCATAGATACTAACACTGCCTCGCTAGAAGTCTGAACAGGACGTTGAAAGTCTATTGCTAGGAGTTTGAACTGAATGCACAGTCCTTTCCTTCACTGATTCAGCCAGCTTGATCAGTTAATAGGCACCATTAGAGAGACTTAGTCCCACAGAAAAAGGTCTACCGAGGTAGAATAGCTTCCTAATGCTAGCTCCAGGCACTAGTGATTAGTAGTAGCATAAGTACAATGCTCGCTTTTGACAGGCGCCTTTTCTAACAATAACACAGAGGACTACAGGGCAACTATTCTTTTCCAACATATGCTACAGCATCCTCTGGCATATATTAGGCATCTATGAGTAACTGCCTATAATATATACAACGTATTCCATGACTGCAAAAGGATACACATTGTAATATCCAATAGATAGAAAAGCTGGAAAATGCAAACTGCAATAGCTTAGTCACCGTTATGGATGAGCACAGTGGCACAGCATACATTACTGATGCCTAGGAGAAACATAGACGTAAACGATCGGAAATAAGCAAAAATCAGACATACCACATGAAAATGGCCTGAGGGAAAGGCATTTCTGAAAGTATCAATATGTCTACTGGCATAAAATGTCACAGGCAGCATCTGGCCATAAAATACAAGGAATGGAATATCTCAAAGCAATAGAGTAAGCCTTATAAGGGACTGTCAAAATAAGACTACATGAAAGGGGGGGGGGGATGATTTTGAGGGAAAATACGATCAGGTATATACAGTATTTGTTTGAAGAATTTAATTACAGAAAATTCAATGAATTGTTTGCATATGTATAAAAATTGGTTGTTTATTGTGCAATTAACAGAAATTAGGATACAAAAGATCCAAATTATTTTGGAACACCCCTACAGCGGCTTTTTGAATGGAAGACTCCTAAATCTGCCACCTGTATGCAAATCAGGAACTACTCATATATCAAAGGGTAAAATATGTGGACCTTTGGCTACAAAAGACTGTAACTGTACAATTTTGAGACCAGATGTTGCCTTTGTAATTAGAATGGGCAGAATGTGCTTAGAATTCAGGAATTTGCAATAACAGGGCTATGAAAGATGATTGTTGATGCGTGTAACCTAGTGCATATTTCTTATCTCTTGCAAAAAATGAACATTAACATTTACAGTACTTTGAAAAATGACAATCTACAACTAGACTGAATCTGACTCCTTAGGATACTAGAAAAATAGCAGAAATTGGCTAAATATGGTGAATAATGTACCAGAGGAGTTAGCCAGCCATATAATTATATACATATATTGTAAACCATGCCAATCTACCATGATTTCCTCTACAAAAATGTGTTAGGATTAATTGACATTTTTGTTGGTTGGTTGGTAGGTTGCTTTCTAGCCAAGTAAAAACTTATTTACTCACTCAATCCCCTTGCATAGAGTACAGAGACTCTGACAGAGCAAATCATTGACCACTGCCCTCCATAATATTCCTGGGCCACCTAGCAGATTCCTTTCATTTCAAATAAGTGTTTTCCTAGTTTTCTACAATATCAAACCTACCTAGTCTCCAAGACTAACTTGGGTTGAAAAACAGTAAAATCTAGCCAAATAATTGGCCAGGGGAGTTCATTTTGAGGGGGAAATAAAACGCTAATGTTGAACACAATCCCTTGTTGTGCAGAGTTCTACCATCCTAGGCCTGGTGGAGGCTAGAAAATAGCCCACACAGGCTGCCTAATTTCAATTACAGAAGATCCCATCAGTGCTAAACATGGCACAATAGACTGTGATGAGCAATCTGTGCCACGTCATGACATCACCACAGCAACTGAGTGGGCAGGGCAGATCATCCTCATCACCTCATTTTCTACCCGTCACAAGTTTTCTACACAATCAGGTCTATTATGAGAATAAATGTTAGCTTGGGGAACTTGCTGTTTTGTACATAAATAAAACCTGAAAAAGTACAAGTGAGCACCTCTAATACTAGTAATAGGGGCCATACTGCCAATGTGACCACTTGTCACATTGGCAGCCCCTTAGATAATTTTGTTTGCATTGACACAAGCATGGAGAATCCTGTCTGTAGTGACCACCTTTTCCTGTGAATGATCCCAAGTCGTAGCTCATCATATGCATGGAAGAAGAAAATGGAAATGACCCATAACAATTACTTTACATACATGTACACAACTTCACATCGCCATGTCTATCTTTCTTCTATCTCTTCTATCTGTAGTGCCTACTTCTTTTTTTTTCCACAAAAGACCAAAACCAAGCAAATGAACTAATATGAAATGGCCTTATGATTCATACAGATGACAAGTAACCAATTATGTACCAGATATAAGAGCTCTTTTATTCGGTTACATTCTCCCAATCACAGAAATGACTAGACTATGACAATGTAATGTGACATAATGAAACTATAACCTGATAAAAACAGCTCTAGGTGCAACAACAAAAGAACAGAAGAAAGGAGCGGATCTAATTTAGAAAGCCTCAATCGTGACAATTTCAGTCTCTATCATCTTCCACACTGAAATTGATATGAAAGAACACAATTATGTAGCAAAATCACTCAATGTTAAATCCTACCTGCTGTTCTAAAGCCACAAATTCCTCTCGCTAGTCAAAACAATCGTCATTTACAAAGTGAGACACTTCACATATTGCAGTCCAAGTGGTGTGTCTGGTCTGTACTGGAGCTGGGGAGGGAATGACTGAGGACAACCAGGGATAGCTTTACATCCCCAGAGAGGAGCTAGGTCCAGATAGAAGCACCATGAAATTGACTCTTATGGGAGAGAATTGTGGGAAACCATGGCCAACAACAGGCTTGCTCATGAGCAAACTGCTTACTTATTGTTCTATAGTCTTTCAAAGTTTCATTCATTTGCATTTGAGTAGAAAGAAGGGTCCTCCACACTTCCATAACAATAAACTAAAAATACGGGATCGGTTGAATATTCCTGCAGATTTGGAAAGGGAAGAATGACTCCTTTTGTAGATGGAGAAACTTTCTGCACTACAGGAATTCTGGTTTAGTGTTGATGTGATCAACAGACCACAGAGGATGTTGTAATTATCTGATTACAGACCATAACAGTAGATGTGGCCAACTGACACTTGTATAAACAGGTCCTTCATCCTAGCAACATCTTGTATAAACAAACAAAACTCTGACCCAGTTTCTCAGGAGATTCCATAAGATAAAGACATATTGATGAAAAAGATGTGCATATTCTCTTCCACTGAGTACGGACATCATCTATAGCCTCTGCTTATTATACCCTACAGTATCTTCCATCACAAAAATAAGTGCATGTAATAAGAAGACAAATATTATAACATGATGTTGATGTACATGTTAGAGAGATTTTCTTCAAGTTCAATTGTAGATTAGGGACAGTTATGCATTGAAAAATTGATGATGGCTGTTGTCTTAATAAGCCATAATTTATCTATAAAATAAACAATACCAGATTTCATAACTATATGGATTTGCTGTACCAATTCATTTACTCTCCCCCCCTCTCAGATTTGGAATAGGGGGGTCTACATATTGGAACAACAGCTGGATATACCCCCCTAAGGAAAAATAAAAGTCAAGTCAAGTCAAAGTTTATTGCACAACTAATGTACGGATACATCGTATGGCAATTAGGGGTACTAAGTACAAATCTAAAATCTAAACTAATGCGTAAAAGAGTACTACATTCATGCTGTATATGAATCGAACTTAAGTTACATCGTACTAGTATACAAAATAAAAAAAACTGCCCCTCCTGGGCAGTGAAAGTCTCACTTCCTTGAAAACAACACACCAGTGTCTTTACCTCAGCCAAGGTTATTGCCCACAAATACTAAGTTAACACACCATGAAATTAGTTCTGTAAAGGATCCCTGAAAACTGGCCATCCAAAAAATAGAGAAATTCCTCCCCTATGGAAGCCAAATACTTACAGATCCTCTGTGTAAGGATTAGCCCAAAGTCAAAGGCTAAATCTTTGGTGAAGGAAACACAAGACAAATACCCCTACCACAAACTAGTTTTCCCACCCAGAATTCAATACCATTGACCCTGTGGGGGTGGGGGTTTAAGTTGCAATTTTCAAGGCCAGTTAAGGCAGCTGCATTTACATTCATCAGCAAAAAGCATGTCCGACTCTTCTGCTAAAAGGATCAGGCATGTTTCCTGGGAGACAATGTGGTAACCATGTATATGTACTGATGATGTATACTAGTAGTAGTAGTGTCACAAAACCAAATTTCCACAGCAAGGCATCTTCTAAATCTTCTAGGTCTTACAGCAATACATGTAGCTGTACCTTTAGTTATAGACTATCAGGTTCCTTTACAGACTTGAACCACTTTTATGACACAACAGAACAAAGTGTTGAAGGACATCTTTTTTGTCACCAGGCATCAATGATTCTCAAGTGGTCAGAAATCAAAGCTCCTGTGTCAAGTGTGGTAGGTATGTAATTCTAATCTCCAAGCAGACGTGGTGTTTGGAAATCTTGTAGTGCTTTCTTGTTTGTTTGCCCTCTTTATATCTAGTGGTAGAGAAAGAAACAAGCTTACTGGTTATTCCTAAAGCGAAATGTGGAGGCAGAGCATACTTATACAGTATATTCATCCAACTGAATGAGCAACAAAAGGCTAAAACACTAACCACACTTGTCTTGAAATTAATACATGCACAAAACTAGTTGTGTTTTCTTCCAAATTATCCTTTTTCTTTCCTTATGTTTGTGTACTGGCTACCTCTTACTATGTGGAACTGCTAAGAGTCTAGGCATCCAGAAATGGGGCTAAGCAGTAAAAGAGAAGAAGAGAACAGCAGATTTGCTATGAGATTAGTGTCATTCACTATTGAAGAGGATCTGCAAGTGATCTCTGATCAATTATCAAAGCAACCAGAACCCACCATGCCCAGCTAAACAGTCCCACCCCTGTCTTTCCAGGAGGTAAAAGTGCTGACTGAAAACATGTCAGATTCTGGGTCTAAGATTCAAACCCGACAAACTCTATTTCCGGCTTTATGGAAGGAGACAACTCCAACTTCCAGATGTAAAACACATTTTCTGGCAAAACTATTGAGCCTGGTATTTGACAACTGTCCCAAAGATACATTGTTGGAAATCTGGTGAACTTTTAAAAGTTGTTTTAGTTCTATTAGTAGAATTTGTAGGTCTAGCCCCTTTAACAAGACACAGATGTGTAAAGTGACTACCTGTGGGAAAAGTGTCCCTCCCACTCAGATAAGGCCTTGGCCCTTCCTTGGGGAAAACTTCCAAATATGAACCACAAGCCACAAACCAGCTGCAAGTAAAACAATTACATCTGAGCCAAGCAGTTTTTATACCCATTTTTACCTTTACCAAGAAGGTTATGGTTTTGGGGCTGTGTGTCTGTGTGTTACAATATAACTTGAGAAGTCGTGAATGGATTGTAATCATGTTTGGTATGTGGGTAGGCATTGGTGACATTGGGAAATGGTTAGATTATGGACCTCCTAGCAGCTTTCTAAGGTACCATAGAAAAACTTTTCCTATTAATTTAGTAATTAGTACCTTCTCTATGGATCAAATCAGGATTCTGAGTTCCACAATATCAATTTCTTATAAGATGGATGATCCTTTGGTATAATCCTCTCAAATTCAATCCAGAAGCTCTCAGAAAACTGGTAGTAATTTAACCAATCCTGGATCATTAACCTCCTCCATGACACAACATCTGATGGCCAAAGATCAAAGAACACATCTGCCCCTTTCCTTCAGAGGTGGGTGGGGGAGGGTGTCTACTCAAGGCTGTTTTTGGAAATTCAAAGCTCTTTTAGTGAAAGATTTGATTAATCTGAATAAAGGCTGTTCCTTGAATGACAGATGCGAAGACAGGTGAAAGTACTGGTACCACAACTCTTTCTCTCTTTAAATAATTGATTGTTGATGTATGTGAGAGTTCCTTGAAGTTGATCTATGAACCTAGCCTGGGTGTCATCCTATTTCTTAGTACATATTTGTATACTGGGCCGAGTATGGGGGCCCAGGATACAAATAGGACGGCACCCAGGCTTCCATCAACCAGTATAACATAGTAAAATTGATGTATGTCTTATCTAACAGTTCTAATATGCTAGAATAAACTGTGTTGCAATAAAAGAAAAGGAGCAGGTAAGGGATATCAATTTCATCATCACTTACCTAAGTACAAACCTCTTATTTTTGTGTCTTGAACATTGACTTACACAATCCGCATGCTATATAAGTAAAGTATCATCAGTACTATCTCTTTATTTCTTCCTCCTTATCCACATCTAGTGAGTTGACTATCTCTTTTAATTTGTTTTATGCCTACCTCACTTCATCTAATGGCTCAGTCCTGCCAACTGGTGTCCTAAGCCAGTCCAGTCTTACATATACATCATTCATGACATACATGTACAGTACTATCTTATCTGCATTGCCAGGACAGGCACTTCCCTTACTTAGCCTGGATATGTTAAGGATGATTGATGACTACCATTAACTCAGTATTACAAACATTTTGGGGAGCTGAACCAATCCCTGATGCTAGTCCATCAACAGGACTGGGATGAAACAAAACAACTGCTCTGATAAAAATGTGGGAAGGAATTTCCTAATCAAATTAATCTGACACAGATTGCCACTCTTCAGGTTTTTTTTTTCAAATCACTTTTATCTGGAATCCATTCTTTCTGCCTTGTTTGCCTCCAAACACTCCAGAAACAGTCATAAGGACGGTATTATTACAACTGTATAGAAACAGATAGATACCAGGTTACCACTGGTAACTTTAGGCTGGCATAAAAAGCAGTGGGTGAGAGAAAAAAAGTTCTAAAAGCTGTGATCTCCTGCCTGGTCTATTTTGTTCAGCTAGTCAAATATGCTGATGAAACAAAGCTAGACAAACCCAAATAAAAAAGAATGAGGGTTGAAACATTTTCTGTACTTGAACAACAAACAACAAAAAATCTTTTGCCCCAAAATGGAAACACATTCATTCCTCCTTGTATCTTGCTATAGATATAAAAGGTATAATATAAAACTGAGAAGCAAGAACACATTGAGTCATTCACACATTTATGATGCCATGACAAGTTGACATGTACAATTAGATCAGATCTTGAATCAAACACACCAGTACAATGTACAATGTATATGGAAAGAATAGACATCTATGAGCATTGCTCATAGATGGCAGTGACCATCTCCACTGACATACATGTAATATTATGATAATGTTGCTCATTGAGCAACATTATCATAATATTACATGTATGGAGATGGTCACTGCCATGTATCATGAACTCCATGCATGTCTTGACCATGTTTAGGTTAGCCAATTTTACTGGGTCACGCTGTAGTTGCTGTGCAAACCTCCCAAACAAGACCCTTGTTTGCCAAACTGACGCATTACCTTCAAAAGCCGCCCCTGACAAAGGGATTCGTTGCTGCATTATACACAAGAGCCACGGACTTTGAGCCGGTCACCACTAACCATAAATACCAAAATAAAAGGGACCACCCAACACAGTGAAACAGTATCAGAATTTCATACATAACTCTAATCTACAGGTCAGTTTCACTTAAATGCGGAACTATCTTGCTATCTTCTCACTGGAATGTTGTCCCGACCAGATTCTGTGTTGCCATCTGGAAATTGCAGTTTGATACCATGGCAAACTCTCAAGTCAAACATTTGCCCATGCCACCAGACTGAGTACACACTGTGAAAGAAACAAATGCCTGATAAAAGCCTCTAAACCAATTAACACTCCGATGCTATCTGTGCTTATCCCAGATATACACCAGATATAGCCCCGAAAATTAAGTCACAACAAGGTAATTCAGTTTTAAGGGCGGTGGGGTGTTGGGGAAGGGTTATTGTATGGGTACAGTCAAGCGTGGGACATCCTTGTGACTTCTCGGACTAAAAAGACATTGAGGTCTGTGTCTATCGCATCTTTCATCATGAATTTGCCCCATTTACGTAAAAGGAGCTATTCTATAGAAAACAGAGGGAATTTTCACAGGATCTGTTCAGTGTTTGGGGACCATACATCGGTATGTTTGAATACTAAATAGTTGCTTGGAAGGGAAACAAGAAAGAACCACAGATGACAGAAGCCATTTTTGGACGTACTTCTTTCGGGTATTGTTGTCTGGTTGTCAGTTGTTTTATCAAGTCCACATTTAGAAGCACCATAATACATGTTTCTTCAATATTCTACCAAAATGTTCTAATTTAAAGTAATTTGAGATGATAAAACATGGTCTACCAGAACCATTCAGATACCATCTGCTTTGATAAATTGAAATGTTGCAACATAATTTTCTCCTCAATTTCATTTTATTAAAATGCCATTTCGTTATCATAACAAGCCATAAAAACATATTAGCTCCAGAGAAGGGCCAATCAGTAACAATTTTATTGGGGTGGGGCCTTTGGAGGGATGTCTAGTTACACACACACACACAAAATAGCCTGTTTTATTCCTATATAAATATTAACATATTTCTGGTCATACAAAAACTTGTACTTATATTCAAAAAGTATATATATCCCATATGACCATCCAATCAATCAATCAATCGATCAATATTTTACAATATTTTTTACAGTATATTACAGTACATAAGTAACAAACATATAATCTTCGAGGTATCTTCTTCTTCAATAAAATATATATAATTAGCACACTCAATTGTTGACGCTGAAATCAGTATATGAAAATGGGAGAGACTATGAAGTTTGACAGTACAAATGTAACTGAAAACCATTCTGACATTTATGTTTTTCTTGTGGCCTCCCGAACCCCCTATATTTGTTATTTCTGGAACCCCCTACACAGCCTCGTCTCTGAACACACAAAACACCACCAGCTGCCTTCTTACAACAACTTGTCTGCCTCCTCAAGATAATTTCAGGGTAGAGAATCGCGAGTGTTGACCCTTCCGAGTCCGTCTGATCTCTTCATTTTCTGAAGGACACAAAAGGGTCTGGCCATGGTGATTGTCTGGAGTGGCCATCTCCCACTGAGGGGGACACTATAGCCTAACATGTCCGGGCTGGTCTGGGCACCAAAATATAGACTATAATGTACGGTTCTGTGTCTGGATGAGTGGTATTCTAAAAAGCCGTTTACAACATCTATGATCAGATTGGATGATGTTTGTAATTATATCAAGTGGCGAGACTGTGGCGAGTCACAATATGCTGTATAATCTATTTTCCAAACGCCACGGAAAGGCAGGGCCTTTTTCATGAAGAGTCTATGAAGGCAACGTTATTTTATAAATCGACAGCGTTATGACTTATGTTATTGTGATCTAAACATCTGTATTTCAGATGTGGAATCTGAGAAATGCCGTCCTAAGAAGGAGGGACGCTCTGGTATAAATCATAGGAGCAGCCAGCTTTGCAAGATTAAATGGATCGCTCAAAAACAACAACAGCCGGACTTCAGAAAGCCAGCCGCCCGGCCAGTCGACATGCCGCAAGAAAAATATATAACGTTAAGGCACAGGAAAACCGCCCGACTGCCGCCCAGATGACACGTATTTCCGCAAATACGGGCCTTTCCTGTCACATATTCGGATGGAATCCCTTCCTATGATATTCTATTCGTACATAACTTGGCAGAAAACGGTAGAATTCGGTTAAAACAAGAGCTTACCGTTAGCGTTGACCGTCTCCTACCCAGCTGAAAAGCCAGACCGTTGCTGCTCTAACAGGCTGACCTCTGACCTGCCTGACGTCATTTCTTTACCCGGGGGCGGCCCAGCAAACAAAGTTGACCAATAGGAAGCCAGAACTCGGGGGATTTAAATATTTGGCTGAAATGAAGCGTTCTGATTGGTTGGAATTTAGGGGTATCCCCCGCACAGGTGACTGCAGGTGTTGCCATATGGGAACGTGCCATGTAGCCATGTAAATATTTTGGTATTGATGCATGCTTTCCTAAAACTACTAATTGATTCTTGAAAAAAAAAAAGAAATATTTTGTATCATTTGTGTCGAATTTGTATAAAATTGGCAAGTAACCAAGTGTATCAAATAGCAGGGTGGTTCAAGTCATTTCCCGTGGGGGACGGAAGTGAGTAAGAATGTAGACAAACGTTGGACAAAAGAAACAGTACTGGGGGCAAAAACTTGTCAGACATTCTCACAATGGATACGTCTAAAGTGGTTTGTTTGGCGGGCCAACCCCCAATGCATATATACCTAGAGGATGGTCAAAGTCAAAGATATAAAGGTAGGTAGGGCAATGTACTGTAGATGCATACAGAGGATAGGGTGATTAAATAAAACCTTATGGCTGGTATGCAAAAACTTTTACTTAGGTGAAATGTGCAAAACTGTGAAACCTGACAGGAAACGCAGGATGTTTCCCACATTTTTCCCCGCAGAAAGAAACGCAAATAAGAATAGATGAAGTATGATGTTTTGGTACCATCATCTACAATCAGTCATATTGATAATGAATGAAATTCCATTTTTATTATACATTTATGCTCTTTAGCTCTTACAAGCTAGGTACATATCATACTAGGTGCAATGAACACGTTACATGCAGTGATAAGATTACAAGAGCCTGGTATCAGGGCTAAAGGGTCCTAAAGGGCGTAATTAGACAAGTGACCCTCGCCCTTCCGTGCTAGAAACTTGGTATTCAACTAGCTCAAGAATTTTGTCAATATGTGATTAAACAGCAGGCTAATGATTCCGACGTTCCGATAATGTTCTGTTCCTCCGATTCACACACCCAACAGGAGGCCTGCCAACTACAGTATAATGGTTCCTGCACGGTACAAAAGCGCCGCCTAGTAAGCGTTGTAGTCAACAATGGTACGGTGCAAATTTAGCGCCGCCCGGCGGAATATACAAAAACGCAATATTGGAATATGTATCCCTCAGTCAATATAGATTGATTCATCGATCCTGCAGCACCATTTCGTCTCTCTACACTGGAATTTAACATGTTGCATTGCTGTTTACGACCGTCGGGTGGCGCTAATTTTGCACCGTGAAAAATCGGTCTGAGCGACGGATTGATAAACTGCGGTACCATCAACGCTCACTAGTCGGCACTTCAGCACGGCCGTTTACAACAGGAGCTTGCAACAGGTGGCCAGCCATACTTTTCGAATTACTTATCTTCTGCGTGTGGACAAGGATTTTTAAACTCCATGATGTAAATAAGCAACGTTAATGAATCTCCTTACTAGATTTTAACGTTTTAGGTTCAGACAACATTAGCAGCTATCACAAGTTGAAAGAAACGCTGATAAAAAGGAAAGCACGGAAGCTTGTACTCTGCTCTACATGTAGTTTTGAACCAGGCGAGTCTTGTGTTCTGTGGTATTGTGTCAGCGTCTCACCCCGTCAGACTCCCCCGATGGAACACGGTTGATTCGCATCTCCCTGAAAAGAGGTCAGGTATTTGGTAATCACATGCATGTTCTTGGTCGTTAATAATAATTCATTGGTTTGGTATGTGAAGATTAATATGTAACATTCAATATCTTAGGCAATCCTTTATATATCTATCAATAGTTCGTGCTTATAAACCTGCCTTTCTCCTGCAAGTGTCTAGTGTCACTGACGAAAGGTAGTGGTTGCTATGCTACCTGAAACGTCTGACCGTTTCCAAAATCATATCCAGTTGCTTGAGTAACTGTTTTTGGCGTATCTTACATCTAACCTTCACCGACGTGATCCTTTATCTACTTTCCACCCACGCTCCACCATACAGATATCAAACATTTTTGCCTTTCCGAAACAAAAAATGCAATTCTTTGAAAGTATTTTCTTTCAATGAGAGACCAAGAATACTTCTTATCAAGACGATTGAAACTCACGTGATGAGATCGTTGTTCTTCAGACAGCCGTCCCCTTTAGTCGTCGTTCAGTCCAGTTATTTGCACCTCATTATTCACAAGTAGTTGATACAGTTCCTCATACAGTACATCTACGCCTTGTTGACCGCTTTTTAAACAAGAAATCAAGACTTCAGACTTCCAGGAGGTGTTTGTGGGTTTTCTTAATGTATAGGAACTGCATTGTATGATCGTTGGGGTGTGGGGGTGGGGGGAATCTGGTTGAATGGGAATGGATTGTTATTCACACGATTATATGTCATAACTTACGTCCGTATTACACGACGGTTTATGTTTCATACCATGATTACATATTCCAGGCGAACACGTACGAGTACCTGCCACCCTAGCCAAGCCCGCTTACCTAACACGAGTCTGACTAAGCTGCTCAACTAATTGGAAGTCGAGCAGGATAGACCGCGCAAGACGTTTGCGCTCCTCTTCTTCCTCAGATTCGTCCGAATCCTCATCAGATGACTCCGGACTAGCCTCGCCTGTACAAGTGACATGCAATTCATCATTTGTAATGTCTATGTACGAACTTGTAACGTCCTATGTAGTTGCTGGCCATGTCAAATGCGACATCAGACAACATGTGGTGCTAGATTTTTTGTCTTTTATTTGATTAAGTCTATACACATAAGATTTTAATGTGCACGTCTTATTGCCGTATTCTATTTTCACCTTTCTCGAGAAGGTTATGTTAGGTACATTATAAGTGGGTGTTTCCGGTGGTAGATGGAGTAAATGTGGAGTAAAATGTACAAATTTTCATGACCTTTCCTTCGTAATCTCCTTCTGAACCACGTCAGCTACAATGATTTCTCCCTTTCGTAAAATCGTTACCCCCTCTACCAATAATTTCTCGGTTCAACCCTCCTTTATTTGAAAGCCATTGAATTTCACACTTCATGAGGACTATTGTAGCATTACCATACCTTCATCTCGCTTCCAGACGGGATACCCCTGAACCGCTGCTGTGGTCAGCACCAGGCACAGGAGACAGACGGCCCTCATTCTAACAGCTCAGCTTGTGGCCGTGGAGAAAATGAGAAACATATATAAAAGCATATTTTCGTGAAATCCGATGAATTATTTCATCCCTTCCTCTTGTTGCCACCTTAATCATTTCTTACTAGTACAATGTATGCATTATTCCTACGTATGAAACGTTTAGTATGTTCACAGTAGCGCAAAAGGGGTTTGTCCACTTTCGCACACCTATAACAGCTACAAGTTTTAAACAAAGCCTACCGTAAGTTTGCCGCCAGTTACAAAGGTGTTAGATACACGAAAAATACCCACCTGTATACTGCCTTACAGCTCAATGCTCTATCAGGCTGCTTCAAGTGCCGAAGCTTGATCCACTGCTCGGTCAGGGTGTGATGCGCCAAAACTCTTTGCGTTGCGTTCTCTACACGTACCAAAAACATCCTTCTGCTTCGTGGGGGTGAAATGGAGATGGCTCAAACTCAGTAATTCAATCCTAATGCCACAGTAAAAAACACCTTTTGAGCCGATCATCACACAAACGCACTTGACGCGGCCTTTTGACACGGTCAATGACAGTTCTTTAGTAGTTAGTTCACTGTTAACTTTGAACGGTCTAATGATCAACTTGCTCTTCTCACCTGAACACTCGCTACATAGGATGCTCAGACAGCACTTGGATCCT
The DNA here is from genome assembly GCF_001625305.1 of Branchiostoma belcheri. Taxonomy (NCBI): domain Eukaryota; kingdom Metazoa; phylum Chordata; class Leptocardii; order Amphioxiformes; family Branchiostomatidae; genus Branchiostoma; species Branchiostoma belcheri. The sequence continues at coordinate 716,601 of NW_017804076.1, forward strand.
CTCTGGCCGGCTAACTCCCCTGGTATACTATCCCTTTATTTCGACCAATATTTCTACTATTTTTCCAGCAATCCGCGGTGCCTGGTAGAGGCTACCTGTTTACTACATGTATGTCTAAGTAATAAAGCCTAACACACATGAAATCATGCAGAGGAATTCCTATAACCTTACAACAGCGCTTTTGTACAACTTCAAGCACGCCTGAGAGACATTCACATTCAATGTGAGACCTTTTGGCCTCAGACAATCTGCCTGTCAATCATCCCTGACCCACGTGCTGTCAACCTGTGGTCAAACTTGCTCCTTAATTTCACCTATCCACCGCCAGGTCATTAAATCACCAAACTTAATTTGCTTACATACAGTGTACACTTCATTCTAATCTTACACTCGTAAACAAATCCACACCCAACACAGATTTCCTAAGACCAAGGTTTAGCATCACTGATTTTATTAAGAAGGGGGATAAACCATTAATGATACTACACTGGGCCAGAAACCCACTTCCACAAGTTCCTTCAGGATCGTTCAATAATGCACCGCTTCAGGGTGGATGCAAATTATGCACACAAATATCCTGCACATTTTTCCAACCTTTTTCCTACAAAGAAAATAGACTCTCTTCTCATACACATTCATATTCGAAGCTGACTGTCTGATCAAACCTACTACTTACTGTGTCAATATTGCTTTTAGTATCTGATCCAGTCCTGTCGTAGCCTCAACGCTCTACAGCAAGCAAAACATGTACAACTATATACAAGACGTACTTTATACAATCTTGGGTCAACTTTTTTCTGCTTTACACATTTGTGCTGATTTTCTGCTAGCCCTCACCAATACTGGACCATTCAAACTCATCCCCAGCTACAGATAAAAATGCACCAAACAAAGAAGGCCATTCTAGCGATGGGAAACATGCATGAATACCCACACAGGTTGTGTACCTGAACTTATTACCTTCATCCCTGGCCATAATCTTATGAACAGGTACTGTCCAATCAGAAGGAAGGAGAGAACTGTTACATTCCTCTGATTGGTTGCCACTACTTATGACCCAATCACGTTGGTAGCCAATCAGAGGAAAGTAACAATCACCTACTTAAACCTCTGCTTGGAGAGTGTGAACAGGCAGGAATTGAAAAATCAAACCTTTAGCTTTTCCAGCCCACAGTTAACTGAAGGGCACTTACAATAAGACCACCCAATGTACACGCAGGTACAAGTGATCTGACACATACCATAGCAATCTACATAATAAAGCAGCATTCTTTAAACAATTACTAGTATAACCATCACATTGATCTGGGTGAAACATTGAACATGTGGAGGGCCTCTTATTAACTAGCCTGAACTCCAGCCGTGTTTGGCTTCAATCCACTTAAACAATCATCCCAAGGTGGCTGGGTCTCAGTCTAACAGTAGCTAACAATCTTAGGCTTTCCTTTGCAATTTTGACATGTGATATCTTTGAGTAATGAGAAAAGTGTACATGACTGACACACTGGTAATGTTTTTCTTTATGTGGACAAGAGTTGTTTTTTTAACTTAAAAGACAAAGTTCTATGAGATTTATATACTGGTACCACTTTAAGTAACTGTAAGAAATGTTCTGATGTATAATGTAATTGGACACAGTACAGCCTATACTAAAAAAACATCAGTAATGCACTGAAACATAACTACAGCTCTTTTGACATTTTAAAATGCCAGTATTTTCTGTATTAAACTTAAGTGCTATGTTGCATTGATTCCATGGATGCAAAGAAACTCTGAACATTTCCTACTTCCAACGTGTGCTATTAGACTAAGATGAAACATTTTTAAACATTATAACATAAAATTGTTAGGACTTGGATGATCACAAGACTTTTCAAGTTCCCGTAGAACACACTTTTCTCAGACATTAAGAGTAGCCTATTTACCAACATTCTGAACAATTTCCAAACTACATTATAGTCATGTAGTTACTAGAAGAATGTTAGAATTGTACATGTTCATTTCTGTTAGTGTATTCTGTATAGTATTTGTAAACTATGCTGTGCAATTTCTTGGATTTTTTTGTATTTTAAGCGTTGAAAGCATCAACATTATCATCTCCCAATTACATCAATCAACTTACCCTGTTACATTTATTTGACCAATGATCTTAGCTGTGTTTAAAATGAATGGAATGAGACAACTTTTCTGATTGGTCACAAAGTTTGGGGGCATTTTGCATCACATCTAAGGGATAAATCAGTAATTCAGAGGGGAGGAGCATCAAATTATGCTTACTAAAAATGTTGTATCACAAATTACAAGTCTCACAAAGTTTTTTGTCGACAGGTTAAGATTTTTTTACAAATTTACAATTAAATCAT
>NW_017804076.1:718983-719803 GCF_001625305.1 Branchiostoma belcheri
AATTGTACATGTTCATTTCTGTTAGTGTATTCTGTATAGTATTGTAAACTATGCTGTGCAATTTCTTGGATTTTTTTTGTATTTTAAGCGTTGAAAGCATCAACATTATCATCTCCCAATTACATCAATCAACTTACCCTGTTACATTTATTTGACCAATGATCTTAGCTGTGTTTAAAACGAATGGAATGAGACAACTTTTCTGATTGGTCACAAAGTTTGGGGGCATTTTGCATCACATCTAAGGGATAAATCAGTAATTCAGAGGGGAGGAGCATCAAATTATGCTTACTAAAAATGTTGTATCACAAATTATAGTGCTTATAGACTACCTGTTGTTAGAATCAACCAAAGGCACAGACTCAGGCGTAGTTACGCATCCTCGGCAATCCAGAAGACATCCTGCTCAAACCCTTAATGATTTGGACTTTGCCGACGACATTGCACTTCTTGAGTCAACCATACCCAGGGCGCAGGAACAGCTTACTAAAACAGCAGCTGCGGGGAAACAACTTGGGCTCATCATCAGTGTACCCAAGACAGAGTACATGACGTATAACTGCAACCCACAACTGCCGCTAGAGGTATATGGACAGCCAATAAGACATGTTGCCAACTTCAAATATCTGGGGTCCATGATGGCCTCTAGCAGTCATGACATGGCTAAGAGGAAATCACTTGCATGGACTGCTTTTTGGAAGCTGGAGAAGATCTGGAGAAGTCCATCAATCTCCACATCCACTAAACTCAAGCTTTTCAACACCACCTGCGTGACAATACTGCTATATGGCTGTGAATCCTGGGTCATAACGGGGGACAT
>NW_017804076.1:719823-720829 GCF_001625305.1 Branchiostoma belcheri
TATAGTCTGGAAAATATACCACAAGGCTATTTATGAATATAAATATATTATAACAAAAAGGGCCAAACGTTAGGAATGTAGAAATATCTTTTGTACTCATTTGAATAATTATTACTACCGGTAAGTAGAAATTTTCCATTCAGTAATCTGGAAAGCACATACATGTTAAGAAATGTTGAATAAACCTGTGCCTTCCCTATATTGTACTCTCCTAATAATTTACAATATCTAGAAAAAGTGCAACATGACCTAGCAATTACATTTCTCAAGTTCGTACCAACAAATGAATAACCTTGTTTTGAACATGTAAAGAAATTTCCCACATAAACACACACACATACTCCAGGTCATGCAGAACACCACAGTTACTGTCACAGTGATAAAAGAATGTTGAAGTCTCACCACACGTATCTAGAGCAGGTACAGCGAATGCATTAAAAAGGGGCAGTTGCATGGTCAATACATGTATATACATCAATCATATCACCAATAAAGTCATTCAAATGTTAGCATAAACTGAAGTGTTGACTACAGACAGAACAAGGGAAATCGTAGATTTCAAACCTCCGGGTTTTTTTGTGTTCTATTGGTTTAGGTTATTTGTTTGTGTGTAGTATGAAAGTTATGTGCGTAATATGTTTGTATGTGTTTGATGGCTACCGACGGTTGGTTCGGTATGGACTGTTGATTAACGTGTCTCACAGTCTGACAGCCTGCACCGTCACCCGCGCCATTACCCCCGCCGTCATCCCGCGCCGTCATTGCTGCGCCGTCACCCAAAATTTTTATCGGAACCAGACACCCCTCTGTTTGACCCCTTTTGAATGCTAAGACCCAAAACTGCAACAGCCCCATTCCTTAACAACATGGTAATTACCATTTTCAGCATGGCGGGGGTGTCCGGAGCACTTAAAAACCTTTTATTTCGACGCCCATAAACACATATGCAATTAAACAAAAACGTTCTGCATCATCTGCAGCCCAATAGCAATACGTATACCGAACC
>NW_017804076.1:720849-743780 GCF_001625305.1 Branchiostoma belcheri
TTTTTTACAAATTTACAATTAAATCATTTCATTGCCCCTACCCCAAAACAATGAATGCCCCTTAAATGCTCAGCAAGATTCCCATTGTTTCCTGTGCTGCAATAGTTAAGGACCCGGTCACGTTTGTTGCACAATTGTTGTACAATTGTAAACTGAATTCTTGGAGTTGTGCACATTACTGGAAAGGCTGTCTTAGGTCGGAGTTAGTGATTGGCTCTGTTTCAGTCTGCTTTTGTGACTGAACCAGAACAAAAGCTTCGCTGGTTGGTAAGTTGTCATTGCTAGGATAGCCCTTCAAAAAGTAGATGTAATAGATAAACATCAGGATTAAAATATGACTGTGTCATTTTGTTAAATAAGGGTTCATAAAACATTTGGCAGTGAGATATTTCATTGTTAAGTTATTAGAGGGTCTGCCCAACCGTATGTTATCATTATAAAATATTTGTCTACTGACAATTATGGTAGAGTTTACTGTGCAGCAAACAAGCTATGCTGTGACTTTGCACGAGTGACATGCATGCTTCTCACAATATTGTAGTGCAAGACACAAGTTTCATTTCTTTACATTGGCAAACAAGTTACTAGAAGTTTGTGCAATACAAAGTGTTTTTTCTGTTCCTATAACACAGATTCTTCAACAAAACATTTAAGAACAAGAAAAGAAATCAAATCGAATTAACTTGAACATTTAGACATAAAAACAACTAACATTGAAAACTGAGAATTTTTATAATCAAGAACTATTGCAGCAATTTTTGCAAGACATTTTGAGAAGTGCTTTCCAATAAATCATAATTTGGAGAATTAAAATTTACCTCAAAATTAGTTTATTAATCCCTTTTAAAAAAAAAGAGCATTCAAAGAAAAATGAAACTTTAAACTCCTGAATAGTTTTATCAGGTTATTACATTTTTTGTAAAAAAAAAGGACTGGAAGAAATTTATTCCACCAAGAATGATAACAAAACGTGTCTGTAGCTTCCTATACATTATCATAATACAAAATGTAGCTTTTTTTCAGCAATACATTTGTTCTTAAAAGAACAATCATACTAACCCCAAGTTTTCCAGACTTAGAAACATTGGAAACATTGAAAACATTTACATATCTGACAGTAGCCTAGAAGAAATATGTGTGGTACCTACTTTGTGAAGAAAAAAGAAAGGCTTGATTGAGAAATATGCCCTATATTTGGCAGTAGTTGTGATGATGGACAAAATCATTTATCTGTAATCTACATGTATAACACAGGCTAATTTTATTAGGTTGCTTGATTTTGCCAGAAAATAATAAATGCGCCACTGTCAGGATATCTGTTTGTGAAGACAGAATACCTTCCCCTTCTTCTTACATCACTTTTACTTTAAAACATTCAAGAATCATAAAAACATCTCTGTGGGCTTAAGAAGGTTCCTAAATCATAAAATATGATCAATCCTTCAGCAGATTGTCCAGCCAACATTCCCTGATAGCATCTGCTATTAATAGTCCCTGTGAAATCAGCAGGGTCCGTTGCCATGGCAACAGACTTCTCCTCATCCTGCTCCACAGAATCGTCCTCCATCTTGTCTGAGATTCATCTCGAGAAGCAACCCGGTGACATTTGGTCAAGAAAAATAAACCAGTCGCGTATGAAACATCAGCGTCACGTCGCCGGCGCCGACTTGGCCAACGGGAAGGACACGAGGCCGTAGTCGTCGCCGTCGTCGTCCCGCCATCGCAGCCCCGTGCCGGTACAGGGGTGGGTCAGCTTGTGCGGCAGCGCCCCCCGGTTGATCTGGTAGAACTCCACCAGCTGCACCAGGTCACCGAACTTTGTCTCCCCCTCATCCAGCGAGTAAAACGTCTTGTCCTCAATTATAGTCTGGAAAATATACCACAAGGCTATTTATGAATATAAATATATTATAACAAAAAGGGCCAAACGTTAGGAATGTAGAAATATCTTTTGTACTCATTTGAATAATTATTACTACCGGTAAGTAGAAATTTTCCATTCAGTAATCTGGAAAGCACATACATGTTAAGAAATGTTGAATAAACCTGTGCCTTCCCTATATTGTACTCTCCTAATAATTTACAATATCTAGAAAAACTGCAACATGACCTAGCAATTACATTTCTCAAGTTCGTACCAACAAATGAATAACCTTGTTTTGAACATGTAAAGAAATTTCCCACATAAACACACACACAATGTCATACTCCAGGTCATGCAGAACACCACAGTTACTGTCACAGTGATAAAAGAATGTTGAAGTCTCACCACACGTATCTAGAGCAGGTACAGCGAATGCATTAAAAAGGGGCAGTTGCATGGTCAATATATACATGTACATGAATCATATCACCAATAAAGTCATTCAAATGTCAGCATAAACTTAAGTGTTGACTACAGACATAACAATGGCTGTGACAAAGAGAACTTTGACTTATGCCAACCTTATAGTCGTCTTATGCAGCTTGTACTTACGGTACAAAACTGGTGTGTGGTGCCTGTATGCAATTTATACAACTAAAACAAACAAACAAACAAGTAAAACCCACTCACCGGCTGTATCTGGTAGTGCTTGACTCTCTGGTCGTGGCAGAACGTGAGAACAAAAGTTCCCGGGAAGGTTTGACTCTCTCTTACCAGGTACAACCTGTCAACAGCAACCAATCACAGCACAGAGTCAGGAGAGGGGAAACAATTATAGTGTCAGACAAGCACAGCAAAACATACTGCACCTGTGCAAAACCCATCATGTATTGTGCATAGTATGGCAACACATTTTAAGGATGACATCCCATTTATAGTTTTCAAATGTTGTGTCAGAAAAGATATAATTGTTTGCCTCGGGCAAAATTCTGATGGAATGTTGACCAAATATCCAATGAAAAACAAGAATAACCTGGGTTTTGAGCAGGTACAGTATGTTCTGCCAATATGCTTGTACCATACTGCAGTGCCTCCTGTTGAGCATGTTTAAAACTGCAGTAGGATCCAGGTACATGTATTTGATCTTCATAATTCCAAACTGCAACAGGCCTCCTTTCTTCTATATATACAATCCAAGCAGAATGCAATTCATAACTGAATGTAAAATAATACTTTTGTAATAAATTTGTACATGAAAAGTGTGCTAAAAGAAGACAAAACAGAATTGAGAAATCCACTAAACCTATAGTAAAAAGGCCTTACTTTGGAAAATGTGTATGTTTCAGCTTTAAAAAAAATCAGGAAGACAGTTTGGTACTGACCCATCCACCATGCCCTGCATGTGCATCATGTTGTTGGCTTCGTCTCTGTTGATCCCATGGTGAAACCAAGGTTGTGTCTGATGGACACCTGTCAATCAGGAAAGACTCCATATTTGGATCATTAAGGTAACAAGAATAGTTAAATATACTTGATGTATGCTATATTCTTTGGCAATGCAGTACAGTAATCAAGGATAGCCCAAGCTCTCTTATTGCATATTGGTTATCGTTTCTTCTCATTTCCAGCAAAAGAAAAAAAATTAAATACTGCATCGTCCCGCCACTATTCAGGATCAGTTATCTTACTATTGAAATAAATCAATTTGGTTTATCCACTTTTTTTCAGAAAATCATAGCAAGGCTGAAGCAGCCCTGTTGTATCTAGGACTGTGCCCATCTAGTTCTACATGGGTACATCTGCATGTCTGAGTGGGCATACATGTACATTTGGATCTGGATACAGCCCGACTATCCAGACCTGTGCCTGGAAGTGTTGTTAATCATGGTGATGATAGGACTGTAGTATAATTATTCATGCCCACGTTTCCATATATCATTTGAGCCTGGTCCTGGATAAGCACAGTATTGTATCCAGAACCGTGCTTTATCCAGAATCATTCCCAGGCACAGTTCTGGGTACCACAAACCTGCGTTCATCATCCTCACCTTGAGAAGACAGAAATCTGGAGGATCGTGGTGACAGCAACGGACTGTTACGGGGACTTCCCACCAGGGCTCTGGAACCACTCGAGTGTCTTTTCTGTGGAAGGACAGAACTCAGTAAGGATGTTTGGAAAACTTAACTCAGGGAAGCTGCAGGATATTTCTGCCCATTTTTACCTACCGCTAGTCACATAATCAAGCTTTGAAAATTGGTTTCAGCATAAATTTTCAAACACTTAAAATTTGCACTGCAATTGTGACAGGCTAATTATCAGGTTTCTAGAGGAACATGACCATTATGTTCTTTACCTTCAGTCCATTTCCTGTCCTCTTTCTTGCACAAATCTTTTGTTCTTCATAATCTTGCAAATATACGTTTAATCTCACCCCTGTGCTGGTTCCTTACCCACCGGAACTTGTGCAATGGCCAAGTGAGTTAAGAGTGCTCGCCTTGCATTTGGTAGGTGTATCGCTGTAGGTCTGTAGGCCTTTGGTCATCGGGCAATCCGACCAACGGTCGAGCTGGTACCTCAGGTGATACAGAAAACTCTGTGTAGTATTCTAAGTATCTTCACTAACTAAGTTTCACAGTTTCACTAACTTACCCTCCAGGACTGCCCCTCCTCCACTGCTACAGCCACTGCCTCGTTAGGGTTGGCGATGACTCGGCCTCGGTAACCGGTGAAGTCCATCGCCACACGATTCTTCCCACCTGGACCCTGCGGACTTCTCTGTAAAACAGCGTAACACAAAACATGTAAGAACTGGGGATGAAGTAATTCTACTAGACTGTGAAGTACTGCAAATGCAGGGTATAACCATGTTTTTCTTCCACGACTCCACTGCTAGTCTGGTTACCAAACCTATTTCAGCTGCCCAAGTCTCTTTCTCCTCTCTCTTAGATTTGTGGAGACTCAGCAGCTAAAATAGTTTGGTAAGCAGGCTAATCCACTGCAGCCTCCCTTTGTGTCCATAGATTTCAGATCCTTGAAGTTTATGGTGGTGCCTTCACATTACTCAAGAGTATGAAGGTGCTACAGTTGTATGTATGGATGAATTTGTAATGGTTACTGAGGAGTCATGAATGTGGAATGGTAAAGGTGATGTTCATGTACACAAAGTCAGGGCTCTCTCTACTTTCATTCCTGATCAGAATTTTTCCACTTGGGACCAAGAAAAAAAGCGTCTTGTCCCCCCTTGACGGGCATAAAATGGAAAACTTCATAACAGGTTGTCAACAGCTATGCAACAAAAATATCTTCAAAATCTAATATGAAGTCGACGGACATTTAGATGCTAAAAATAATTTCTTAATTGTACCAGTTTATTTTATCCTTCTACTAAGTTCTAGATTCTGAGTGCCTTTGGTCCTACAAAATGTTCATTCCATCAAACTTAGGGGTTGAAGAAAAATCTCGAGTTGGAGAGAGTATAAAACTTTTTATGACAAAGAATTTGAGTGACACCAACACACGACAGTATTATAGTAAGTACACAGCTGAGGAAGCTTTTTAACACATGTAATTGTATGGGTTTAAAGGTTAGATAGCAAGGATAAGCTAAATTAATTTTCTAGTGTTAGCCCAGATCTTTGCCTGACAGTGTGTAAATTTTGACAGGGCATTCTTAAAACAAAATTGGTTGACAAAAAGAAAAAAAAAATGCTGACAATGTGTTATTTACAGGGACCATCCAATGATGTCGACAAAGAACGTTCGGATCCGCATTTGGTAACATTTATGACTTGCTATGCAGAATGGCCACCTTCTATGTTGCTTGATCAGTGAGGATACCAGTATATAAAATGGAGACCCCAAACTTCTTGAGAAAAGCTGAAAGGAACACTTCAGCCACGTGCATACTCACCGCCCATTCTTCCTTGGCCTGGCTTTCCTGCATCAACACACGCTGGCGATAGCTGCCCAGGTTCCACTCCTTGGAGAAAGACCAGGATGGCAACATTTGGAAATCTGCTCAAGTTCGTCTATCATTTGCTAACGCCATGAAATTCTGATAAATTTGTATGCCAAAACCAGCTTTCGGGTACGTCCCTATGTTTTAACACCCCTATGTTCTGACAACCCTATGTTTCAATGACTTTATATTCTTACACCCCTATGTTCCGACACCCCAATATGTTCTGACACCCTGCCATGCATGTTCTGACACCCCTAAATGTATGTTCCACAAACCCTAACCCTATGTCGTAACATAGAGATGTTGGACCATAACATAGTTGGAACAAAACATGCTGTTAGTAATTCAACTGCAAAATTTTCTTGCATGCAAAAAGTTCTCCTACTGTGACTAAATAAGTTTTTAAGTATTAGTGATATTTTTCAAAAATTAATGTTTGGTGTTCAACACCAGAATTTAATCCACCTTAGAATCAACATCCAATTCATGATAAATCCTGATTGTTAGTATCACTGGATGGTCCCGAATTAGTGCAAATTACTGGCAAACTCAAACATAACGGATGTGAGATGATATGGTGATGATTGTGAGTATGGGTGGGGGGTGACATGTACAGAGGAGAGCCAACCTGTGGTAAGGTGCAACGACTAGGTCTCCACACTTGGTCAGGGGTGGACTATAACACAAAGTACGCCACAAAAAGGGAAGGTTTACAAACTACAGGATGGTGCAGTTCTTACAGGCATGCAGTGCTTGAATTTGTTAACTCATAAGTTTGAATTCTATACATTGTCAACTGAATATATATACCGTCATTTAGCTATAGCAAATCTATGCATCTAAAACATGAAAATGGAAGATTCTGATGTCAAATCCACATCAGTCTGCAAAAGAAAGCAGCGGATAATCATCTAAAATTAGCTAGGATATCAAGGATCTTAATGTATTGCACAGTGATTTAGCAAGCCTGAAATCATTTTCCATCATTTCAGTTTTGTTTGACCTAACACTATGTCGAGTGGCAGAGGCAAAATTTTTGTCTGTCATGAGTGGCAAAATTCTGTCAAATGATGGAAAGACAGACGCTGGCTAGAACACTGATTGTACAACTGAAAAAAATCAATGTAGTACATGTTGTATTTTGTTTCCATTCTTGAAAGATTCACAGCTGGTTTCACTCACAGGTGAGATGATGGGACTGGGACAGCCCTCATCTGAAAACTTCCAGGATTTCTTCGATAACTCGTAGTTCTTGTACAGCAGCTGTCCATACTGTAACAAGAAATCAGAGATTTCAGACCTAGCATTTTAGGTTTTCATCTATGTATGTATGACATACTCTAATCAGGACTAGGACTGTGCATGCTAGAAACTGTGCATGGTTGGAGAGCAGTCATATACTGTCAACTTCCAGACAAACATACACACAAACTCACAGACAACCCACCCCAGACAATACAGATGAAGTAAAAATTTCTTCTGACACTAATATCAGTATTGCACTAGGTAGACTTCACAGAGTATTATTAATATCTGAGACCTTTAATGGATCAAATGTCATATAAAACTGTCTCAGCCATAATTACCTTGGATATTCTGAAGGCTGTCAGCCAGCACTGTCTTGTTCTCTCATCTTCTGCACACAGACATTTGATGTCATGCTTTTCCACATTTTGTCTGGAGGGCTGTAGAAGCAGAGATAGGAAATATATATAGTTTTTTTTCCACAACCATAGAGTGGAACTTGTTGCCACTAAGTATAGTAGAGTCATCATCACTAGACATCTTTTAACAAAACTTACAGTTAGAAGTGCAAGGGTTAGGTGTGACAATTCGTTTGGTTTAATATAACTAGCTGCTGTCATACCACGTGCCTGCAAAGCTGGTGTGTTATGCCGAAGGGCAGTTACATGTAAATGTATACCCGTAAATTGTTTCCACACTTTAAGCAATGTTAAATGCCCCCTCACCCCCCCCCCCTACAAAACGGGATAAGAATGCAAAGAAGAGAAAAAGATTACCTTGATACAGAAGCAGAACTCTGTTGGCGCCCCAAAGACCTTCTTCCCCTGTGTGGCTGTGTAGATGTCACAGTCGGAGTACGCACTGAAGCAGTGCAAGTGGCGAGGCTCCTGTGTGAAAAATGGGAACATCAAGAGACGTACAGATCTCACTTTTTTCAAAGGTCCCATAATTTTAGAAAGAAACCTTCATTTGTTGAAATATAGCATCCTTTCAAGTCTGTTCAAACTCATGCAAATGTCACCAAAGTATGTAGATGCTGCAGTTTGATACAAATTTACAAGAGAGCGAAAGGAATCTCGCTGCTAAACATTATTGGGTTTACATTGATGATGGTTAGAGTTAGACATCCTGATAATGAGATACACAAAAAAAACTCTTACTCAAGCAACAGGATATATTTTGAAAACTGTACATTTCACTACATTTCATCAGTGACTAACATAAAGTAGTGGATACTACCTGAAACGTCTAACAGTTTTCAAAATCTATCCAGTTGCTTGAGTAACAGTTACAGTTTTCTTGAGTACTGGGTTTATTTTCAGGACTGGTGCAGGACTTAGCTGAGGCAGTATGCATCCCTACCATACATGTGTTCAAAACTTCAATTATCATATATACGATAATCTTTCATAAGACTAGCAAGAAAACATCCTGTTGGTAAACATTATCCCTTCCAACCAAAATTTGAATGCTACTGACCATGGAATTGCCTTTTGTGGAGTAGTACAGCCCCGAGCCCTTTATCACCACCATCACTTTTTTCCAGTTTTTCTTGTGAGCGTCTCTGACGTGAAGCCACCCCTGCAGGTTGGGTACGCTCCCTGGTGTTGCTAACAAGTTCTAAGGAAAGTTTGAAATTCAACTGTCATTGTGAGGAAGGTTTAAGACTGTGATGATACCTAGATTTTCAGGTAACGTTACATGAAAAAGTATAACGGCTTGAGTCAAAATGGTTCTACATGTATAATCATAGTTAAAGTATTGTGTCTAATTAAAATACAAATATTGCCACTAATTGTCTTTTTAAAACCTTAAAAACATTTCATCATTTCTACAAGATGATATACAATCATGGCCTTAGATTGTGTAGTTAGCATTTTCTTTGAATAACTATATAATGTTTTACATTTGGAGTCCTCTAGCAGTTTGCAAAAGCTTTAATCCAAACACACGCACACAACATTGCTAACCCCTTGCATAAAATCTGTTACTAGGCATATGCATGTTGCAAAGGACATAATTATGAATCTGTATGTACATATTATGATCTACCTTGAGGTCTATCTTACCTTAGATCTATCTACATTGAGGTCTATCTAATAGACTTTATACTCACTAAAAGCTGCAGGTTTCTTGCCATTTCTGCCTTTTCTGAATGAGACCCAATTTCCTCAAAGTTTGTCACCATATCTTCAGGGAAGTATTGCTGAATATAAGGAAGTAAGATTGAAATTAATTCACTGAAAAGGCTGGTCTTATCTGTCATTCAATTCATATCATGTACAATATACAATGTCATGTAGATATACCAATCATTTCATATCATGTACAATGTAGATATACTGAGTAGATAATACATTGTAAGTTATGAGACCTACCGAAGGATTGCAGAAGACTTCGTATTTTCTGAAGTCTTTCTTGAAGACCAGCTTGTTGCTGCTGTCCCTTCCCCAGGAGTTACACACCTGTAGGACCTTCTCATGGTCCTCCAAATTTCTCTCTGCAATAATAAAAGGTATTAAATCATGAAATGAAAAATGCTGCTAATGATTCATACAATATATCAGTCTAGTGGCTAACTGTGGTTAAGTCACCTGCATTGCATGGTCTTTTATGCATGTTGGCAGAACGTACTGCACCTGAGCAAATCCCGTGAGGTATTGTGCATATTTATAAGTGGATTTTTATTTGCTACATTGACATGTACCACCTATGTAGTATGACAGTAATAACACCAATGGTTTTTGAACAGTGTCTAGTTTGATTCACACTAAGTCTTCCTAAATTATGATTTGGGCAGGTAACATTTGTCTGTTGCAGGTAATTTTCAGTGTTACCTGAACCGGAAAAGATTGTTTTGAACCCTGCATAAATAAATCTTGAACATGCATACCCAAGCCAAGAGGCACAATGTGTTCCATTAACACACAGTTCTTCTCATCGGAGCTGCGACAGCGAAGGGCGACCTCGCTGCAAACCTCTCTCGCTGTCATCTGCTCGCCGACATCCACCGCCTTGCTCGTGCCGTCACACTTGTGTATCCTGATGCTCACCTGTCAAAGACACAATAATTCTTAAAAATTTACATTCAACTACTGATCATGGCAACCACTGAAATTAATACGACACACAACAGAACACAACGCATGACAGAATGTACCAGACAAGAAGAAATGTAGGAAATGTTCAGTACCCTTTTCATCTCCCTGTAGTCTCTGTACTCGTCTCTGCGACGAGGCAACACGGGACTGGAGGTTTCTGTGGGTCTCTTTAACACGGACGAGCCCTGGTTAACACATGAAGGGACACATTATGAGGTGATTTACTACAGTTTCAGGAAGAGTACATGTAGTAGGGAGTAGTTACACCCCATGCTCTGACCCCATGCTGTCGTTCCCACGCGGCTATGTTTTGACAACTCAGCCTATGTTATGATAACCCTAACATTATGTTGAAACGTTGGGGTATCAGAAAATAGGGACGTCGAAACATAGGGGTGTAGGAACATAGTGCTATCCCTTTGACCAGTGTGCTTGCCCGAAAACATGAGCCGTACGCGTGGTGCAGCCAACATGAACTATCATATCATAAAAGAGTCACGCTTCGCCTCAGGCTTAACTTCACTGATTTACCCTTTTACCTACAGCACAATTTCAAAACACGTATTTTTAGGACTTGGTGCACTGATGACAAAACAAAAAGACGTGCATCAACATATGATCTAAACATTGTAGACATTCTAATTTTAACATAATTGATTTTGGTTCAAAATTACAAATAGCTGTTGCCAAGAGCGACTGCATGGAATGGATAATTATAAGTGGTAGTACGAAACAACACATTGCATGAATTACACTGAGCCAATAGTTTTCATTTCAATCAAACATATCCTTGCTCGCTCTGGTTGTTTTGGCCTTTTTTTAATCATCTGAACGTGCAAAAAATTTCAATTTTATCACAGACTACATTTTATTGGAAAGAATGTGTGATTCAGAAGCATACAAATGTCAGTAACTCTATAAAAGTCTTAAAATGCACCAGTGCACATATATATTTAGCCAAACATGGCATGTACCGGTCTGATTACACATGCACATACATGTGAAATGTTGAGCCCTGATTTTACAATTACACAATACCATCTTACCTGGAGCCAATGCTCCTGTACATAGCAAACATAACAAAACTTTCTGAATGCTACGTACACACATGTATACAATGTCTAAGAAAGCTCTAGTAGGATTATTGCTCTTACCTTAATGCGTGGAACAAGGGTCTTCAACTCAGTTATACATGTACATTGCATGGCTGTATACCCCGATATAGACATGATCATTTCATTTAGGAATCCTTTTGTTCATGATTAATGAAAGAAAACTTGTATCGATAACTTGCCTTTCTGGTAACGTTATGCATGATGGTAAAATCCACTGTCATTTCCTCAACATTTATGGTCTAAGAAAAGACTGCCGACCTTGTCACGTTGCCCCGTTCGTGTAACAGCTTTGTTAGAAGACTTATCTGTAGGTGTAATGGTGACCTCATGCGAAAACCTTGAAGGGAGAGCCCGGGGGCGTGCAGTGTACTCACGTGTGTCTACATGTGTGTAATGTCATAGCTTACTAAAGGTGGGGTTAAAAGAGATCAACAATGGTGGTAGGGAAGGTACGTGACCTACATGTATTATATTTGGGAGGGTAGGTGACCCAATTAAGTATGATTTGAGATAATCAAAGATCAGATCTATAAAATAATAAATAATTTGGTTCTTCCACAAAAGGATGTTTTTGGCTGTTGATGTTGTTTGTATGAACTTGACTAAAATCTATATCAGCCCCTGGGAGGAATCAGCCCCTGACAGTGAGATATTATATAACACAGGCTAGGTTGTCATGAAATGTTAGCACTAGTGCAGCCAATGCAGGCCTAGAATACATCCTTAGTTGTAGAGTCTAAACACAAGAGAAGAACTCACCATAAATCTCTTTAAAAATCATCAAATGTATGATTCACTTGTGGACTCTCCGGAAGTGTGATGACGTCAGGAGCGAATCAAAAGTGGCGGGAAGACTTCCGGAGAGTTAGCGAGTGGATCATACATCTGACGAAGGTCGACGAGATCGACCGGAAATCAATGGTGAGTTCATTTCTTGTGTTGGAACAAAAGTTTATTAACTGTACAACATGGCTTCTACCGACACAGATGAACTTTTATCTGAATATACATACATGTACATACATGTATGGCTGTGTCTGGGGCTATCATGTGGAACAGCATACCAGAGGATGCATGGTGTGCTCCATCAGTGAGAATTTTCAAACAAAGAATACGGTAGTTGAGAAATTTGAGTTGCGGACTGTGATTTTGGACAAGATGTGATTATTGTGTTAGGTATGTAGTAATTTATTTTTGTATTAATTTGAATTTTATTTACTTATCTATTGTTATCCCGTGACCACCCCCCCTCAACTGGACCTCTGGGAAGAGCGGCTAAGGCCGACAGGGCATTTCCAGTTTAAATAAAGGCTATTGATTGATTGATTGATTGATTGATACATGTATCCTGATTGAGTCCTGTGTATGACTTACTGTGTCTTTCCTTGGAGCAGAGGCAGTTCTTGGACTGGTCATCCATGATGTTGGGCTGGCTGAAACAGGGAGGTCCGGGAATGGGTTTGGGGTGGGCGGAGAGTTGATGGGGGAGGAGGAGATCCTGTGATTGGGCGAGTGGCTGTTGTTCAGGTTGATGTGGACAGGCCTGTTGGAAACACATTAATTGTTTTAGTCAAGGTTATCCTGACCTTCACACACCATAATCCTTTGGTCTTAAAATCGAAGTTAATCCTTCCAATACCTTTTGTTGTGTATTGGGCAGTGCACTAACATCAACTTAAGCATTGTGAAACTGGAGGCTAAAAATTGGGAAAGCTAGCAAAATCTTGGATCTTACTGGTACAATCTTAGTATAATTATAACAATGTGACCTTGAATGGTCCAAAATTCTGACCTTGATGGTCTAGTCTGTGACATGAAGCTGTTGTTAGGCGTGTCCCTGTCCGTTGCTAACAGCGGCGTATGTTCCTCATCAACGGGCTGCTTGTCCATGGCGTGCTCCCTTGCCTCGAAGTTCATGTCTCGAATCAGCGCATCCAGGTCAACATCATCATCTGCAAGAGAAACAGGTATTGTACAAAATGAAGACATTGCATATTTGGGATTTCAGACTTCCAGAAGGTATTGGAGAGTTCCTGATGCAATCCTCAGCTTCCTGAATTCCCCAGTTTTTTATAGATCCCGGCCAGAGCCATTTCCTGTGTCTGACCTTTTCCCCTGTCAATCCTCTCTCCATCGACATGCTGTAAACTTTCTCTGTGGACAAACAGACACACAAACCCACAGCTCAGCCACCCAAAACAATACTCCCATACCCCTAAGTAATCATCAAAATCTACAAAATGAAATTTTGTTCAAAGAATAAAAAAGACAAAATGTCTCTTTGTCATAAAAACCACAACCCTGTTTTCCTCAGCCTTTTAAATTTCTTACATCCGACTGGCCTGCTGAAATCAATGACATTCTGCATTTCTGTGATCGAGCTGTGAGAGACAAAAAGTGCCTCAGGTGGCAACGACAAGACAAAACCACCTCAGACAGATTTCTATAGAGAAACCAAACGAGACTCCAGGGACATCCCTACAAAAGACTTCCTGTTCAACCCACAGATCAGTCCTTATATGGAAATACGAGCCCCTGGCTTTCTTACTCCCCATATATGTTAGCGCTATTCCTCTTTGAATATTCCTCTAGGATGATTTCTTTTCAGAGATACACAAAGGAACGTATGCCTCAGTACATCACTCAAGACGTCCCACCAGAGTGTCTTTTATCTCCTTTCTGTCATTAAATGCGATCTGAGAACAAATTTGAAAGAAGGAACATAAAGAGCAAACCTTGAGTACCACTGCCAGTTCCAACCAGGGCAAAAGCCACGACGACTTCCAATAAGGTTTCATGTACCAAAAGGTTGCAAAAACCGCTGAATCTGCAATTTTGGTTCTTCTATACACTCTACATGTAATGTTATACTTGCATAACCATGTGCTTTGAATAGTGTCTATTCCATGGCAAGGAGAAGAAAGAAGAAAAGGAGAAAGAGAAGAAAATGAAAAGAGGAGGAGGAAAAATGGGTACACATCATAACTGAATGGATTTGCTGACTTTCCCATCCGACCTTCAGGAGACAAGTTCACAGATTAGCTGCATTGAATGAATCGAGGAGGATCATTGAGCTATATGAATTCAAATTTACCAAAAAAAATGTTGATCTACATGTATGTTCCGAACAGACTTCTTGATCAATTCATTTGGCAAAGGAGAGGGACAGAGGGACATCACACTGTCTTATTCTCACTTACACCTTAAAAAGATATTTAAGCTTAAGAAGCAACATGCCACGGCACAAGCTTACTACTCCTTTTTTTAGATTTTTTTTAAAGATTTTACAAGACGTGATGTTTCAAACATGTTTCAATAATGATATCAAATACCTTTTGCACAGATTTTCTGATTCATAGCATCAAGCTTTTATAACATTTCAAAAACGTGTGCATCATCACTTTTTTAACAGTGTGCTGTTAAAAAAATTGATCTTAAGAAAATCACGTCACCCACCTTGATGTGTTAGCGCTGCAACCTGCGTCTGCAAAAGGAGGCAGCTCGTGTGAGATAAATAGCGAGTAACAAGGTCTCCTGCTATCTCTGCTGACATCATGTAATATCATTACATCACCATGGCAACAGATCAGACCCTCACAGGCTCAGTCTAAGTAAATCTGCATCACAAATACTGCAAAGGTATGTTTTATCTTCAGGGACCCCAGGATATCAGTGGAGCATCAGTTCTGTTATAAGGCAGAACGTACTGCGCCTGCACAAAATCCAGATTTTTCACTTTTTTGCTGGATGTTTGGTCACCGTTGCATCAGAATTTTACCCATTGCAGACAATATCTTTTCCGACAAAACATAAATTTTTGAAAATGATAGACAGGATATCACCTTTACATATTGGAATACAACCTTAAACAAGATGTTCAGCCTAAGTGTTATGCACAATACAAGTCCCACAGGTGCAGTATGTTCTGCCGATGTATAAGTACATTCATAAGGATATCTGTACCTTCTGGACCTGTCCTCTTCATCTTTGTTACTTGCTAATAGTTCTCAGCAATTTTAACATATCTAGGACAGTTAGTAGTAGATTACTGGTGATTGCAATGACTCAAAACTCTGCAATTACACACAGGAGCAGATCTATTGTATTTAAGTTACTACTATTTAGGAAAATTGACAGCAATTCTACCAAATTGAGCTATATTCAAAATGATAGCATCATTCTGAAGTTGAAATTGTGCTAAACCTGATGTTTTGTAATGCATACATATATCTTTATCCAGTATGCATTACAATATGAAAGATGTAATTGTACTATGCAATACGTTGTCATTTGCAAAGATAGCCTAATATAATAGTGATACTTATATAATAGGTCATCTGCATTTGTGCAAATCTATTTCATTATCAGCCAAATTATTACTTATCATTAACTGTCCCACTTTTTGAATTAGAGTTGAAATGTCATTCTTATTTTGTTTCAGTTCCAACTTTTGTTCCACATCTTAATAATAATATGATTGTCAGTTGAATGACCAATTGCCCTACTTTTCTCAGAGCAATAACCACTTAAAATCTCTTTTCTTATTATGTTTCAGCCTCATCTTTCCTGTCGCGTGTACTGAATGGCAGTTCTAGTGGTGTACGTTTGTATTCATTGGCAATGAAACAAATCATTACAAGGGTCAGCTCAGGCAGAACAAATCTGGTAACGGCTGACCCACAAAAAGTACAGACGTAAAAGTAATACGAAAAAGTGAAGAACTGAATTAGAATCTAATATTCAGTTGGCAAAGGACAATCTTTCAATGTTGAAGGTTAACTTTCCTATAAACTTGTAGACGTCACATGTTTGGCCACATCTGTACACCAGTCGATACTGTAAATCACTTTTATATTTGCAGAACTTTTATATCCACGGTTTTCACTGTCACTTTTGTACTGCAAATTTATCATTACTGTGAACAAATAATTCCCTGACTTTCTTTCTTCTGCACCTGCCACCACAGCGAATATATAATTCCATGAACATGCCTATTTTTCTCAGACCACGAGATATTGCTACCACAAATATAAAGTGATTTACAGTACCTATAAAAAATCACACTTCCTTTACAAGGATGTCTACATGCTATTGAGACAATCATGTTTAAAAAATGGTTCAACTCACTTCCTGTAGCGGGATGTCTCCCAGGAACCCCCCCAACCCAGCGTGTCGCATCATGTTGGGTCGGCGGGTCTCCGATGTTGCCATAGCAACACGTGATGCCACGGTCTGAACTAGTCTCTTCTCAGTCAGCCTAGGAGTCACACCATAGGGCTGGAACAGAACAGGTACACTTTAGGATACTGGAGTTTTCTTTTACGTGACAACTAGCAAAGACTCTCACCTGCTTATGTTTTGATGCCTATCAGACATCTTCCTCAGAGTTTCTGACTGACAAATACTTAAAGCAACAAGAAGCATTACTCCAGTTAGAAGTTCTGAGGAAGATGTCTGATAGGCATCAAAATGTAAGCAGGTGAGAGAGAGTCTTTACTGTTCGTGTAAAAGAAAACGCCAATATCCTATGTTCTAACCCGATGAAAGTATTTTCAGAAGCAAGAACAATTCATTTTTCTGAAACTTATTTGAAGAAAATTCTGATTCCATTCTGTGTCCATTATATACTAACACAGTGAACTGACCTTTGATTGTCACAGACTGTAAATTTGCAGGGACCTAATTTCGTCGCAAGAGAGGAAATGAGTCCGTTTTTCGCTGTCTTTTAAGTTCGCAATTTGTGGTAAATGAAAGGAAATAAGAAAAGAGTTTGATCATTACCTGTTCCTGGCAACCCTGATAAATGTGTCTGGGTACAAGCAGCCCAGTAATTGACTGCCTTCAGGCTGGTTTTCCACAGAAGTGCCGCTTAATGTTCTTCTGTTAGTAGAGCTGTGTGATGCTCAATGCCTGCAGGTGCAAGAAGACAGAAATAAGGTCCGTGGCAATCTAGGGCAAATTTGGAATCAGAATATAAAAAAAATTCTAATATCACAAGAGACAATGATGTGGAGGGAAGCATGTAATTTTGAATGAAAAATTTTGATAAATGAGATATTGCTGTTACTCCTGTCCCAAGAAAAAATGGTGAATCCAGGAACAAATAAAATTGCAACAGATACATGTCGAGCCCTGATATTATATATGTGGCAGTGATTTCTATTCATTTATGGTGCTACTGCATGGTCGACCAACATGTAGTGTAATATTACTTTAGTTTATGCTTGCGAGTTACAAAACAATCGTATTGATGATGAGCTGAGTCAATGTAACCAAAATCCCTTGTTCTCTTTTTCAAGAGATGTATTGATTTGGTTGCTCACAGTGTGGGTTTCTATCTATAATATACACTTGACAATTATAGCTCACAGCATCTCATCAATGTTAAGGACAGGAAACAGGGTTCAGAACTCGGCATGTGAGAACGGCATGTGAGAATTCAAAGTATTAACCTTGCTATGTAGAAACGTGACTGCTACTGTAGTATATAGTAATAAATTGTTGGCACTACAAATCATTTAACCCTCCCCCAGCAATGGACCAATCATCTACTTCACTCTGCATCATCTATAGCAGTAGTCAGTTGAAAGAGGGTTAAAAAAATCAATTCCCGAGGGAACAAATTGGTGCAATTTTGGGAATATTTTCAGAGCCAATGTTACACTGAAAGAAATACCTACGCCCCCGAGGTGTCGCCAAAAAATAAACCGCAGCTTTTCTCAAGGGTCAAGGTGCTTAATGACAAGATGGACAGCCTGGGTCCCCTCCCAGTTCCCTGTCTTTGGTTGAACGCTGTTGAACTTTGCCTGGATGGGAGGATGTGACAGATGAGGGGTGTACAGAAAACTGCCATGTCAGTACGTTTGCTGACACAGAGGCAGCTGGTTCCCACATTAGGGCCCCGCACGTTCTGGAACCCTGCCACAAATCTGGTCTCCCAATGGTGGGGAAGATACAGCAGATGGTGACGTGTGGAACCGAACGAAAGCCAGATTTCAAATTACTAGTAGGCTGTAGAACTGAAAAGAGCTAAATATGGAAAAAAACATGTGCCTGTAGATGCACTAGTCCAAAAAAATTGAATGTTATAAAAAAGACTTTTAATTAGTATTCAAATGCTAAAGTGACTTTTAGTAAATCCACTTTACTGTGTAAATTTCTTTTTTTCTTTCTTGGAAAATATCAGGCATAGTTCTCACTAGGTTATTTGAGCGTAGGGGCCCTGTACGCTGTGACTTGGACCCCCTATGCTGTGATTTAGCCCCCTACAACCAGTGTAGGGGTGTTGGGGGGGGGGGGGAGAGAAGCCTCATAATCTTCCAAATAATAAAAATACAACTTTATTTACATAATACAACTTAAGTTGGATAAGACTCCTGAAATTAATTCCTAGCAAAAAAGACTGAGATTCGAGTGCAGTCCGAGTTGTTGACATTCACAAATACTCGTTAAAAAGAATACAGTACAATGTACAGTACGTGTAATACTCCGGCCTTGACAATTCTCCAAGGTCATTCACTCAGGTGAAACCTGACCTTCACGTGTTGGCCGCTGCCTTACACGTGACACTTGATGGGGAACTATTATGACAGCTTTTGTCAACCTACAGGCCGACAACAAAGGGGATCTTTTACAAATCAGTTTGTTTTCTCTTCAGCCGAACTGCAAACAGTGGCATTCTGATCTGACAGTTTTCCATGCTTCGGTGGGAAGCGACAACATCACTTTGTCTCCCAACAGGGTTGTGATAATAGTGTCTGGTTGGGCGAATAAAAGGAACAGACATGAATGAACACAAAAGGGGCAAGGATTACCACCTGTATTCCACAGGTAAGGTTTCTGAACACCTGTCCTAGCACAGGTGAAACAAGACACCACACACAGCTCGAGAGTAGGCATCTTCTAAGCCATTAAATAATCTAACTAAAAGATACATACTGACAGATCCTGTTGAAACATATTAATCTTTTTTTTTAAGTATGTATGTATGTATGTATGTATGTATGTAAGTCCCATAGCCTTCACGGCCGTAGGGGCATCATGACAGCCAGCAGCATGTCTGGACTTGTCACGATGACTCCTCAGGCTTATAATCTTGGCGGCGCCTATCTCCTCTCCAAGATTTGGCTGATACAGACGGGGTTCGCCAGGCCTCCGTCCGGGTGAATGATGTAAATCACCATGTGGCATATACAAGACGGAGGTCGCCAGGCCTCCGTCCGGGTGATTTGAAGTGAATCACCAACTCCATACAGTAGTGTTTGTACCATCGCACACCGGGGCATGCCCCTACTCTTTTTCGAAAGGTGTGGTGGGATCTTTAACGTGCTCGAGGTGTGGCTCTCCTCAAACACGGGACCTCCAGTTTACGTCCTATCCGAGGGACGTCCCTAGCCGAAGCTAGGTACTCATTTACACCTGAGTGAAGTGAGGAAAATCGTGTAAAGTGCCTTTCCCAAGGGCACAAGATCGGTGACAAGGTGGGGTTCGAACCCACGACCTCTGGGGTGTGAGCCGAACGCGCTACCGACTGCGCCACACGACCCCACTTTTTTTAAGTATCGTTCACATATCTAATAGTATTAGTGTTGGAACCCAAACTTCTAAATTGGTTCAATGAATGATAAAGTATCAGTCAAATTTGTGGATTCTGAAAGCTCATAAAAAATCATTCAAAACTCCAAGTGGGTATTTCATCAGTATGATACCAAAATGAACGTTAACACTAGTTATGTTAATGTTCCGACAACTCAACCTACATGTATGTTCCGACAACCCAAACATAACAGAGAGATGCATATCTACATGTCACTTCAAACCTTTTTTTAACCTTCTTCCTGCTGCCTAACCCCGTAACCAAGAGAGAATTGGTAGACAAACTGCTACTTTGAAGTGCTAAAACTATCTAACGATAGATGCCCATACCTTAGTTGATGACAACAGGTTCAATCTGACAAAACTTCATGGCAACAACAACTTTTTAACTGCCTGGATTCTGTGTTCACAATGCTCAAACTTGAAGAGCAGCATTTGCATAAATCTATATCCACAAGAGCTATGTTTGTTTGAAGTATACATGACTAAAAGTCTAAAGCCGATAACATTAAAGAAACAATGCACGGTTGCTGATATCTTCCACGCATACGCATAACACAATATTTGTCTTTTTACCTGAGTCATGACTGTAATCATAATATAAAATCGTTGCTCTTCAATATTTGCACAGTGGCATTTATCAAATAAGTCTTCAACTTTCATCCCATATTTCCTTCATAAGATAAGGTAATGCTTACATGTAGCTATATATAAGCTTATCTTACACTGTATCATCATAAAGTGTGAAATCAAGACTTTATTGCAACTTTGAGTAATATTGGCTCACGTTAATGGCACACTTATACAATGATTTATTACACTTTTTATCGGTAGAATGAAGCTATTTTGGCTTTGTCTATATGGTCGGTTTCTAATAAGTAATATGCAAATCAATAGTCAGTTGATAAGGCTGCGCAAAGTAAATTTTGTGGTTAACATTATCTGTGGCCATTTTTACAGATAAGATATACATATTACATAACATATGTGAGTGAGTGAGTGAGTGAGTGAGTGAGTGAGTGAGTGAGTGAGTGAGTGAGTGAATGAGTGAGTGAGTGAGTGAGTGAGTGAGTGAGTGAGTGAGTGAGTGAGTAGATGAGTGAATGAGTAGTTGAGTAAATGAGTAGGTGAGTGAAAGGAGTGAGTAAATGAGTGAGTAGGTGAGTAAAAGTGAGTGTGAGTGAGTGAGTCAGTCAGTGAGTGAGTCAGTCAGTGAGTCAGTTAGTGAGTCAGTCAGTCAGTCAGTCATTGTGACTACTACATGTGCTACTATCATTGTTACTTTTAGCAGGATGCATACTTGCTGCAAACTATTTTCAGACATTCTTTTACCACCTGGAGAAAGAAACTAAAGTCCACCTGCTTTATCTACAACAGTTCTCCCTTTGTCTACCTAATACGTCATCTATTGGCCCAGTTGGCAAGATAGCTCCATCAACCAAAACTTTGTTCCAGACCATGAAACTTTCCAGATTTTATCTGCCCGAGCACTTTGCACATATGACATTATCGCAAATAAAGCAAACACTTAACATACCATGCAATGCTAATATTGACCTTTTTTGGGCTTTTTTAATTACATATTATGGATAGCATCAGTACCTTTATTTGGTATACTGTAAATCACAATTTTTTTGCAGTACTTTTATATTTGCAGTGACTGCGACCACTTCTGTACTGCAAAATTATCAATATCCATTTTCGGTATGTTGACTTGACCACTGTCAGAGGGCAACAAAATTTCTTGTTTCTACTTCCAAAATCAGGCGAAAATTAATGCACGCACTGATGTCATCCATAAAAATTACTTGCTGTGGCTTAACAAACTTTCCAACAAATGCCATTATCCAAATCCAGTTTTCTGCTTAGCGGGTTTAAGTTTTTACTTGGGATTTGCAAGACTACAATTTGTAGTTTTACAGAAGTGAAAAACTGTGAATGATGATATATTTCTATGGGCAAGGCCTACTGACACAAGAAGTATAAAATCATCCATACATAACTTCTGAGTCGTCTTGTTCAAAACACAGCTAAACACGTTTTCCTGTTAGGCAAACATGCCATTCATGAAATGATTTATACAGTCTGACCTTCCTTGTTGCTTGCTGTGTCTGTTCGCCAATATGATTCCTGTCGTTCCCTGCCAACCCTATACAAACATCGCTCCAGACTCATAAGTCAGAACACAGGACCCATTGTTTATTGAACAGGTACTTATCAGGGCAACCTTCATCACACACATCAGGCAAAATTACCCCTTTCGCTGTCCAATTTCACACTGACACAAGGCTCAGGTGATTTGAGGTCAATTTTCCTATTCTCTCAATCTCTGGACCACAATGTTCCCATAGTGTTGCTAAATCTAACTTTAAGGCAACTGATTTGTACTGTTGTCTACCTTAAGTTTGTATTGTTAACTCAATCAGTGAAGCTATTGTTAATATGCATATCTGTATCTTTATCTGACATTTTGCTGCATACTTTTTCAAGCATAAATATTGTTACTCAAGAAGGTATGTAAGGCTAACATATTTGACCTATCCCAAGGTCTTGGGATGACGAATGTCAAAGGTAAAATTGACCGCATGGTCTTAATTGTTTTTTGTGGCAGATGAAGGTGTCGCAATACAGTATGGGTAAAGGAGTGAAGTCTGCCAAGTCTAATATTGTCTTATCGAATATCAACACCTCAAAATCTGCACCAGATGGCAAATCTTAATCCTGCAAGTTTGTTCTGAAAGTGTAAAATGAGAAAACCACTAATACAACCACAGTTAAACCTAATTACATTACATGCTGATGGTTTGATATGTACTGCCCAAGGGGTTTCCCATTCCTTGCTCCTCATTCTGTGTTCTGATTGGTGGAAATGCTAATTGCTTCAATTCCAACGACAATAAGAATATGCAACATGAGTGAGTTGGGCATGATAAGCATATCTAATCTGCTCAAACAGGTTCTCTTTCAATGACTGCTGAGTTCACCTCTGATGGAGGTACTGTGTTCACACCTGTAACTCATGATCTTCTTGATAGACCTGTTTGATTTT
>NW_017804076.1:743800-746048 GCF_001625305.1 Branchiostoma belcheri
TGACAACTGAATTCTTAGTTTTGGTTAATGGTGGATCTGTGGCGAACATTTGCTAACTTGAGATATTCTTCTTCGTTATAAGAATGTCTTACACTGTCGTTAATGTTAGGTCCTTGCACGTGATCCTGATGATTTTGAGGAATCACAGAGTGAAAAAGTAGGGCGGGCCATCCTAACATTCTTCCCGTCGGTGGAGTGTACCACCTTGGAAAGGCCCTCTGGGGACAATGAGGTGATGAAAAACATTGCTCAGCACACAAACAGCCTGAATCCAAACTTCAACAAGGGTGTTCACACCCTCATCGAGCAGCTGTTGCACAATGCGCGCGCAAAGAGGGGGTACAACAAGGCATCAACTGTTAGTGGTAAGGATAAGTCAATGTCACCCACCCAACAATTATTTCTTGATGGTCATGGTAAAAGAAAACCTCGTTTTGTTGCCGCTGAATACAGATTTATTCTGGGAAACGAATTGGCTTCGCTATCTATGCCTTTAATTTCCGTTTAGGATTGGCCCTCAGCATCATGGTTGAACGGTATGTGGAAGCCGTCAATGATCCAAACTCCATCCCTGCCCTGGACAACACCTGGCAGAACACCGTACAACTCCTGCGAGGCAGAGCTGTCGAGGAGGTGATCGATGAGTACAACCAACAGATGCAAGTGAGCGCTATTCAACATAACTGCGGTATATTTAGTTGGGAACTAAAATATCACTAATTACATTATCAGGCTTTAGCATCAGTATAGCCTGATTGTCATGCTCTAGTATTCAACGGTATGTGTTAGTTATTGAGTTGGTCTTTATATATTCTGTAGGCCAAGGTTGCTACAGCCACGAACAATTGGCGGGATCCATTGGAAGAATGTCCAGAAAATGGAATACCCCTCAAACCGGTGACCAGTGGACGTGGAGGGAAAGGTGCGGAATACAATACAAGGTGACGTTTACGCAATGATAAGTGTTCAGAACATAGGTGAAATTCTCCACACAGACATGATTTCCTGCAGGTTTTCACCGAGTGTCTGAATCTACATAAATCAGACAATGGCACAGAGTTCATGACTGTATGGTATTGATGACATGGATAGGCTACACCAGTCCTATTATTACTCCGTGAAGGAGGTCAGGACCTCCGGACGGAGTGTTGTGATCGGCTGATTTTTCATGTTCGCAGTCAAAACACTGGGTTCTCTTTGTGTAATCGGCACGCAATTTTATACGCCGTCTGCGGGCATGCCCGTGTTGATGCACGAATGTGTATTTTTGCCGTTGCTGCTTTCGCGGTCAATGTAATATTGCAGACGTACCCCTACAATTACGAGGCGAGTTGGAATGGTCCAGAAAAACGCGTTGTTTGGAATAGCAGTGGGGGGGGTGGAACTTCATGCAGATACGGGGTGGTTTTTATAAGTGGTTCCAGATGTTTTTGCCCATGCTTAAGAGATGCCAAAGTTTTTTGGAAGATGTTCGCAGCCAAAACGCATTCTTCCGTACGTCGCATTTCTGTGTAATTTCGCATGTGGTGTGGCATTATGTCCGGGATGATGCACGTCTTTTATTTTACCGTAGCTGTTTTGATATTGAAGTAAATGCATATTTTAGAAACATCCCTACTTTTACAATCCTGTGGAATAGGCCGTAGGTTTAGGCAGTTGTCTGGTAGCAGAGGTACTCCAAACAGATATCCTGGTTATCTGGCCGGCGGTAGTAACACTCGCGGTGCTTACCGCAACTGTTCCAGGCGCGCTTAATTAGGTACAGGCACGGTAAGACGGTGGGGTTTTCTTAGTGACACGACCATGATAGTCCGATCTTTATGTGAATGCAATGATTGTGTGTGTGTAATTAAAATGAACTTCGAACTTGAAGCACCGTATCTTTACACGCCCTGGGAGCAGTAATGGATTTAGCTCTTTGTATGTTTTATGCTTGTGACGCGCCCTCATTGTATTAACCGTTGCCTAATTATAATGTCTGCACAGTAGGTCTGGCGTTGACGCTTGGGATTTTGTTGAAATATATAAAACTTCACGGAGGATTGTCACCTATGGCTTCTTGTTTCATGTTAAATTTATCATCTCTGCTCAGGAATCCTCCAAGCCAGCCTACCCTCATCGACCTCCATAATGAGCTGTTGAACAAAGTCACAGGCATGCTTCTGGAGAAGGTCGGCCATTTTGGTATTCGCTCAGAGGAGAGGAGCTATGAGAACGAGAATTTGATTGACCAAATGCAAAAACGCCT
>NW_017804076.1:746068-747149 GCF_001625305.1 Branchiostoma belcheri
CGTAGACTATTTACATTTGTAAAAGTCTACATTAGTACATATACGATGCTTTGAACTGTTGCAAAATTTAATACAGGTCAGAAATGAAGACATCATCCTTCTGGAAACTGTCCCTTGTCCAGAGCCTTTTGTTATTGTACTATATAATTTATAGTGATGTGTGACGGTACATTGCCTATTAGGGTTTTTCCAGGAAAAATATAATAGGGTAGCAATTTGCAAGATAATTTGATAATGGGCTGATTACCTAGCTCTGCCCAGCCCTAGTAATACCGGTTTTACATGTTTGTGTGTGTGTGCTTATGTATATTTAGGTATGTTTACATATGATGTTATTTATTATTTTTCCTCTTTTTCATTAGTTGGCACAAGGAGGTCATAAGCCCATAACCATCTTGGTTTTCAAAACAAGATGTGATACCAAATTCCTGTTATGAGAATAAAATCCATAACAAATCATATAATATTTATTACTCCGTGAAGGAGGTCAGGACCTCCGGACGGAGTGTTGTGATCGGCTGATTTTTCATGTTCGCAGTCAAAACACTGGGTTCTCTTTGTGTAATCGGCACGCAATTTTATACGCCGTCTGCGGGCATGCCCGTGTTGATGCACGAATGTGTATTTTTGCCGTTGCTGCTTTCGCGGTCAATGTAATATTGCAGACGCACCCCTACAATTACTAGGCAAATTGGAATGGTCCTGAAAAACGCGTTGTTTGGAATAGCAGTGGGGGGGGTGGAACTTCATGCAGATACGGGGTGGTTTTGATAAGTGGTTCCAGATGTTTTTGCCCATGCTTAAGAGATGCCAAGTTTTTTGGAAGATGTTCGCAGCCAAAACGCATTCTTCCGTACGTCGCATTTCTGTGTAATTTCGCATGTGGTGTGGCATTATGTCCGGGATGATGCACGTCTTTTTATTTTTACCGTAGCTGTTTTGATATTGAAGTAAATGCATATTTTAGAAACATCCCTACTTTTACAATCCTGTGGAATAGGCCGTAGGTTTAGGCAGTTGTCTGGTAGCAGAGGTACCCTAAGCAGATATCCTGGTTATCTGGCCGGCGGTAGTAACACTC
>NW_017804076.1:747169-750009 GCF_001625305.1 Branchiostoma belcheri
TAAAAGTCTACATTAGTACATATACGATGCTTTGAACTGTTGCAAAATTTAATACAGGTCAGAAAGGAAGACATCATCCTTCTGGAAACTGTCCCTTGTCCAGAGCCTTTTGTTATTGTACTATATAATTTATAGTGATGTGTGACGGTACATTGCCTAAGGGTTTTTCCAGGAAAAATATAATAGGGTAGCAATTTGCATGATAATTTGATAATGGGCTGATTACCTAGCTCTGCCCAGCCCTAGTAATACCGGTTTTACATGTTTGTGTGTGTGTGCCTATGTATATTTAGATATGTTTACATATGATGTTATTAATTATTTTTCCTAAGCCAATAACCATCTTGGTTTTCAAAACAAGATGTGATACCAAATTCCTGTTATGAGAATAAAATTCATAACAAATCATATAATATTTATAATCTTTTTGTTCTCTATGTTTATCACAAGTACAGTAGGACAGTATATTATAATATGAAGTGTCAGTTACAATCATGAGTAATGACTCAAGAGTTACAGCAGTTGGCTTTCCCAGAAGCCTTTACTGAGGTAACTGTTGGCAGCCTTCTGACTTCAGTGACATTTGAAATTTTCCGCTGATTCAGCATTTGAGGCAGACTGAGGCATGAGTTTGAATTGGCACCAGCGATGAGTTTGAATTGTTACTTTCCCACTTGAAGCTGACAAAAAATATTTTCAGACATTGAGAATTCATGAATTCTGTACCTGCACCACCTGCAAATTTTACCTGCACCACTTACAATAGCGTGGACCATACTAAGAACTATACTCAGAACCAAATTGCCATTATTTCTGTTATGGGTACATCAGTCAATGTAGCAAATAAAAGGTGCAAGTTAGTTGCAGGTAGACATCAGAAATACACGTACCTGCATGCTCCAATATTATTACCTGCACTAGCCTCAGCATATGCAGGTGGTATTTTGACTTGAGCATAAACTGATAAAATCAACTGTGAAAATATTTCACAATTTAGTTAAGTAGGTACATATAAGTAACCTTCTTGCAAAGTCTAGGCAGAGGTTAACCATACATTACAAGTGGCAGGTTATTTGCTGACTTGTCATTGCCACTGCCGTATAACAAAAAGAACTTGTCTACAGTAAAGGTCAAGAATTTTTGCTATGGAATGTCAACAAAATAAACTGTGGAGTTTGAAATCCTTCTTTTCATACCTTGTTTTAACTTTGTATTTTTCTTACCACCTCGTAGTGTTAGGAATAATATGTTAGATAAACAACAGAAACCACAGATCCCAAAAGCTTAAAGATCTTCTTTGTTATCCACATTGCTTGTGCTTGCATAGTTTCTTTTGTTTCTTTGTATTTCCTCTGTCAACTACATTATACTCCGTGTTTTGTTTCCAGTTTCTACGCTTTGGCGGCTTATTTTGGACATGATTTGAGGCATTTTTATCAGGATTTTTTTTACATACTGGTGTATCTTTTTTTCGGGTGGCAAATGGATACTCTCCTATAAATTTGATACTGCCTTGCCAATACTGTCCATCAAAATATCTGTTGGGAGATTGGCCATTTTCCCTACTTTAAATGTAGATCACATCTTTTTGAATTGATTCCCTTTAAATTTCATACCCCTTTTTACCTAATAGTATACTCTGTCCATCCTTTATCCGTGTTTAGGATTCACAGATCCTCTAAGAGATCCTCTGGTCTGTTTCACAAAAATCCAGTGCTCATAAACCCCCCAACAGACCCTCAGGGCATTGTCCTAGAAGAGCATATTGAGTGACAGGTGTAGGTGTGGAGGTGTCACTTCTATTGTTGTTTTAAAATTAGGCTGTCAGGATCCTATGAGACAAAGTAGGTCAAGTAGATCAACAGTAGATAGACCCATGCCAACTGATAACAAAACAATGGACATCCTTACAATGGAAAAGATGATAACTTATCGGATAACAAAAACTAGTGACAACTTAGACAATAGTGTAGGGCTCTCTCTGTAATTCTAAACTTTCCTCTGTCCTATGTTATGTCTGGAGTGAGGTGGGGGGATGCTCCCTGAATTGTTACTTGTAAGTTGTAGGGCCAAACTTGGCAATATTGGAATAACCATTGAGTCAAAAGGACTTTTTGAACCTCCTTGGAATAACACAAACCTTCATCAAGGTGGAATTTCTGAACCGGAGTCATTTAAATCTTATCACCTGTATCTATACAGGCCAAGGCTTACCAACCTAAAATAAATGCTATCGAATGAAGCCGAGTAATGTTTATACTATAGATTACAGAGTTAACTTGGTTAAAGATCATTAAAATGATTCCTAGCAGATAGATTTAGGATGGGACAGTCATTGATTCATAGCTTTATATTTATCCAGATAACCAACCAACCAGTCAACCAACCAACCTATCAACTAACCTATCAACCAGCCTATCAACCAATCAACCAGTCAATCAACCAACCTATCAACTAACCTATCAACCAACCTATCAACCAACCAACCAATCAACCAACCAACCAGTCAAGCTATCCATTTAACCAACCAAGTAACCAACCTGCTAGCCAGCCAACCAACCAGCCCGTGTCCAACCACCTAAAACTGGTGAAACCCAAATCAAGTTAAGCCTCCTTGGAGACGTAAAAACCTCATTTACAAAACAAATTCTTTACTAGTACCTTAATTGCTGCTTGTGTTGGGGATGCTAAACTCCAACGTCCAAGGTCACTTTAAGGTGACTGCCATGTCATTCAAACGCCTGACCACAAACTGCCAGTCTACCCCATGCAAAGGGTTTCTAGATCGATTCTCACAGTTCTCTAGTGTTTTATACCAACACCCTCTGTTTATAGGTACT
>NW_017804076.1:750029-859939 GCF_001625305.1 Branchiostoma belcheri
TCCTGAAAAACGCGTTGTTTGGAATAGCAGTGGGGGGGGTGGAACTTCATGCAGATACGGGGTGGTTTTGATAAGTGGTTCCAGATGTTTTTGCCCATGCTTAAGAGATGCCAAGTTTTTTGGAAGATGTTCGCAGCCAAAACGCATTCTTCCGTACGTCGCATTTCTGTGTAATTTTGCATGTGGTGTGGCATTATGTCCGGGATGATGCACGTCTTTTTATTTTTACCGTAGCTGTTTTGATATTGAAGTAAATGCATATTTTAGAAACATCCCTACTTTTACAATCCTGTGGAATAGGCCGTAGGTTTAGGCAGTTGTCTGGTAGCAGAGGTACCCTAAGCAGATATCCTGGTTATCTGGCCGGCGGTAGTAACACTCGCGGTGCTTACCGCAACTGTTGCTGGAATTTGGCCTGTTCCAGGCGCGCTTAATTAGGTACAGGCACGGGAAGACGGTGGGGCTGTCTTTGACACGACCATGATAGTCCGATCTTTATGTGAATGCAATAATTGTGTGTGTGTAATTAAAATGAACTTCGAACTTGAAGCACAGTATCTTTACACGCCCTGGGAGCAGTAATGGATTTAGCTTTTTGTATGTTTTATGCTTGTGACGCGCCCTCATTGTATTAACCGTTGCCTAATCATAATGTCTGCACAGTAGGTCTGGCGTTGACGCTTGGGATTTTGTTGAAATATATAAAACTTCACGGAGGATTGTCGCCTATGGCTTCTTGTTATCTTTTTGTTCTCTGTGTTTATCACAAGTACAGTAGGACAGTATAGTATATTATATGAAGTGTCAGTTACAATCATGAGTAATGACTCAGGAGTTACAGCAGTTGGCTTTCCCAGAACCCTTAACTGAGGTGACTGTTGGCAGCCTTCTGACTTCAGTAACATTTGAAACTTTCCGCTGAGTCAGCATTTGAGGCAGACTGAGGCATTGCTGGCCAGAGTTATATGAGGACAGAAACGTGGCACCAGCGATGAGTTTGAATTGTTACTTTCCCACTTGAAGCTGACAAAAAAGATCTTCAGACATTGAGAATACATGGGCTTGAAGTACCCTTTTCTGCATTACCTGCAAACATTGAAAGTTACCTGTTCCTGACAAATTTTACCTGCACAATAGCATGGACCAAACTAAGAACTATACTGGAACCATTGCAGCAATTATTTCTGTTATGGGTAGATCAGTCAATGTAGCAAATAAAAAGGTGCAAATTAGTTACAGGTAGACATCAGAAATACCTGCATAGCTTCAATCTTACCCATACTAGCCTCAGCATATGCAGGTGGTATTTTGACTTGAGCATAAACTGATAAAATCAACTGTGAAAAAATTTCACAATTTAGTTAAGTAGGTACATATACATGTAAGTAACCTTCTTGCCAAGTCTAGGCAGAGGTTAACCATACATTTGTACCTCACAAGTGGCAGGTTATTTGCTGACTTGTCATTGCCACTGCCGTATAACAAAAAGAACTTGTCTGTAGTAAAGGTCGAGAATTTTTGCTATGGAATGTCAACAAAATAAACTGTGGAGTTTGAAATCCTTCTTTTCATACCTTGTTTTAACTTTGTATTTTTCTTACCACCTCGTAGTGTTAGGAATAATATGTTAGATAAACAACAGAAACCACAGATCCTAAAAGCTTAAAGATCTTCTTTGTTATCCACATAGCTTGTGCTTTCATACTAATCATTGCTTCTTTTGTTTCATTGTATTTCCTCTGTCAACTACATTATACTTTGTGTTTTGTTTCCAGTTTCTATGCTTCGGTGGCTTGTTTTGGACATGATTTTAGGCATTTTTATCAGGATTTTTTTTACATATTGGTGTATCTTTTTTGGGTGGCAAATGGATACTCTCCTATAAATTTGATACTGCCTTGCCAATACTGTCCATCAAAATATCTGTTGGGAGATTGGCCATTTTCCCTACTTTAAATGTAGATCACATCTTTTTGAATTGATTCCCTTTAAATTTCATACCCCTTTTTACCTAATAGTATACTCTGTCCATCCTTTATCCGTGTTTAGGATTCACAGATCCTCTAAGAGATCCTCTGGTCTGTTTCACAAAAATCCAGTGCTCATAAACCCCCCAACAGACCCTCAGGGCATTGTCCTAGAAGAGCATATTGAGTGACAGGTGTAGGTGTGGAGGTGTCACTTCTATTGTTGTTTTAAAATTGGGTTGTCAGGATCCTATGAGACAAAGTAGGTCAAGTAGATCAACAGTAGATAGACCCATGCCAACTAACAACAAAACAATGGACATCCTTACAATGGAAAAGATGATAACTTATCGGATAACAAAAACTAGTGACAACTTAGACAATAGTGTAGGGCTCTCTCTGTAATTCTAAACTTTCCTCTGTCCTAT
The DNA here is from genome assembly GCF_001625305.1 of Branchiostoma belcheri. Classification (NCBI taxonomy): domain Eukaryota; kingdom Metazoa; phylum Chordata; class Leptocardii; order Amphioxiformes; family Branchiostomatidae; genus Branchiostoma; species Branchiostoma belcheri. The sequence continues at coordinate 752,425 of NW_017804076.1, forward strand.
GTTATGTCTGGAGTGAGGTGGGAGGATGCTCCCTGAATTGTTACTTGTAAGTTGTAGGGCCAAACTTGGCAATATTGGAATAACCATTGAGTCAAAAGGACTTTTTGAACCTCCTTGGAATAACACAAACCTTCATCAAGGTGGAATTTCTGAACCGGAGTCATTTAAATCTTATCACCTGTATCTATATAGGCCAAGGCTTACCAACCTAAAATAAATGCTATCGAATAAAGCTGAGCTATGTTTATACTATAGAATACAGAGTTAGACCCTGTTCATACCAGACTTATATAAACCGGTTGAAACCGCTAAATAATTAACCCGGCAAAAACCCGTCGCGTTCACACCAGACTTACAAAATCGGTTTTTCAAAAACCCTGTCCAGCGAATATCCGGTTAATCGGCCATTACCAGGCTCCTCCAACATTTTTGTTTTGGTAGAGACCTTAATAGAGCCCTCCCCCCAGCTTTTTCGAATTCGGCGATCAACTCCTGCTCTCCAAAAATACGTATCGGGAGCGTCTCGTCCCCCGACCAGGTTGCGTTGGCTGATTCCATCGTGAAAAATGAAGAGAAACCGTGGAAAAACAGTGGAAACGGTCTAAACAGCGCGATCAAAAAAGCTTGGAGGTCGCACACGGCCAGGATGCTGACCCCGTGGCCCCAGAATTATGACGCAAAAACCGGTTCAATAAACCCTTAGCGTTCAGACCAGGTTTTTCGGTGGAAAAACCACCTCCCAAAGTGGTTTTTGAAAATCGGATTTAAACCCCTAAAAAACCGGTTAATTTGCGTTCACACCAGGTTAAATAAAAACCGGTTTTTGAAAAACCGGTTGAAACCGCTAAATATAAGTCTGGTATGAACAGGGTCTTAACTTGAAAAATTGTCAAATTTGGCTGTATCATGCCTGGTTAAAAATCATTACAATGATTCCTGGCAGATAGATTTAGGATGGGACAGTCACTGATTCATAGCTTCATATTTATCCAGATAACCAACCAACCAACCTATCAACCAATCAAGTAACCAAACAACCAAGTAACCAACCTGCTAGCCAGCCAACCAACCAGCCCGTGTCCAACCACCTAAAACTGGTGAAACCCAAATCAAGTTAAGCCTCCTTGGAGACGTAAAAACCTCATTTACAAAACAAATTCTTTACTAGTACCTTAATTGCTGCTTGTGTTGGGGATGCTAAACTCCAACGTCCAAGGTCACTTTAAGGTGACTGCCATGTCATTCAAACGCCTGACCACAAACTGCCAGTCTACCCCATGCAAAGGGTTTCTAGATCGATTCTCACAGTTCTCTAGTGTTTTATACCAACACCCTCTGTTTATAGGTACTGAAAGCCTAAATATTTAGGGTTTTGGTCATGCTGATGAGAGCTTCTATTCCACTGTTACTCCTGGAGGTTTGCCAAGGGACTGCTCAAGAGAATGGTGATGGTAAAGGTAGAGGGGAGGTGGTAATAACTGTGAAGGGGGTCATAAAATAAAGTAGCCCTGCAAACATTTACAAGGTCAAGTCCATCAAAACTTAGCCTTTTATGGCATTTCTTTTTTAGCACCATTAACTCATTCTTTTGGATTCAGATCATTTAAAAGTACAATACAATATTATCTGTGCCAAACTTTCGTAATGAAATTGACACCATCTGATGCTCTTCATACAAAAATGCATGTCTGAAAAAAGGTTGTTCTGAAATTTGGACCATTTTAAGGTAAATGTTTGTCCACATGATTTATAAACCTAAGAAGGAATAAAATAGAGTACCATAAAACTTTGTACTTCCCCTTAAAATAATCTCCTCCCCTATGGTAATGAATGGATTGCCCCCTTGGCTATCACAAAAGCTCACAGAAACTTTCTAAAGAACTGACATCCGGGATAGGTCAGTTATGGGGTTATGGGGTGAACAACTCCATAAATTACTGTAACTTCATTTATCTTTGCACAGCTCCAATCTGATCATCCAACCACCACCCCCACCTTTTGTAATGGACCAGCCCTAAGTCCCTAAGAAACCAGAGAAGGCTGTCACTACACCTGACAAATTTGTACCCTTGACCTCTCTGTGGTACTGAGCATAGCAAACAATTTGGCACACTATAATGTCACGTTCTTTTGCCAAACCACAAAGACCTGGCCAACCATAAATCTACCTGAGGAAAAAGGTCCCCTTGTTGTACTTCCAGCAATGGCTGTTTACACATACATTTTCTGACTGTTTCGCAATCAGCTAAAAGAGATGGACAATAAATGTACAGAGTGGATATCAAACACTCATCACTACCACAAAGCCTTTGAAACTTTAGCATGGGGACATGGAGCCTTCTCCTGTTGAAAGATCACGCACCAAATGGGATGAATAATTTACTTTTATTCTAGACCAATCATGATTCTGCATTAACTAGAATATCAAGTTTCAGCCAACCAGGACTCTGCCTTTAGATCTAATTTCATTACTAATACTTTATCCTATCGGCAACATTTGCAATAGTCTAATGCAGGGCTTGAAACACCACCTGATCAGAGCTGTGCAGGTATTTCTTATGTCTACCAGCACCTAACCTGCACTGGTCCATGTACTGGGTTTATATGTAGTAGGCATATATGGATTTTTATTTGCTGCATTGACTGTTACCACCCATAAAGGAAATAGTCTCTGTACAGTTTTTAGTATGATCCATACTTTCTAAATTCTGAGTGGTGCAGGTAATTTTCAGTATCATTTTACCTATACCAGTACAGGTATGCAGAAAAAAGTATTTCCAGCCCTGGCATGTATACAGTTGGCAAGCTGCCCTGTATGTGCTGGGCTTTAGTCCTGGTTTATCTGAAAGCCTCTACCATTAGAACAGAATCAATTTGGCAGAAGACGGCTCCCGACAGCATTACCCCTGAGGGCATGTGGTAAAGCCTCCGAGAAACACCACAATAGAAAACCACAACAATAGCGAGAGAAAGTAGGGTATGTTCACAAAGCGCTGGGATCTGTCTGTCACCATTATACACGTCCCGGTACGCGAGAGACAAAGCTCCGGCGCAGCGAACTGTGTCTACTTCTGAGGTCAATGACACATACCCGGCATATGCGAGGCTTACCTGGTAGAAAGAACAATTCAAACAAGTCCTGTTCGACCCAGGGTAGGAATCGCTACCTGCTTGACCCTAGGAAACTTCTGCCCCCTCGCTCCAGGCCGTGCAACTCAAACTCCCTTTGACGTCAATCCTTGAAAGCTTAGCTGCAGCTTATGATCCGATGTCCCAATATACACAAAGCAGTCAATGTACAACGTGGCTTTTGTTCGCCGACCACAAAGCTAATGCAAGCTAAGCTGAAGGTCCTGAAGAACAAAAGCGCTCGGCCGCTGTTTCCAACGCAACTCAATCTACCCTTTCAAACGTCCATTTGTCAATGTACCTATCAAAGCTGCCTTGTGCTGTGAATGGTGATAGGTTTGTTCTTGGGAACACCCCTAGTGTGGTAACCCACATTTCTATACAGGCAACAAGAAAGAACCACAAGCACAGGAGGCAGGGCATTGACACCAAAACAAAAACTAACTTCTGAACACGACCTATACCATACTCCATAGTGTCTGTATGTTGAGGTTTGGGAAAAGAACAGCTAGAATTTCTGCCAGAGTTGGACTAGTAATCAATCTTTGCAGCCAAAAAGCATGTTTTCCTAAGTGTTACGTATTCAACAGTGGAACAGTTTATTTGTCAGGAAAGTTCAATCTGTATAAGATTATGTTGCATGCAGCTGTAACATACGCACCCTACATCTATATTGTTTATGTGCAAGTGATAAACTAACTACTGATATCTACGTTAGTATAGTACACCCTGGACACACTTTGAGCTACAGTTAAATGCTAAAAAGTAAAATAGTACATGTTTTTGAATAAAAAGGAATTTCTAATCAACTTGCTTTCTTGATGAGGAATAGTGTAGATATGACTTTAAAATCTAACGTTACATTTTTGCCTCCAGGAACTGAAGCTGAGTGACATTGGGATCTATTTCCTCAAGGTCAAAAAGGTTTGACAGGCTTGTACTTTTCTAGAAGGATGGGATTAGGGTCAAAGTTCAGAAACCCAATCCTCCAGGTCTTAACACTAATAACACTTAACACTTTTTACTGCTAACTGTTACTGACAGGGTTGCATGTGACAAGGAAGCTGCACAGGTGGCTCAAAAAAATTTAAACACTATATGATTTGATTCACTTACTTTCATGAAACATAATTTTAAGTGAACGTAGAATGTAGGGAAAGGTGTTTTTCGTGTGGTATTGTAAGTTCGCTATAGTGTACATTGGAATTATACATTTGCAGTGAATTTGTGGTATAGAGGTCACAACAAAAAACACTGCAAACATTTCAGGATATTCAGCATTTCTCAGGTTTTCATCAAAGGCCCATCAAACTTCAAGACATTGACGATGATGTACTTCTTCATTGTAAAATAATGATGAAGATTATTGTAAAATAAAAGTTTTTTTAGGAAAAAAAAACATGTTTTTTTCTCTCCAAAATTTTTAGCACCCTTTTAACAGGGTGGATTGAACAATGCAAAATAAAAACCGAGGGAACAGTACTTAGGAAAATTGAAAATGAAAACCGTACCAATAAAAATTCCTGAAACGGTATAAACAAATATATATGGACTTTTTTTGTAATAGTCCATAAGCCAAAACAAAGCTTCTATACTCCTACCATATCACAATTCCTTTTTTGCCCAAATCATCCATACCCAAATCTTTTGAAACTTTTGTCAGTTTCAAAACTGCAGGTGCCAATGTGATTATTTGCACTTTTCAAATATTTCTGTCAAACATTTTCCCGTGTCAAAAAGCACACAAATTGCAAAACACTTCCTTGTATCTTTTCAAAAAAGAAAACAAAAAAGTTTTGGGAAAATCGTCACTCTCTAGAACTTTTCCAGTTTCCCCAACTGCAGGTGCCTATACGAAGACTACTAGAACATGGGCGTGGCTACGGGAAGTGTTACAGCTGCAAGTGTCCTGGTGAGTCATGCTGGCCTGGGTCCCACAGCACCTGCACGGTCCGCTATCCGCGCTACGTGCACGCTGTCACGTGAGGGGCAGGTCTTAAAGGTGACCTGCTGACAATACTTAGTGACAGAAAAATTCGGTCTACTCACAGACGTGTAGGGGCGAGTCGAGATCTTAGTTTTGTAACAACCTTGGCGACAAAAAAATCACAGGGGACATTTAAATCATGTAGCTATTAGAAGCTGGTTTGCACGCACGTTGCAGTGTTTGAATCGTGTGGTTTGTTACCGTGAAACTTTCTTTAAAAGCGCAGCAGTGTTGTGATATTGAAGTGGATACGCCGCGAAAATCCTTTATCTAGGCCCAACATCTGTGGAGAGCGCAACAAGAGTGATGGTCAACATTTCGGACAGCTCGTCGTTTACATATGACGTCATCACTCCACTGTAAACTTCTGCCGCTGGAGGTTAAAAAAACGTGCAGAAGTTTTAGTGCGTTTCTTAAGGATGCGGGGGTTTCTTTAAGGAGGTAGTGCAAAGTTGGGAGAGTTAGTGAAACTGGGCAGCCTACTGGGAAGTTGGCGAGGGGTGTGCGCTGGTCCCGAGGCCCGCACACACTGCGCTAGCTGCCCATCGAGGCATGCAAGAACCGCCGAGCTACACACCACAACACCGCTAGATCGGACCCAAACACTGCACCCTCCCGGGTTGGAAAGACGGCGAACTTACGTGAAACGCGTGCGGGCTGGGCCGTCCGATGTCCCGTTGCAAGAATCCCGGCGACTGCACGGAGGCACACCCCCAGAAAAGCGCGGAGAAAACCCCGCTGAAACCGCAGCTTTCTCCCGTTGCCCTCTGCACCACGGATCGCTGCACAGCGGTCGGCCAAAGGCCATAGGGACAAACCGTTTCACACCTCGGGGTGGTTCGCGGGAGCAACATGTATGTCTGACTCGCAGCTGTGAGCCGCCGGGAGGAGGTGATTTCGTTACGAAGTCGCGACAAAATGAAGAGAAAATCCCAGTTGTAGCCATGCAACAGTCTGCGTATTTCAAACTCACAGGACTTCATAAAAGAAACCTTGATAAACCCCAGAATGGCGGCAAATAAAAGCTGTGGATAGGTTTCAGACAGAAAGTTTATATCAACGCTAAGTACCCTCGGTGTAGTGCTAGTGCTAGACATATAATATATCATTCCTTGATCACACCCAGAAATATTCGGTAATATATAGATAGTTTGCTTTGTGGAAAAATCACTAATAGATCGGCTTGGTGTTCTGTGAGACAATTATTCTCATATGGAAATGTCCAGGACTCCTAGTCGACTATTAAACAAGAGCTAAGAAACGTATCATTTCATTTTTCTGTGAAATTTTCACAAGTTTCTTCTGGTGTATTCATATCATAACTCCATAATTCCCACCAGATGATATATCGAGGTGCATCCGGTGGAAGAAAATTCTTCTGACTTTTCTTCTCGCGGCTTACTTTTCAGACAACCCATGGAGGTAGAAGTATTTTTCTACCTCCATGGACAACCAGCCCTCCCACCCAACATCTGCTTGAAGAAAGCCGACCCCGTCGCCCTAGTTATTGGGCTGGCGCCGCTCTCATCTGCACATCAATGCCGGGTGGAAAACGTACGGTCCCCGATGTGTCGCCAGAGGGGCACCCTAGAGCCTCGTTGTGGCGCCCGTTGGCGCCCTGTCGTCGTTAGCCGGGGGATTAATCGGATCCAGGGGGTCATTATGGGGTTCGGGGAGCTAAATTGGAATCCATTTAACGACCATTTGTGCCATTTATAAACCCGCATATCAATTACAACATAAAATGACGGGTTACAATGCTACCGATCAGTGGTGAAATTTGTAAAGGGATCAACTTTTATTCCAATTACCAGGTATACAACTCGCGACAGGACACAGAAGTGGTGTTTTAAGTGTATTAAAAGCAGTAAGCTTTCAATGAGCTTTCAATCTATTGAAATTTAAGCTCTTTAGTGGTAAGACTTGAAAGCTCCTTTAGTGATATTAAAGACAGTTGTATCTTTGCTATACCTGGCTCCTCAATGTCACTAGTTCTCAAATCCTTATGACACATATATATTGCAACGATTGCACATATATTTACAGTTCCCTCCGAATGTAAACTACAGCGAATCTTTGATATTTTTTTTCATTTCAAAGTCTTCTCCTCACTGATATTTCCGTTCAACAACTTCATCTCATTTGTATTTCCTTTTACACTCTTCTCGTGTACTTTACTAGAAAAACACGATACCCCCGGACCCCTTGAACCTTTCAACCAGCTTCCGTGGCCCTTGATATACCTTCATTCAATTACGCTGCTTTTAAGAAGGGGTCGGCTTCGGTTAAGTGCTTTCTGGCGATGATATCTGGAGAGATATTGGCGTGTCCTTAACCTCTCTGATGACAATCAATGAAAAAGGTTGGTCGGTAGTTATTTCATTACAATGAGTGAAAGGATCGCACGCTCCTGAGGGAAATTACTTCGTGTGAAACGTATATCACTTCTTCGCTCTTAGAAAAAGAAACGAAGGGGAGAACTGAGGGAAAAAAGGAAAAGAAAGACCCCAGACCGAATAAGAAACGAAGCAAGAACTTACGGAAATAGAGACAGAAAAAGAAGAGCAAGAGAGCGAGAGAAGGATAGAGAATAAAAGATAAAAGAAAGCAGCTACATGTAACTCTCAGCAACCTACGCTATACATTCTGGGAGAAGTTGTTTGCATCCGCCTCTTTTGTGCACCCTTCAGTACTTTAAGTAACAAAGTTGATTAATAGTCGGTTGATTAGATGTTTTGGATGAATTCTGTAGAAAATAGAATTGAATTTACGACCATTTGACAGCAGAAAGTAAATCAGTGACATCACTAGGTGTGGGGGAGGCGGGGTTTTTGGAAACTAGTCCCCATACTTCGATTAAAAAACGCTTGGGTCCTGAGCCAGTTTCTTGGCTTGCAAATTCATATTGCTGGCATGAGAAGCATTCTTGTGCATAACTTTTTTATTAGTCCGCTCCCTGAATTATTTCGTACAGAACAAGTAAGGTACAGTCCACAGTACCTATCGCTTCAGGGCAACCGGACTCGGGTCAGTGCCCATCTTAAAAAAACTCATTGTTGTAAGATTGTAACTTACAAATTCCAGGATTTAAGGAGAAGTCGGACACTCCTAGCCTAAGGCAATGTTCTTCTTGCAGTTACGAGAGGCTGGCTCGTGTTGGCTTCTGTGCGTTTTTCGGCGATGACATGTACAACATTTGTTTGATAATAGACGAACATAACAAAAGTAGCCTTCGTTCAACAGGCTCTTCTCGTGAAGTCGATATGTTGCAACGGCTTTTAGCTGCATCGTACAGGTAATGAAAATCGTGTCTCTGTACCTCCCCATTGTACTACAGCAGTTAGTAAATACAACCAAGGAAACATTGAAAAGTAAAAGCCATATGTATTGGTCTCCAGACTAGTGATTAGTTCAGAGAAAAATAAAGTGAGTTATTGGCCCATAAAAATTTCGAAGAACACATTGTCGAAGATTTTTCTTATCGTTCAGCTCTATGAGCCCCTGTCTTCCCACGACTTCTTCCCGACCATTCCCCAACCAAGGTCGACGCTGGGTTGACCGGTTGGGAGTAGCCTGTAACCAGTTGATACCCGATGTTATCTCCAGTTCGCTCCTGTGCACAGTCGGCTGGCGCATACGACTAGTAGCCAACCTTGCCGACCAACTGCCAACCACAGATGACCTTGCTCACGACCAACTCCCAAGTTCCCCACCCCACCATGCCCTGTAGAAGGTCGGGAGACCATGGTCGGTCGGTTCTGTGTGACAGGGGTTTAGTAGGAGGAGGTTGTTGGCACGGCGCCTGTAACCGAGGATGCCAAGTGTCTTTTCAGGTGCAATTTTTCATCGACTCCCAGAACAAATTTGTGGCCCGGTGCCGGAGGGGCTGTAGACAGCTGGCACCTCTTCTCACAGGGAGACTTTACAGCCACTCAGTACCGATACACACCAACAAAGGGAAGACATACAAAGCAAAAGATAAGAAAGAAAGGGAAGGAGGGAAGAAGGAAGGAAAGAAGGACCGGGAAGGAAGGATCGGGAAGGATGGAAGGAAGGCAGGAAGGAGGGAAGAAAGGAAAGAAGGAAGAAAGGGAAGGGAAAGGAAAGGAAGGCAAAAAAAGGAGGGAGGAAGGAAGGAAGAAAGGACCGGGAAGGAAGGAAGGACGGGAAGGACTCAGGAAGGAAGGAAGGATGGAAGGAAGGAAGGAAGGAAAAGAGGAACAGCCACATTGCGAACTAGCAAGGAGATATAACCTCCTTGTTGCTAGTAAACTCGCACTTCCAGCAAACAGTTAAGAAACAAGAGCAATGAAACGTATTCAAGTCAGAAAAAAAGGGTCAATGTTAAGGTGTTAACCAAAGATTACTGTTTAACGTAATCTAGGAAGGAAGTTCTCCTCTCCACATATCTGCTTGGAGATGAGTGTATTCCAAATCTACTCACAGTCGAGTAAACCGTGTAAAGAGGGCGAGGTTTTAAATCACGATCATAAAACAGTTTAGTCCAGACAACAGCCAGCCTAAACACGGCGGAGGCTTGACCTTGGCTGACTCCACAGACGTACTTGTGGACACACGCCAAGGTCAGACAAGGTCGAACAATTCATTCTCGTATAGAGCCAAAAAAGAAAGAAAGCAGACAAAAGAAATAAATTTCAGTAAACGGACTTTCATCCTAACCTGCATGGGTGACACCCTATTAGTATACTGGTACCGGGGCTCCCATATTCACTCACTTGAATAGGGAGTATAGGAACCCCGGTTTAGAAACTGATGAGGATGGCACCTATAGGCTACTTTCTGCCAATCGGCATTGTAAATGTATTTGGTTCCAAGCAAGGACGTTTTGTAGAATGTCCTTGCATGTTCCAAGATAGATTCAGAAACGTGCTTTTAACAAAGCTAGGCGATTAAAACTTTCTAGTTACGGCGCGGTCGCATTCCGTCGTAGGTCGTACGGTACGATTTTGATGTCCTAGAATTTTCAAGCAGGCTGAGACAGACCCAATCACCGACAAGGATCTAAGACAGCCTTTTGCTTTTGTTTTGGTAACGAGAAAACTGATTTGGCGTTTAGAATTCAATGTAATAAAATAGAATAAAAACACACGTACGGTTATCACAAGACGAATGTTCTAAACTTGTGATCTTACGCCGATCTTGCGACCATGTGATCGGCAGCTCCTTTTTACAGAATAGAAAGCGTATTCATAACTCATTCACAAACATTCCATCGAAAAACATATCTGTTCCTTTATCTCTACAATAACTCTAAAGCGAGAAGTTGAATCTATGTAATGATAGTTAATTCTATTTTGTATATCTTTTCATCATGTTTTGTTTTGACCTGTAGTTAGCCCAGTGTGGCAAAAATGTGCAATAAAGGTTGTCATTCATTCGTTAATCTTTTGTGTATACCTTCACAACAATTGCCAGATGTATACGGTTCCAAATGTCTTGGTTCAGAAATAAGAGGATACAAAGTGACCCACACATCGCTCTCACTGGGAAACATCCACCCTAACACCCGGTTTACACGGCGACAAAATCCTTGCGTACGAAAATTGCGTACGCACGCGAGCGTACGTTCATTTCTGTTTATACAACGACAGGGAGAGCCAGAGGACTCCCGCTGCGCCCCGTCCCACACTATCGTGACCCCATTTTGACCTGCCGCCATGGACGTACTTGACAGCAGTTTTGTAGTTTGGTTGTAGTCTCCATGTCTCATGCAATGTCCTCATATACTTCCTTCTTTCTAACAGTCTCTATTTCGCTTTTCATCCTGTCGTTAATCCATACTCCAATTTGCGATGTTACGCCCATCCGACGTGCCCAGCGAACAGTCAGCAAAAAGCTTACTAAATCAAAACAATTGAAACAGAGAATTAAAGGGAACGGAAAACGAAATGAAACGCGGAGAATTGAACAAGTAAACACGGCGTGGCTGGTACAAACGTGGGAAAAGAATGGAATTTGCAACAAGAAAGGGGTTCTTTCCTGTTTTACATGAGGCTGGGAGGCACGGAGACTCCCCGCTGGGCGAGCCGCTGATCGTACGCCACCTCTAGAGGTGGCGTACGAAAATTGCGTACGAAAGTTGCGTACGCAAATTGGGGCCGGTTTACACGGAGGGAAAACCCTTGCGTACGCAATTTTCGTACGCAATTTCCGTACGCAATTTTCGTACGCAAGGATTTTGGCGCCGTGTAAACCGGGTGTAAGACGTCTACATCTCCGTCTTATTGTCCGACAGCCAAGAGAAGATTGAACTGGCGCCGTCTGAGGCGCCTCAGACCCTTGGCGCCTTCGTTTTCACAACTTGCTTTAACAATATGAATACCTGGTCGTCTTCATCTTCCATTATGCTGGTGTTCTGTCCTTCCTCAAAAGGGGCCTTAAGACCACGGGGTTGTCTAGATATACAGTAGTTTAATTGTAGCACATGTAATCCGACCTGCAAACGGATTTAGTATACATTAGAGCAGCAAGAAAGGCCGCAAAGTCTTTCTCAAGTTGTAGACATCTTCTGGAAACCACATAGACTTTCCTAGCGGTCTACGTTTGATTCTATAGCATGAGCGCGCTATTTTTTTCGCATAGAGAGCTGTATCAAGTGATAGCTGTATATAGCTAGCCTCTACCAGGCTTCAGGAAGCGGCAGAAAGAGTAGAAATTGACAGGTAACATGCCAAGGGAGTTGGTCTGCTAAAAAAATCTCCGAGCAGATCTTTCGGTGGGCGCAAAGACAGCATTCGTTGGTCACCCGAGATCTGCTTGGAGATTAGTTAAAGAGTACAGTTTGCTACTCTCCGAGCAGATCTTTCGGTGGCTGCAAAGACAGTCTGTATAATGTCCTTGGACAGTACTAGTAGTATCAAACTGGCCAGGTAGTATCTATTTGCATTTGCCAATTTGCAATTTTACCATCCGCTTCCCGACGCCTGGTAGAGGCTAGGCTGTACTCTCCAAGCAGATGTTTGGGTTTTGGGGTATTTTTGGCGTGTTTTGAGGTGAGGCTTTTTTCTGAAATTCATCGGGGTTTCTATCCACTGCAAAAAAGAAACCCCAATAAGAAAGCCTAAAAACACGCCAAAACTACCCCAAACCCAAACCTCTGCTTGGAGAGTATGGTTTTGTAAGGGACGGCTCGGACCTGTCAAAAGTGTTGTGACAGGGACAGATATGAAACCGATCGGGCGTGACCAGACTGACCGTCCTGCCGAACCCGACCCGCGGGCTGACAGACACATGTCAGCAGCTGACGCCGTGTTTTCCACACGTCGTGACTTGATGGATGGACGGGACAGCCGGGGATCGATTTATGCGTCCGTCAACACGACCTTGTTTTGTTTGTTTACCTTGGGAGCTGTTTGTTTAGTTTTGTTTGTGAACAAGATAACACCAAATTGAACAAATTGGTTCTTGTATTTTTGCTATGACTATAGGATGGGCGCTAAAAATTCTTGAGCCTGGATTTCTAGATGAGGACAATCAAATTATCCCAAATTGCATGTCTACTTCTAACGGCTAACTATGCGGTCGCATGTGACGTACGATTAAGATGTCGTCCAATTGCAAGCTCAAGTGTTGTCTATTTCTTCTTCTATCCCTCTTCGAATGCATATTTAAACCATATTTTTGCTTACCCACGTATACCAGTACAATATAACCTTATGCTGAGGTCACATTTCCAAACCAGGACCCGACCGGGCAGTCTTATGGAATAAAAAGTATGGTATGAAAGATAACAAAGCATAAAGAACTTGAAAAAATAATAATGGGAATTATTTGCGTATATTCTTGATATAAATTGATTTTTCGTTTATCCAAAGAGCCCGGCCGGGCCCCGGTTTGGAAATGTGACCTTAGCATTAGTGCATAGCTCAGCCCTTAGAAGGGTGACAGTTAAAATGTTCTTGCATGTGGAAGGCGAACCTACCCGTGGATCGGTAATCAAACCCAGACCACCTGTCCCCGGGTCCCGCGACCTTGACAGTGACGACAGGGATGTCCTTGACTGCTGCTGAGTGACTAGATAAAGATCAACACTGTGGTGAAGGGTCAGGGTGTTTCCAATCTGCAAGCAGATGTTGGGTGGTAAAACGGGACGACCTGGACGTTTTCTTTATCTGACCGCCCTTTGCCGTAACACCCTAGCTTCGCAGGCACGCGGCGCTGCGGCAGCTGGCTACATTAAACCGATCGACTTGTTACACCTAACCCTTAAACATATGTCTAGACATTGATTAAAGCTATCTAATGATAATGCCCCTACTGTAATTGGTGACAGCGAGTTCCACTCTACGATAGTTCTAGGAAATGATGAATTCTTGAACACCTCAATCCCTGGTTGATAACTCTGGTACTTGAATGCATGGCTATTTCTTGTTCTCTTCTGGGCTGGTATTAGGTACTTAGTAGTCGGGACGTCCACCAGTTTATTAGTTTTCGCTGAGAGTAGAAGAGAAATTCCACTAGTCAAAAGAAGGCAGTCAGAAACGTTTTTCTAAAGCTTCCCTCGCTACATCTGCTTTGAGGCTGCAACATGAAATGCTAGCATGTACGTAGAATTGCAGATTAAAACTTTTCCTCATTTCAAGGCCATGGCCGTCTGTGGCCCATTAAACACTGAGTGGCCGACATACAAGACACTTCAACATCATAGAGCCACGGACTCAAAAGCTTGTCAGGGGACTGCTAATGGTCCGAAACGGAGCGGTATCTTTTTGCCACTGAATATTCGATCAGATGAAATGCTTTAGTCAGTGAAACACACATCATAGCTTGAAAGACATGCCTAGGTGAGAAAAAAAGAGGTAGAAAAAACGATGAATATGAACAATACACTACATCTACTTGACGATTCGGAACTAAGAATTAAACGTATCTTTTGACAACGCCTCAGGTGTGAAGCCTGTAGTATGGTGCTACATTTTTCTTTCAAGTTGTCGGTATGACATAGCAGAGTTAACTACTACTACTACCTGTTAATATTGTGATTTTATTTTATCTAGCAAAACTAGGTATTTTGATATCCATGTTTGTATTTCCCCATCAATTCCTCCCAAACCCTTGATCCCAGACCATATCAAGTGGTCCTTCAAATTTCAGCAACTTATCCAAATCACTCAAGTGGTGTTTAATACACAATTGCAGGTGGAAGGGTGGGGGCCTGGACCTGTCAGAGGGACCTTTGATAGGGACAAAAAAAAAATTTCACGTCTCTCAGTGGCCAATGTGCAGATGTTGTCACATTGGCGCACCAAATCTGTAGGGTGTTTTTAGTACACAGTTAGACAGAATAGCCTAAGAGGCTCGGTCATTCCACCGTACAGGGAGGGAAGTCGTGTAAAGACTAAAGTGCCTTTCCTAAGGGCACAACGTCCGGCCACGGTGAGTATCGAACCTGGGACCTGTTGGTTCAGAGTCCAATGCTCTGACCGTTGCGCCACCGACGCCACAATATATTTATAGGGACAGGTCACTGAATATTTGGAATGGGCCAAAATGTCTAGCTGGAGTTTGCTTGTCAACTTAGTGTGCAAAATGTACTACTTTAACAGAAATTCGATTTAATTCTAACTTTAGGATGCTAAAAGGAGGACCTGTGTTTGGGGAGAGCCACATCATATGCATTTCAAACAACCCACGACATCTTTTGGAAAAGAGTAGGGACATGCCCTGGTGTACAATGAATGGTGAAATTACATGTACAAATGTACTACTATCTGGAAGTTGGTGATTCACTAACTGGTGAACCCCCGTCCAGCCTTGTATTAGCCACACAGTGATTTACATGTACATGTACATCATCACACTTGCATATTCCTGGTATTGTGAAATCTATGTAACAGTAATGGAGATGCTAATAAACAAACAAAGTTTTTTGGGAACACAAATATGGGACAAAAGGAAGAAAGTCATTGAAAAACTTCAAAGACTACAAATAAATCTTACTCTATCTGACACAGAATCAAGTTCTCATTTTTCAATGAACTTTTAATACAACTATAGAATGCATCTTAATAGTACCTTTGAAGAAACATGCAATAATGGAGTTAGACCAAGTTTATTAATAAGCAAGTTATGATGATGCATCCGTTAGGTTAATTGCTTGTTTACATGTAAGTATGTCCAGGCATTGGGTATAGGTAGTTTATATGCTTGATAAAATTTGAAACATCTGACCATTTTGTTTTCAATTTTCTTGCAATATATCTACGCAATAGATCTATGCCTTATGGAAGATAAACAGTTCATTTCCTTAGTATGCAGAAATCTTAAAAGGAAAAAAAACTCATGTAAAATACTATATCTATCCCTAATATTAAAAAACAACAACACTACGCTATTCCAATAGATTAGTTTAGTTAAAGCTATTTACATCTTGTCTAGAACAGTTGTAGACTTGCCAATAGAACATCTGAATATTTTTCCAAAGAATGGAAGAGAGAGTGCAAAGAAAGCTTCTGTCAAAAGTTCAGTCGATGACGATGACGTTCTGGTTCTGTGTTGAGCACATCAGATAGCGATTGATTGGCTGGACCTGGTAACTTGATACGCTGTCCAGAATCCAGTCCCTTGTCACGGATAAAACTCCGTACCGGCGGTAAAACACTGAAGAAATGACAGAAAATCAGATTATGGTTGTTTACGGTTTACATAACACAAAACGTGTCCAAATGTGATATGTGACGATACTATCCGCAGCTATGACGTACAAATTAACTTTTCGCTTTTATGCAAGCACATCTAACCCCCAGTTTCGGGGAAAAAAAAGACATTAAACTGGATAGATGTCTGCCATTTTCTCCCTTCAAAAATTGACTGCTCTGCCAAACTATGGCTGCAAAAGATCTATTTGACATGCAACAGCTGTGTTCACATTGATTTTTACCAGTTTCCCTCCATAGATGAAATCTCTCTTCTTTTGAAATATTGGGCAATGATAAATAACCTGTTGCTAACAGCTTGCTGCAAATCAATAGTTATTGGGTGCCTGTTGTAATCCTATTGCAAAATCTGCGAAATACATGTGTGGATGTCGGTTCAATCAACTTTGATTTAGAAGCATTTTACACTGTTACTTTGTCCCCAGAGGAAGCTAGAATTGCCCTAACCATTGTTTTACACCACATCATGCAATGCTTTTAAAACTTAATTGTTACAGTAAGGCCATGTTGATTTGATTATATGGATGACATCCTTTGGGAGCCCCAAAACTGATGCGCGCGTGCGAATAAAAAAAAGTTTTGCAAAAAAAAAGTTGCTTTCACTATGAAATCTACGTGGTCATGAAGGTTGAACAAATGGCACAGAATATGTTATGGCGAATAATCTACTCTTCGAATTCATTTCTTTACATTTTTGTCTTTTTTCATTTGATTTTGGCATTCTACGACATTGGTATAGTTTCTAAATGTTTTCCTTGCAACTAATGGTATATTTTTGCTCATTTAGCAACTTTTTTGCACGATTTACAGTGTGGTTGAAAACTTTTTTTTTTTGAAACGGCCGAAAATTCATGCGCGCGCGGATGTCATCCATATAATCAAATCAACATGGCCTAAGGTATACTTGAGCCTTTGTTTTATTTAAACAAACATGTTCTCCTATCTTACTATTGTAGTCTTCTTCTGTGAGTTGGTTGGCATCTACCTGACTCACAATCAAGGGTTTCTGCAAGAAAATGAAAAAAAAAACAGTATTTAATATTCTTACTGATAAAATATACAGTTTTCTTTTTTGTGGGTTGGTTAGCAATCTGTAGAAAGATATTTTATAGTAAAATAATGTAGCTATTATACAGTTATATCATTCTGCATTCATAAATGTTGCAGAAGTTGGAATGCAATTCTAAACGTTATTTTGATAATTTTAACATATTCTGATACAACCAAATTGGCTTCCAAGTATGACAGGTTAGAACTACAAACTCTAATGATAATGCTACTGCTTGTTTTCATAGCTAGTATGTATTATCCTGTAGTGTTTCGCTGTAAGATTTCAAATTCATGACATTTGCATGTATATCTTGACAAGTGAACTACCTTTGGGACTACAGTGTGTAAGACCCTGTTCATACCAGACTTACATTTAGCGGTTTCAATCGGTTTTTCAAAAACTGGTTTTTATTTAACCTGGTGTGAACGCAAATTAACCGGTTTTTAGGGGTTTATATCCGATTTAGAGCTCCCGAGGTGGTTTTTGAAGGGTTTTTGAGGGGTTTTTCCACCGAAAAACCTGGTCTGAACGCTAAGGGTTTATTGAACCGGTTTTTGCGTCATAATTCCGGAGTCACGGGGTCAGCATCCTGGCCGTGTGCGACCTCCAAGCTTTTTTGATCGCGTTGTTTTGACCACTTTGAGTTCCTTTCTACTGTTTTCCATGGTTTTTCTTCATTTTACGATGGAATCAGCATACGCAACATGTTCGGCGGCGGGACGCTCCTGATACTTATTTTTGGTGAGCAGGAGACCCGAGTCGCCGCATTCGAAAAAAAACGGGGGGGGGGGGGGCTCTACCCAAACAAAAATGTTGGAGGAGCCTAGTTTCTCAAAGATAAAGGATCAGTGCCGCAGTATATTAAAGGTATATGAAGAACCTGAAGACGGCATACAAGAAGGCGACAACAATTGGAAGGATATTGGGAGGAACGGATATTCAAACTGCAGTCATGGCAGATTAATTGGACATTCACCGGACAGGATTTTTACAAAACCGGTTATGAAAAGTCTGGTATGAACGCTAAGGGTTTTAGCCGGGTTTTCCTCCGCTAATTATTTAGCGGTTTAAACCGGTTTATAAAAGTCTGGTATGAACGGGATCTAAGAATATACATGTATCCTGTCCTTTCAGTGTACATTTTCCACAGACTGGGGTTATCTGGGGTGAAATACTTGGGTATGAACAAACCATCCAGACTGTGGGACCAGAATCGGTTTTTAAGCTCTCAGCGGTGGTCTGAAGCCACTTATACTCTGTCAAGGACCCTGCTCTTTTGTGAACCTACTGTGGTGGCTGTTAAGGGCTATTCCATCCTGGAATTTCAGGAGGGGTGGTTAGGACTAGTTTTTTAGTCTCTATCAATGGTCATTATGCATTAAAATGCCCTTAATGTAAGACCTACTTCACTTGAAGAAAAACAATTCTGGGCCATCAAAACTTTTCAAGATGTATAGACCCAACTCAACAGTTTTCCTCCTAATACATTTGTACTGGCAACTTAAATACTATGAAAACATGATAATACTTTATATCATTTGTGAGGATATGAACAAATGGAGCCCCATAAATCCCTGCATATATAACGTTACATTTGTAAAAAGCATCAAATCTCAACAATGGACATGGGACCTGTTTTATAGTACAAGAAAGGTATAAGGCTGCAGCAGGTAAAAATACATACATATACACTTGGCCAGTGGGGCTATTTCGTGTGTCTAATATATATGTGTTTTCTTTTTTTTCAAACAAAAGAAATGATTGTATACAGGATGAGAACAGAAACACCAACTCACCTTGTCATGAGGAAACATGTGGGGTTCCTTGATAACAGTGCCCCCACACAGCTCAACCATGAACTGCAGGTCATCTGACAGAAATAAATGTTTTATATGGTAAGTGTGATAAACTTATGAAGGGTTTTCGAGGGGTTTATCTAATAGTCAAAGTAAGTAACATTTCTGCATCAATTTTCAAGATGAGAAACTTGATTCATAAATGTACAAAAATGCACGGGGAGACTTGCTTTTTAAAAAAATATTGCATTTACACAGGCCTAAATAAAAAAAAGTGACAAGATGAAGAAAAAAAAATGAAGTACCTCTGGTGAGTGCAGTGAACTTCCCATAGATGCAGATCTCATAGTTAGACAAGAGCAGCTGTTGAGAGACAAACATAACCATTACTGGAAGTGGTCCTAAAATCTGTGTAGTACACTAAATAACATTCTAATCTAGATGGTTTAAAGCTACATATAGTCCAGAAGGCAGAGGCGATATCATAGCCGATGCGTGTATTGTGCTTACCTGGCTGGGATGACACAGTTGTCTCACCAGGTAGAGCGGTTTACTCATTGTTTTGTTCGCCCCTCTTTAGGGGTTTGTTTGTTCCGGACTACCATCAAAACAGTCCAGAAGGCTGTACTGACAGGTTACCTACCTTGCCCTTATTGCTACGAGCTTGTCGTGGGCCGCCATGACACCCATGGACCAGATCTCCTCGCACTTCATACGGCTCCTGTAAGGAACCATGGAAATTTTACTTCCAACAACTGCTCACTTGGAAAAATAAATAGAGAAAACATAACCAAACTTAACAAAGAAAATCCACGTGGTTTTGGAAAACCAGTGGCTCACCTCTGGTACATGTTTCCCCTCCTCCAAGCAGGCAGATATCCCTGAAAAATTAAAACCATGATTTCAATATTGAAATACATTTAAGTAAATTATATCAGAGTAAAAATGAAGAGCAGAGTCAGAATGGCCCCTTTCACCACCACATGAATGTACACTTAACTATAGCTCCTTGAATATTTCAAGGTTATTTTTAACCTTATAGGCTTAGAATCAAGTTCAAGTCAAGTTCAAGTCTTCTTACACTGAAAGGACACGATCCACTTTCTGCCTGCAATGCCCAGAAAGAACTTCAGTGTACGGGAACAGAACAAGTCCACATCTGTAAGAAACAAGAACATTGATTGGCCAATGAAGTTAACACAAGTCTTATCATTGGTGAATGTCTCTGAACTTTGAAACTGATACAAGGCTTCTGATTGCTCAACAACATTGTAACATGTGTTCCTATTGGTCAAAGATAATGCTATGTCACCTGTTCTTGTGATGACATGAGTGGTGCTGTTGTCAAACGTCTGCTTGACTCGAGACCCTGTCTTCTTAGCCAGCTCATGCACAGCTCGCTGTAGAGAAAAATTTAAGAATCATTTATTAGAAATTCCACTAAACTCTTAAGGAACAGGTCAGGGATTTTCAAGTATGTTACAGTTTTCATACTAATGTCTTATTTGTCAGTTTAAATTGTGACCTGATTTTTATACCAAGTGATGTCACATATGCCATTTCCTGAATCTTAACTTCAAAAAACACATCACTTACTCATCAACCTTTAGTTATCATTTGGTAGACCAAAAGTATTGTAAATAGAGAAACTTTTGCCGCATTTAATTTTCATGGTGTCCTGTCTACTGCGAACTCATGACACTACGAATAAGGCTCCCTTGTATGACTACTGGTATTGTACTACAGAATTGCTTAACTACGAATTTGAAAAAAAAAAGTGTGAAAACCTCCCTTCATCCTTACCACGAAATAAAACCACCTTCAAAGTTTCACTATTTACAGTTATTGTACAATGATAAGAGGTTAAGATGAAAACTTACAGTCTCCTCTTTGCTTAGACCTGTTGTCACAAATGTCATGGGGACATGATTCTTCTCTTGCCACGCATTCTTCACTCCTGATGTCTGTCCAGCTGCACTATCTGTGCTCTTCTCCGTTAGTGTGGAAGTCATCCTTTCAGTGTTTTCCTTGGGTGTGCGATCAGTGGGCGACTTGTAACTGCTACGGATGCGTGGACTGTCCTTCTTACTTGGAACACTTTGAAGCGGCTTTCTAAGACTTGGTGATGGTTGTTGACTGAACGTCAGTGGAGTCTTCCTTGGTTGGGGAGTGGAAGGGTTTTCTGTAATGCCATTTCGATCAAACTGAGAGGAAGGGATGGCTGGTTCAGATTTTCGTTTGTCAGAAGAGGATTTGTCTGATTTTTGTGTTGAAGGCAGAGACAGTCTTTTGGGAGCTTCCTTGTTTTGCCTTTTACTCGGAGACGGACCTTTCTGGGCCAGTATATCACATTTCATTTGCTGAAATGCCTTCCAATTGGCTGAAACCTCTTCTGGTTCACAGACGTCATCTCTGAGTTCTCCTGAAGTTGGCAGATTGTTTTCATCACCATCAGAAGCAGGAGGAACATAGTCACATCTTGTAACAGTATGATCCTCTTCATCTGAAAACACATCCTTCAAGGAGTTGCTCTTTTTTCTGTTCAAACTTCTCCTGTTCTTTACAACAGTTGGAACGATGTCTTCAACAGGCAGAGTATCATCATCACCTCTATCTTCATCTTCTACAAGACCTCTTTGTTTCTTTCTCCTTGGACTGACATGGCTCTTTGAATTGGACTTCTTAGAAGAAACACTGCTTCTTGGGGTGGTGTTCTTCCTATCAGAAGAACTTGTACTTCCTTTCTGTACTCTAGGACTTAATCTTCTTTCTGTGGCATCATCTTTTCCCAGAGGGGTGCTGTTACCACTATTCCTTTTTTTGCCTTCAACATTTGGGCTTTTAAACTTCTCCAGAAGGCTTGCTGCAGCCTGTATGGCCGGTGGGAGCGCTCTCGACGCTCGTGTCTTCTCCGGAGAAAAAGTTGGAGGCGGGGAGGGTGATCGTGGCGACAGGCAAGGTTGGGATGACCTTGGCGAGCTTTGTGACCGGCGAGACTTTTGTGACTTCACAGACGCCTCCTGTGATCTTTGAGGAGACGACACTCGCTTGCGAAAGTTGTACTCTTTGGTGGGTGAGTGGTTGGTTTCAGTAGGAGTGCTACTGGACCTCAGTTTCCTAGGAGTTGTCCCCTCATGTGCAGTGGAGTAAATGTCTTTAGCAGACGCTTGTGAAGAAGGCGTTCCATACAAGTCCTTTCCACTTAGAATTTCCTCTTGGTCACCTTCAGAAACCTGCATGTTCTCTTCGTGTACTGTTGCGGTGAGAGTGAATAATTAGATGGAGTAAAAAGCTTTGCACTTTACATGCAAACTGAAAAGATAACTGGCATTGTAGCTGACTTAATCTTTCAAGTATAATATAAGAAACAACAGAGACATGCTAGCTTCATACTTGACTTGTGATGCTATCTACTGCCATTCATTCCTTCTATATTTAGCAAAATATGAGTAATCTTGAGTATTAAGATCCAACAACTGAACACAGATACTTAAGCATAACTTACAGCAGGTTATAAAAAAGCAGTTTGAAACCAAGAATTCCCTACTTGCACAAATAGCACTAATAAATGCCAGTGTATATATATGCTGGAGCTAATATGATTTACAATTTTAAATGCCATTCATGACAGTAAGAAAAAAGTAACAGGTACCTGTTGTGAGATGCTGTTCCTCACTGTTGTTTTCTTCTTTCTCCTTCTCTCTTGCTCTCTCCTTCCCCTTGGCCAGAAGCATCTGTATCATGGCCATCTGTCCTTCCAGGTGCTGCACATCGTTCTTTAACTTGTCCTGGTGCTGGGAGAAGAAAAACAAGAAATCAGAGATTTCAGACTTCCAAGAAGTATTTTCAGTTTTGGGGAACAAATATTTGAATTGGGACCAGGAAACTGGATGCAGGGTTGGAAGGTCGCACATGCAATCTTCAGCTTCCTGAATTCCCCCATGACAACCTCATAATTCTTGATAATTCCTGGCCAGATTCAAGTTCACCCCATTTCCTGTGTGTAGCCTTTGACCGTCATTCTGCCTGTCAATCCTCCTCCCATACACATGCTGAGAACTTGACATTGGGATATATTTAACATAGTACAGTGGGTTTTGGACCTTACTGTTGGTTTCTTTTAGTGATTTAAAATTGAATTTAAGTACAGCACTATTTTATAGGAAGCAGACCTACCTGTGTATCATACAGCTCACTCAGGGTCGAGGCATTGGTCAGGTCGTGGGTGTGACTGTCTTGGCTTAAGTCTGACTCTGAAACAAACAAACAAAATACTAAATACAGTACATTATACAATAGCTGTTGAAAAGCAGGGGAATTAAGTGTAAGAAATCAATTGATGAACAATCAAGAATAAAGAAAATTTTAAACTTTTATTTTCTAACTTGTTGAAATGAACACCCAAAGAATGAGTATTGTAAAAATATCATTTGTCTTTCAAAAGAATGAATAGCAATGATCAAAGTACCTTCATTATTCTCTAAGCAAGCTGTGACATCAAAAGCATCAGCTATAGGGATCCTTTTGGTTTCTGACTCTGGTTCTGTGTTTCCTTCTGACTTCCTCCTTTTGGGCAATGATTCAACTGTTACTTCATCTTTCATGTCCAGTACTGCACTTGTTTCTTTCCTTCTCTTGCTCTGAGAACGAGTGTTGATGTCAGTATCCGTTGCTTGAGAAATGTCATCTTGACTTTCCTTGACGGCTTCCTTCGTATCTGGTTGTTTCTCTGACCTGTTCTGTGGTGTGGCTGTGTTGGAATGACACGTGGGTGACACCTGATGATTGTCATCAAGGTCAGGCAGTTCATCATCATCATCGTCCGACCAGCCACACTCACGGTTTTCCTCTTCTTCGATTATGACAGGCTGACGGTTGTTTTCTTGCACATCAAACCTTTCTGGTATCCTAGGTTTGGATTTTACTGTCATAGTTCGCTGTGTCAGTTGTGTGAAGGATGTGTCTGGAGGAGTTGGAGGGACAAGATCCTCTTCCTCACTATCATCATCCTCTTCATCTTCTGTACCATCCTCCTCTTGTGCATCTTCTATCTCCTGCTCATTGTCTTCTACCTGAACGTTTTGCTTTACCTCCTCAGCAAGATCTTGATCTTCGTTTTCTTCTGATTTCTGGCCTTGTCCGTTGAAGGTAGCTTGTGTTGCAACCACATTTTCAGTGAGCTCCAAGTAGTCGGCTTTGTCTTCCCCTTTTCCTCCTCGTGTTTGTTCTTTAAGATGACTTCCAGAGTTGGTTTCTTCAGCTTTAGTTTGCTCCAGTTTCTGTGTTACTTCTCTGCTTGAATTTTCGTTTTTGTCAATGTCAGATACCTCCCTGCTGAGTCTAGGACTCTTTCGCTTCTGCTGGGAAACCACTTCTGAAGCTTTTGTCTGCAGTTTTACATTATCAAGTAGCGAGACGCTGGCTTCTGTGTTTCCAGAATCTAGAAAAGACTGCTGTAACATGGTGCTTGGGGACGTCACTTTCGTCTTAGGGCTTGCTTCTGAGTTAGAAGTATTCTGCAATATAGAGGATTTTCTTTTTCCTCTCCTTGGGGCATTTTCCTCACTGTCTGGGACCACATTTAAATCCAGGTGTTCTCTGTAATCACTTTGTGTGGTCCTCTGACTACAGTGTGTGGATACGTCACTCTCAGGAGGATATGACTTTGGTGTTTCCTTTCCACTGTCCACTGCATCAGGAGGGACTGTAGGCGTAGCACAAGACTTGGTGGACTTGGTGCCAGCTGCAGCTGACTTCAGGAGATCTGGTGTAGAAGGTGTATTCTGTGGGGAGGTAGGATGGTCAGATGGCATGCTTTCTGGGGAGCGGAGTTGTGAGCGTCGTCTGCGTGTGCTCAGTCTGTTCCTGTCTGCTGCGGCTTTCTGTGGTACAAGGTGTGAATCAAGATTATTTTAAAAAAGGAAACAATTGCAGAAAAAAGTCAAATGTGATACAAGAGTATACATTTTGTGTAATAGGATTGGCCTGTCCAATTTCAGGTACTATCTGCCTTATAATCACTCACTACAAAAACAAAACGATTATAATCACCTCTGTGAATTTATGAATGAGTCAGCACTTACAAGAGAGTACCACCATTACCATTGCGATAGTCTATTCCTGCACTTTTCTTCACAAATGAGTGGCCTAAGGGCTACAGAAACTGAGATGTGCACTGCTGTATGCACCAAAAGATGTGTGAAGGATTTTAACTTCATCTAACATCTGTATGCCTTTACAAAAGGCTTCAGTAACTCTTCAGTTAGAAAATAATGACATTGTGTTCTTACCTGACCACTGCTGCTGAGAGGTGTGGAGGGTGGGGGAGGGGTGGGGAACATCTCCCCTGGGGTGGGGGGCACCTCCCCAGGGGTGCTGTCCTTCCCACTGCTGTGGAGTGATGCTGGAGTCCTCTGACTGGTGTTCTGCCCTGGAGACTGTACCTCAGATAATACTGTTTGGAGAGATAAGACAGATGTCATCAGAATATAACACAGTATAAGTACATAGTACACATACACAGTTAATGAAAACAAATGTTACTACGAAGAATTGAAGACCTTTCCATTTTAAACACCAGGGGTGTAGTCAGGAATATTTTTGGTTCACTAAGTTGTGTTGAAAGCCATATTTCCATGTACTGTACTGTGTTTAAAATTCCATCCATCCATCTAGAAGCACTGCTACGTTCACACTGTAAAGTTCATGCATACACGCAGAGGAGTTGTCAGATCATCTGTGGTGCCCCAACAGTTGAATGAGAGCAGAGGAGTCCCTTTTTAAGGACAAAAGAAAAATATGACTGTTGCTGAGAAAGACAGTATCAACCTTCTCTCTGCTGACAAAATGACATACATTGTTGCCAAATGGCTACCTTACATGTAGCAGGTTGATGGTTAAGAGCGAAATCTACCTTTTCTTAACTTGTTCTGTGTCTGAGTTCGCTGGCTTCCCTCCGAGAACTCAGCCAACCTGTGTACATCAGCTACCACTTCCACCAACTTCCCCTCAAACTCTGTAGCTGTTTCAGACTCAGGAATGGCCACACAGTCCTCCATACTGTTCTCTAAACTTGTGTCTTGAGTTCCAGGTGATGAGAAGATTTCTTCCTCGGTTCTTGGGTCGCTGACGTGTCCTTCTCCGGTCCTGTGCGATCTCGTGTTGCCGGCCACGCCTGCGAAGTTTCTCCTCGGTGGGGAAGGACTCGCTAGAGTGATTGTATCAGGGATGTTCCTGACAACATTCCCATAGTCTTGTAGTGTGCTTCTTTTCTCTTTGCAAGAGGGTTGCAGGTTTTGCTTTCCTGTTTTGTTCTTGCGTTTGTCTGTTTCTTTCTTAGTCCCATGCGTTGGAATTTTCTTCATCTCTTCTTCTTCAGTCTTTTCTTGATCCAAAGCTTTTTCAAGGCAGTGTCTTGGACTGGTTCTGTCATTTGTTTTACNTTCTTGTCTTTCTCTGGGCTGTGCCTTCGGCTTACTTTGCATCATGTTCTGTATCAATAACTCCAGCTAAGGATTTACGTGTGCTGTGCCTTGGGCTCCTCCTTAGGTCTTGTTCTTCCAAAGGTTTCCTTGGTCTACGTCTTGGACTGTTCAATATGTCTTGCTGCCCATCCTTGTCTTTCTCTGAGCTGTGTCTTACACTTCTTCTTGCGTCTTCTTCTCTCTTCTTAGCTGAGACATTCTTGGGACTGCATCTTGGACTCCTTATGTTTTGAACTTCTTCTGGCGACTGTACATTTTCTGGTTTGTTGTTGAGTTTGTCTTTTGGCTGTTTTTGTTCTTTTTCCTGCCAGGATGGTCCGATGATGTCCTCAGAGTTCTCAGTGTCCTGTGATGCAACTTTCACAGACGTGGACAATTTTGAGACTTCCCCTGTTTTCTCCTTCTTCTTCTTCTTGTTTTTGCCAGCTTGAGGAGACTTAATCTGATGCTCCTCCACAGACGGAGGAATGATCTCCGTGGAGTAAATGCCTGGAGTGTCTTCCACTGGATAACTCGGTTGACTGGCAGTGAGGTCAACGACACCTTGCCTTTTGGTTTTGAGACTGCTTGGGATACAAGTATCCTGCGTGTTGGGGTTTGACTCAGGAACAACTGATACTTCTGTGTTGTTTATTCCTTCCTCTGGTGGAATTGTATCCTGGTCTCCTCCTTCTTGTTTGTCCAAGTGCGTTTGGGCATCCTTGCATTCATCCATGTGTATTTCATCAACCATCTCTTCATTATCATTGTTTTTATTTACACTCTCCTGAACATTTTCCTCTTCACTTTCATCAAGTTCTTCTTCTCCATCTTCTTCTTTCTCCATCCATCCTGCTTTGATCAACAGCAGTTCCCTTTTCCTTGCTTTCGTCCTTTTCAGCTTCTTCACTTTACCTCGTTGCCGTCTTCCCCTCTTCTTTCCTGCTCTCTTCTTTCCACCGCAGTCCTGGCTACACTGAAACTGGTAAGGATCCTGGGGGACTTTGTCTTTCGTGGTCACAAGAGGGAGATGCTTTGAGTCATCTTTACTCCTTTTCTCAGACAACATCTTGCTGCGCCTTGTCTCTTGTAGACTAAGCAATTCCGTCATGTTACCGATCGGTTTCGTGTTTGTTTGTTCTTCAGCTGCGTGGCGTTTTCTCATCTGCAAAGTTTCTTGACATGAAACATTTTGCTTTGTGACAGCTTCTCCAATGTTGACAGAATCTTCTTGCCTAGTTTCCGGCTCCTTTGCAGACTTGGATGTCTTTCTTTCCTTTGTCGCAGAGTGCTGTCTTCCTTTTCCTTCCTCTGGCTTCTTAGAAACTCCTTCATTGACAAGATCTTGGGTGACATCTTCACACTTATCTTTCGTGTAATCAAGTCCAGATGTTTCTTCAGAAATTCTTTTTCTATCTCCCTTCTCATCCTGTCTCTTCCTTCCACTCTTGGCCTTAGATGTAGATGGTGCTTGTCCAAGGCTTTCCTTTGACCCAATGTTCCCAACTTCTGCAGGGAGAACATCTAACTTCTCCTGGCCATTTTTCTCAAGGTTATCTTCTGTACCCTTCCTTGTAGACGACCTTGTCCTTCTTGGCCTTGCTTCTTCTCCTGTGACATCTTCTTCACCTCTGCGGGCTCGGGACAGAGACCTTGCCTGTCGAGACTTCCTGAAAGTCGTCTTTTCTACTGTAACTGTTCCTGTCGCTTCTGGAATGTGATCTTCTGGATCCAACTCATTGTCTTCCACTTCCATGCATTCAGCTTCCTTTCTTGATGTTTCATCTTGGTCTTCATGTTTCTCATTGCAAAGATTGCTTTCACCTTCTAAAGCCCGGATTGCTGCAAAGATGTTGTCCTCATCCTTATCTTGCTCTTCTTCAAACCTCTTCTTCCTGTCCTTCCTTCTCTTCCTCTTCTGTAGATACTGCTGTGAGAACATGCCAAGTTGACTGAAGGTCTGCTCATCCAGCTCATTCAGATCTGCTGCGATCTTCTGTTCCTGATCTGTCAGTGCGACAGATTTTTCCTTGGCCGGCTGCTTTTCTGGATCTGGATCTTCTGTAGGACCGTCACTGTCTTCAGGGCTATTTGGCTCATTGAGAAGTTCTCCATTGCTTGTGAGGTAAACACACATGTCATCATCACTATTTTGCACCTCTTCTCTCCTTCCCATGCTTGGTTTTTCTGGTGAGTCTGGTTGTGGGATTATTGTTTCCTCTACGGGAACTTCCAACGGTGTGTCCTTGTTCTTAGATTTCTTCTTGGTTTTTCTGGGGAGTTCTTCAGCGATGGGGTGCAAGACTTTGGCAGAGAAGTCTCCGGCCATGTTCTTGGCTCTCCTCCACTGCTCCTCAAGACCTTCTGTCTTCTTCTGGAGTAATCTCTTCTCTCTCCGGGACAAAGCTGTGAAGGAGATCAGGGCTTGCATCAGCACGGAGTCACTTCTTCCAGACTATAACAACTTCTATCTATGTGTGGGGGCTAAACTGAACACTGTTCATGTTCACAACACTTGGTTAAGTGGTTGGAACAACTTTTATTGTTATTTTTTTTCTCCATTTTTTCACCCATCCTCATCCACAATGTTTTATGTGGTATATGTAGTGTTACTATTTCAGTGGAATCAGATGCAGCCTGCAACTTCTTTCGAAAACATGCAAGTTATCACAAAAGTGTGACAGATTGTACAGTTTCTGTACAAATTGTATAACTTAATTTCTCTTGCAAACATCGTCAAAAGGAGGGTTGAAAAATCATGTTTGTCAAACACAAATGCTTTGCTAGCCCCCTCCACCTTTCTAATGGAACAGCCAACAACATTGGCAGCAAAATATGACTATAAATGAAGAGACGTACCAGGTTTACTGTAGCTCTTGACAAACACCTTCTCCTTCCTCTGTACCCAGCGATCGATACGTAACTGACTGCTGCTTCCTGACGACACAGTCAGCTGGTCTTCCTTGTCCACAGCTCTTCTTTGCTTCCTTCTTCGTCCTTGTTGAATATGAGTATAAATAGGTTAAATATCATATTCAGGAATAGCGAACTTCTTTATATACATGTACAACCACTGTTTAAGAAGACCAGACTTTATATGGAAGTTACAGGCAATCTCATTGGCAATGAATGATAGCTAAATCTTTAACCGACCAATCAACATTGAGGATATGTCAAGAAGTGTAACGATTTCCCTAACACACACCTTTACTGGATACAGACTCCTCATCAGCTTTTATCTCGGCTGATCTCCTTCTACTCATTCTTCCCTTCCCCCAATCCGGATCAGACTGGCCTGGCTTCCACGAGGCTTCTGAACCATCAGTCATACTAGCAGCTAGACAAGTGAAAAAAAAAACACAAACACATATTTTGAGATGTATGTGAGATTGTGAAGATATGTATTTGTGCAAGGTACATGTACAGTATAACTTTAATACCCTACAATTAGACAAGCCCTATGCTGTAGTACATGCGCAACTGTGTGGCCCAAGGGCTAAAGAAATGGAGATGTGCCTACAAAGCTGGTGTGTTATTCTGAAGGGCTGTTATACTGGCTATACAGATATAAATACAAAGTGAAATGTCTGAAATAATTGTGTCAAAGTGACTTGATCAGTAGCACAGCAAGCTAAGTGTAGGGTAATGGACACTAAGCCTAGGAAAAAAATGTTGACCCTAGTCTTTCTTTGATTGACTGCTGGTAAGGCAATAAAATTTTCTGAATTTCAAATGTTCTGAATTTCTGAAACATCATTTTAACACATTTTCAGAATAAATTTTTCTTCAGAAAATCAGGTGACTGGAAATATTTGTCCACAAGCAAACAGGTGGTCCAAATCTTAAGATTTTTTTCAGGCTGACACTGGAAACTTAAAATTAATTTTCCTAGGCTCTACCAGTACCTGAGGACACTTCCTGGTCTTGCTCTGCATATTCTTCCTCCCCACCATCTACTTCTTCAACCTGTTTGGCTGACGACTTCCCAGGTTTTCCTTTGGAAGGACCAGAAGACATCTTGGTGGTAGTTGGAGTCTTTTGGTTCCTTTTGCCAGCTGCAGCAGGCTTTCTTACTTTCTTAACCCTTATTTTGGGCTTCTTTTTCTCTTTTGCAGGATCCTGTTGGCTTCCTAAGCATGCAGACACAAATTGCAACATGATGTAACCTAACACTAGTTACTATGGTGACAGACATCTGGTTCAGGTCATTGACCTTATTTGTTTGGAGAAGAAGAAGGGGAAGAAGAGGAAACTTCAAAAACAATGTTTTCCTTCAACATAAAACAGTAACTAAAACCAATATTATATAAGTTTTGTTCTTCATTCAATTGTTCTTTTATTCAATTGTATTGTAGCAGACTCTTGGATGAATAGTATGGATGTTAATGATGATCCGAAGAAAACAAACAAACAAACAAACAAACAATCAAATCTACAGTACCTATGAATTCGTAGGGATCCAACTCATCCATGCCTACTGGTTCTGTGTCAGTTTTGTTGTTGGCCTCCGGTTGTAGACTGTGGTGCTTCAGCCAAAATTCTACCTTTTCTTTGACCCTTACAGCCGTCCCTATGTCAGCAGGAACTTCATCTTCTGGAAGAAAAAAAATACAAGGGTTTAAAATATCTATCAGGACTGACAGCTGGCAACGCTCTTTCTTAAAAAAAATTATGTTCAAAGAGAAAAGTAAGAAAGGAAAGTGATCTCAAACCAGTCTCGCTCACTTAACAGCTACATGTAATCTTCCACTGGTCATGGCAAAGAAGACAGACGCTATGTACAGTATTTACAGGTTCATTGTAGAAGAAAATTCCACTAGCTTTTTTCGACAAGCACAATGAACAGTGGACGACGGTTTAACATCTCGTGCAAAGACTGCAGCCATTTCCAGCCTTACCTAGCACTCATCACCAATCCCTTTTTCCTTGGGGTAACCTTAGTTCAACTTCAAGGTCTTTACACTGAAGTAGCCATTTGGCTACCAATTTTCTACATCAGAAATACCTGAACAGCCCCAATTTTACATGCACTAAGTTGCATATGCACCCAGTATTTCAAGCCCTGCCACTCCTTTATATTACACAGCCTGAGGAGACACCCTGCACTGACCTGTGGTCAGAAGGTCGACGGTCATCTGTTCTTGTTCCTTGCTGATGTCCAGAGGTTCGGCCTCACTAACGGTGGGACCGAGGGTGTCCGACCTCTGGTCATCTTCCCGGGATCCCTCATCTGCATTGTGACCATGGCTGCTCAGTAAAGGCTTGTCACCAACTTGAGCTTCAGTTTTTGGAACTATTCATGAGACAAAAGAACAAAATTTATTCTACTCTGGATGGATTCATGGTTACAGAATGATTACTTCCAGGTATGTAAGTATTGTTTTGGGTGGCTGAGTTGTGGGTTTGTGTCTCTGCTTGTCCCAAAAGCTTTGGGTGGGAGGTGATTTTGACAGTTGATTGATAGGGAGGTCTTGCCTAAAGGTGACCCAGCAAGGTGTAAGTGGGCAGTATGTGGAGGAATTCAGTAAGTGGTACAGTACCCAATTACATTTTGTAAATCACATCACAGGAAACCCAGGATATACCGTGTAATTTACATGGAGGATAGAATCAGTCATATATAAAAAAAAAACAAAAACTTTGCAGACAAAAGAACAATTTGTTACCAAGAAATCATGCCATTGTAGGTTAGAGTTAATACAGTTAAGTTTCAAGTCTACTACATGGTATATTAGGTAATATGTGGACATATTTCCGGGTATGGACATTACTTCCGGGTATGGACATATTGTTTTGGGTGGCTGAGTTGTTTGTCCTAGAAGCTTTGGTTGCACAGTGGGTGGGAGGTGATTTTGACAGTTGATTGACAGGGAGCTCATGCCTGAAGGTCACCCTGCCATGTGTAAGTGGGCAATAAATTTATTTCTTACCTCCAGTATTGCAGAGAGCTACAGGATCTCCAATGTTCTCTGTGCTCTGCCCCAACAGTCCCAGTGAGGCCTCCCCAAGCACGTGTAAGAGTCTGTCACCTTCTGCCGAGGGGTCAGCATTCCCTGTGACATCATCATCACCATGGCAACCATTGGTCACATGACCATCACCTGACACACCTGAAAATTACATCCAAGTCATGTTACTTTTCTATATTGCTAAATATTGTTTATGCAAAATAACAAAGGACCTTTTTTTTGCCGACTAACTTATCTTAATCTTTTGAACGTTAAAAGAAACTTCACCATACTCAGGCATATCTACTAGTATTGAACATAAACATAGATGTTTTCAAAACCAAAACCTTGTCTCTAATTGCTTACAGAAGGACAATGGCTGTTTATTTTTCATCAATAAAATAGAAACATCATTACCCAGTGAATTCTCCACCAGAGCTGAGAGTAGTTCTGTGCTGGCCACAGTCTGTTCCAGCTGTCCGCTGCCACGATCACGATTACTGGAGCGTCCGTCCCTTCTCGCGGCATGTCTGGTTCTACGCGAGGTCGGCCTACGAAGGTTCTCGCGGTCCGGGGAGTCGGTCACATTCCTGTTTTTCCTTCCTTTTGAGGGTTCTTGCACAGGGAAGCCACAACTACAAGAAAGCATAAGGGTTTAATACTGCAAAATCATGCCTGAATGTATTATGTTTCATAAGGTATTATGTTTCATAGACAATTTGTTTTTAGTTTCAGTACATCTCAAGAACAACTTTTTTTAATATCATCAGTGCAGGTACTAGGTGTCAAGGGTTACATTTCCAGTATAATTCAAAATATTTCTGGAGTAGGCAACAAAAGAGAAAATGATTTCAATCCAAAAGGGAATTCCAAAACAAATAAGATAAAGTTAATAGATAGTCAGCCATGTCCTGTTTGGAAGAAACACTGACCTGATGTTTATATTTGTGCTTGTCCTTGGTGCTGAATGATCCTCCACTGGATCTAAAAAATATTGGTACAGGGTAAGAAAATGACCAAAAATACAAGGTAAGATAATGACCTGTAGAGCTGAAATAACACATTTCCCACTAAGTAACCAATGACAATCAAGATCCCTGATTGGTTAGTAGAGATTTAATTTGATTGTGTTAATTATACGTTTCAACTTTGTTACACACCTTCCTCAATGTAAACAGGTGTTTCCTCCACTCTTCTTCGCTTGGCCTGTCTGATGTTGCGCCTGTTCCTGACCTGTACAGTGGAGGGTATTCCATTTCCTTCTTCCTGTACAGGGCAAAGTATCAATGCTTAAAAACAGCAATAGTGATGAAACAGTGTTGTCTAGTGTACTGAGCTACGCACCAGTGTCTAGTGTACCTGAGCACACTGTACCTGCAAAATTGTTCAGGTACAAACCTGTATATCATGGGTGCAAGTACCTGTACCTAAACAAGTTAAAACACTGTCAGACAACATTTGTTAAAGATTACAGATAGGCAAATTTCATTTTAAAAAATCAACTTTTGACAATCAAACATTTGGAATCTTCCAAATCCTTTGTTTTGTGATCAAGGATATATAAATCTTCAAACAAAAATGAAGTTAAGGTTCAAATGACATCCTGATGAAACAATTTTAATCCCACTTCAAAAAAATAAAATCACAATCATTTCATACTGGAATATAAGAGTTCATTCACCTATACCCTCACCCTCTACTACAAAATGTAACACCCACGTACCAAATCCCCCAAATCCTTTTAACTAACACCCACATACACACCCACACCTAATCCACCCATCCAAACAACCCACTAACCCACATTGGTAAAATATTTTCTCCTTGGTAGCAGAGATAAAATGAAAGTCTAGAATAGAAATTTCCACCCTCCTTGATATTCTATGAGAATCAGTCCTAAAATGAAGATTAATATAAACTTGTATGCAAGTACAGAATATCTATCTTTACAGACTCTCTCTCTCTCTCTCTCTCATATAATAATTATACATATATATGAAAATTGTAGCAAACTAGTACTCTGTTTTCTTACTCAAACACAGTTATATATTAATTATTTAATTATTTTGTACTAATTGTTACTAATTTTGATCTTGCTACATTGGTAAAACCAAACCCTAGCAGAAACCATGGTGACCTCTCGCAATGCGAAGGTCAATGACCTTGTATAATTGGAATGGAAAGAGAAGAAACCAACCTACATGTATAGCTAAAACAACATGTTTTCTTTCTGTAAATGTAAACATAAATAGTGGAAGATAATACAAACAGTAAAATGAAATAAACAAGGACAGCTACACATAGATCCCTTTTAATTAGTCTGGAGCATGGTTGTGATTATGATAGTGATGAATATTCATAATCATACTTTAGGAAATACTCAGCTGGGGGAAAAATAATTTTTTAAACAAAGATTTTTAATGTTAAATCAAACCTTAATCAATCTCTTTTGTATACACATGTAGAATCAAGAATGTATGTTTAAGAATATTTAAGTCTTCTTGTAAATTGCTTGGCATCTAAGGCTACTTGCAAAAAGGCAAATGAGATAACCTTTTCTGGGACCTTTGACCTAACTTCCTCTCAGTGTCCCCACTGTGTCTAACATGTGGAAATAACTGTGGAAACACAAGCAAACACACACAGAAAACAAAATCTCTGCAGATGGAAGCAATAAAAGTCAGGCTCGTTTCAAACACACCACGAAAACGGCGAGTGAAACTTCCTTGGCATTGCTAGAAGAAACCTTGAGGTTACGTGTCTGTCCTTCGCATGCATTTTTTCTGTGCTAACTTCTTTCAACTGCTAGATCTATAAGATATTTGTGCAACCAAAATAAAATCATTTGTACTAAGTTTTTCTCTTAAATTATCTGGTAACAAACTACATCCACCAGGATCAAGGTGTACTCTGTTCTTGTTTTTGTGAAGTAAAAATTAAAACAAGGAAGTCTGTACAAAAGTTACATATATTTAATTTTGTTGGTTATTGCAAAACAAGGTGTATGACGTCAGTGTTGCTAGGTTATCCTGTAGTTTCATGAATCATACATCAATTCTACACCAACGCATACTTCTCCTGGTGGTTCTACAGACAATGAATAAATTTTCTGGAAAGGTCTTTTACATTTTTGGGTGTGAGAACGTGCTGAACTCAGGTGTTACTCCCCACTTTGAAGACAAGTAAGTCCATCTTTTTTCAACCAGGAACCGAGAAAACATCACTGCAAACGCGCTTTGTGAACAACTGAAGACGAAGACACGACAAAATGCGGATTCAACCCTGCCGTTTACGACCAAAAACGTGACACGGGATTCATTTACATTCTGGGAGGTAGATAGGTCTGTGTCTTACGTACGAGTGACGCACATCCCACCATTTTTTCTCGGGGACAAAATATTTCCATCAATCCTCCTGGCAAGGCGAGAACAACAGCATCTTGAAAGGCACGTTTAGATGCTTGCTTGTTAACGATAAAGACGTTTACAGAAATTTCCCTCCGTTGGCAAGCACAGGAGGAGGTTTGCACAAAACTTGCCCAAAATGTGGACCAGAAAACAAGAAGGAAGGACAGTCTTAGCAGCTCTGTTCTTGGTTGTGTTATATTGTGGTGGTGCGTTTGCAGCTCATGGATGGAAACAGACAATAGGCTGTGCCTACTTAAACTTCAAGGTAAGTCGCTCCAGTTATTATTAGACAACAAAGTCTAGACAACGAAATGCATTTCATGACTCATAACTTAAGCTGTACACTTTCAAGTTTCTAATGCTGTATAGTCTGTCATCTCAGATCCTTGTGATGTGATTCTGTTACATTTTTAGTGATTTTTATTTATAAGTGTTTGATTTCAACAGTTTTCATTTCCATATCAATGCGAACTTGTTGCAATTTTCAGGGCTCATGGTTTATTTAATACATTATGTAAGTCAAAATTATTAACAGTTCGCTGTATCTTATGGAATGGACAACACTTTTATTAATTCCAAGAAATCTAAGATATACCACCATGAAATATATCTATACTATAGTTAAAGAGTTTTTGTATATTTGTTGTTTTATTCATTATTGTGAATTTCTCCCTGATTCTGTTTGTACTTTTCCACTGGCTCCCATAAGACAACGGACCTGCATGAAGCAGGAAATTAAAGACAGGAAATGAGGTTGAGAAGTTACTCGTGATATGTACTGTGTTTGTCAATTCTTTCATAAATGCAGTACATGTACAATGTAAATCTCAATAACCTACTGCACCTACAGAACGTATTGTACCTGCGTGAAACCCGTAATGTATTATGCATATAGCACTTTGGCAGAACATCTCATGTAAGGTCGTATTCGCGCATATAAGGTAAACATTCCGTCTGTAGTTTCCAAATGTTGGAAAAAATATCTTTTGCAATAGGCAAAAATATGATGCAACGTTGACCAAAAATCCAACGAAAACCTTGAAAAATGGTGGTTTTGCGCAGGCGCAGTACATTCTGCCGATGTGCTTCAATAACCAACTAGAAACAAGGTAATATTTGCAAAGCAAATGCATGATGCTTACCTTTGCATATGGTCTGCTCTGTTAATTCTAACTCAAACATATTCATATGTATAGTCAGACAGGAGTCTAAATCCCTCCTGTTATAAAATTGCAACATGATGTAACCCAACACTAGTTACCATGGTAACAGACAGTCTGGTTCAGGTCATTGAAATTTTTGGTTTGAACAAGAAGAGGAAACATAGCAAAAACAATTTTTCCTTTGGTAAACGTAATTATCTGTTACATGTAGGTGACGGACCTGCGCTCCACGACCATGCAGATCCAGTGGACGGCCCTGCAGCAGGGAGTGGACCAGAACCGCTGTCACGTCAGCCTGACCATCAAACACAACCACCCTCGCTACATCTCCCAGTGTAACCCCTCCCTCAACACCCACCTCATCACTGGGCTACAGGCTAACACTACCTACAGCAGTACGTTTCCTTTTCCATCTTTCATAAACTCAAAACATGGCTCTCCGCAAGCAATGAAGCAAGGGTGCTCCCCCTCCCCTAAATCTTAGCACCCCTCCTAAAAATGTTAAAATTTAGGGTTTTCTCTTAGAGTCTTAGTATTTCGCAAAAATTCGCTGAAAATTAGAACGTCAGCCCTTCTTTATCAGGCACACGCTTTTGGATCCGGAAAAGTCCCCCGAATTTCCTGTCTACACTGCAATTATATTGTGCCTGGGTGTGAACATAAGCAAAATAAAGTTGACTTCAAGTTGAAGTCATACAATACCTCCCAAAAAACAGGTTAGGACAATGCTGGGACAATAGGAACAAAAGATAATTTGGAGGCCTGATGAAGTTGTAGCACTCTTGGCAGAAAAAAAAGTACAATGTGCATACTATTTGTAATCTCACTCTAAAAAAATCAAACTTAACAAAATAACTTTTTCCAACCAGTTTGCCTGCTGCTGGGCTGTGAGCACTCCAAAGGACAGAACAACCCCAACTGCCAAGAGGTGACCACCAAGGCCCCAGGCAACGATGTCAGCTCATACATACCACTCCACTGGCAGAGGTAGGTACCTTATCTAAATAGTAATTACGTCATTCTGTCGGTTAGTACATCTGTCTAGCTTGGACCGCTCCTCATTATTCTCTGCATTAGCAAAGTTAAAACTTTTGTTTCAACACAAAGAAATAGTCTCACTGAGAGCTTTTGACCGGCCACTCTGGTCTTCTTCAATAGACTGACCCAGTGTTGACATCACACTTCAGACTCAGAGAAGTCACGTGACAAGTCTCACTGGGTCAGTCTATCGAAGAAGACCAGAGTGACTGTTCAAAAGCTCTAGTTGAGAACAATCCATTGTGTTGGATCAAAAGTTTTAACTTTAAACATGAAACCACCAAGGCAACACAGATGAACTGACTGAATGTCTGTGAAATATTTGCACTTTCATGTTTCTATTTTGTATTCCTTCACATACATTTTGATTGAGGTACATCTGGGCTGTGGGATTGGTCTTCACCATAATAATGGGCACTGAAATTTTTATTTTCCTTATCAAGTATCATAGCGACAGCTACAGCCACCACCCTGATCAGCAGTATCCTGGGCATCTGTATCTACAAGTGCTGTGATCGCAGCAAGATCTATCTCCGCCCCAAGTACCTGAACCAGCGCCGCAGAGAGCAGGAACAGAATGGACACATGATGGGTACAACATACTTTGTCCTTAGGCCACACCAATTTAATTTGTTGGTTCTCGGATTTTTTCAGGAAAAATATGAAGCGACAGGGCGAAAAAAATAAAAATAAAACAGGTCTAGGCATCCCATTATAGGCTTAAATGCTACGGAATGAGCCATGAAGTCAACACAAAAGGCTGGGTTAAAATTTAAAGATTGAATTTTGAACTTTTCTCAACTGTTGGGGGCAAAACATGAGCATTTTTCAGTTGATTCAGGACCAGAATCATTTTTTTTTTTTTTGCAAATCAGAAAAAAACGAATCCGAGAACCAACAAATTAAATTGGTGTGGCCTTATTTTAGTTTTTACCCATAAATATTACATTTTCAGTATCTTTATGTATGGGATTTGTCTGTGCTTGAGGTTGGGTAAGAAGCATACATGTATGTTGGATGGAAATCATTTGCTGGTCCATTGACAAATTTTTAGATTTTGGCCATCTGGTGGCTTCCTTGGATACTTAAGCTGAATCTGCAGTCTTGTACCTTTTAATTTGAGGAATAAAATCTGCAGGTAACAGTAACTTTGTCCTGTTCCCCTTAAAAAATACCAGGTAATCGCCTCCACAAATGGACAAGTTACACGCACAAGCTCAAGTAACATTATGAAAAAGGAACAAAATTCATGTTACTATAAACTCCAAGTGACCAAATAAACAATCTAAATAAGTATATGCTTTTTTTTCCAAGGGCGTGAGATCCCGACTATTGTCGTGCCTGACCAGGCCGGGGCAGGGGGAGGACAGCTGGGAGCCAGCCGCCAGCACAACTCCACCCCGCTGCTGAACCGTGCTGCCCTGTCCCCGCTACAGGAGGAACCTGAGTATGAGTCAGCCAGTCCTGTCATGCCACGGGCAGCACATGCCACAGGCAGCCGGACAGACAACAGGGGTGGTGAGTTATCTTTAACCTTCAGTTTGCTATGGTAGCCTTTTGACATCAAATTTGGGGGAAAAGCCTTAGGCAGTAGATAACACTGGCAAAGGGGCAGATTTTAACCATTAGTCTGTTAACATTCAGTCTGCTAAGGTACCCTTTTGACATCTAAACTGTGTCAGGAAAAAACCTGGCGCAGCAGATAACACTGGCAATAGGACAGACTTTAACCTTCAGTCTGCTAAGGTAACCTGTAGAAATCAAATTTGGGGAGAAAGCCTCGGGTAGCACATTTCTTCACATTTTCTTCCATGCCATAGGATTTTGGCATTCTACGACATTGATATCGTTAAAATTCCAACATTTTTGGGGGCAATGTACTTGCCTACTTTGCACCTGCTTTGTACGATTTACAGTAAAGCCGAAAACCTTTTTTGGCAAACAGACAAAAATTCATGTGCACAACATAACTGACCATAGAGAGTGCCAAGATTTGTTTTTTATGGTTATCTGATGATTATTTTG
This sequence comes from Branchiostoma belcheri, assembly GCF_001625305.1. Classification (NCBI taxonomy): domain Eukaryota; kingdom Metazoa; phylum Chordata; class Leptocardii; order Amphioxiformes; family Branchiostomatidae; genus Branchiostoma; species Branchiostoma belcheri. The sequence goes on from NW_017804076.1 coordinate 792,108, forward strand.
CCTGTAGATTTCCTGCACCCAGAGGAGCATCACTACGAGGCGGCCAGTCCTGTCCTCAGCCGGGCTGCTAAGGTGACTGCCGGTGAGGGGTCAGACCCCGGGTACGAGAACCCCAAAGACTGGAACAACTCGCCTGCAACTGGTCAGTTATTCAAACAATAAAGAAAGCAAGAAATCGTGGATTTCATACCTACACGAAATAGAATTTTGGGGGGAATTTCTTGTTTGACTTATTACTGATTCTGTCTATGCATTTTGCCATATGGGAACAAACATGCATATATTATACGTGGCAGGAAACAGAAGACAGGAAATGAGATAACCCTGTCTAGGATCTCTCTGGGACCTTTGGCCTACCTTCCAGTCTACATTACCTACATGCCTAGCATGTGAAAATAACTAAGGAAACACAACACACACACACACACACACAAACAAACCCTCAGTACAAGTTATTAACATGAATAGAAAATGACTGTGACTTTAAAGCACTCAGTATTCTCAGTATACTCAGCACTCAGTATTCTACAAGCTGTTCTGAAACTGACCATTTTATGTATGTCAGGAGGGTAGGCTAAATGTTCTTATCTGGATTTTACCTGTTTTACTGATTTTTTGGCAATGCCTCAGGGGTAGAGCCTGCTTTATAGTATTGGGTTCTGTTTTAAAATATTCTTTATGTTCTTGATCACAGGTCATGCTGACCGAGCCCCCGAGGGACCAACCAACAACAACAGCCTGCTTCCCCCTGCGGCGCCTCACGTGTACGAGCAGGCGAGCCCTGTCATGCCGCGGGCTCGCGTGGACTCCCGTCTGCACCCCGGCCCCGGCACGAACAACCTCAGCCCGCCCGAGGGACACTACGAGGCCGCCACGCCCGTGGTGCAGCGTGCAAACTTGGGCAACCGGTGAGAACTACTTTTGATACTGCTTGTAAAAGCACAGTCTGGTAATGTTATCTTTAAGGTCTACATGGATACAATCATTATAAATATGTGGTAAAACAGTAGGGCAAATCTCTTTCAACAGCCACTATGCCATATATGGCTGCATATAGCTCTTACTCCCGTCCCCCCAGAGTAAGCATTTTCTTTTTTGACGTATGCAAACTCTTGAAAAAGACGACAAGTGAAATATTTTGCATTTGCTAGAAAGCAAATAACAGCTACTCAGTGTTTTTCTTCAGGGCTAATGGTGTAATACTGAAGTCTGAAATCTGATTTCTTGTGTTTTTCTCCAGTGCTCCTGGTATGAATGGTGACCATGGTCCGTACCAGCAGGCCCCCCAAACCTCTGCTCCCAGCCTCTCCATCCCAACCATCCATTACGAGGCTGCCAGCCCTGTACTACCACGGGCTAAGGCCCACATTGAACATATGGAGAACAGGTAGGGTGTGTGGACTGTACTATACTCATGTATGGAGTGTGTTACACTGATGAAGGTTAGACATCCAAGTAATAAGGGAACCAAAAAGACAGTCAAGCAACTGGATAAAAGCACACTACTCAAGTAACTGGATACTACATGTATCTTGGATATTCCAAAATCATATCCAGTACTGTTGCTTCAATAACTGTTTTTTGGAGTATAGAGTGTGTCCCTCATTTAAATGTCAATTGGTAGCAGCTCACCTCACATTTGTGTATTTTATTGGCAAGCTATAATATTTTTCTGATATTCTCTTCTTTGAGCTGTAGACATCACTCAGTAACTGTTTGAGTCAGAAGATTTTTAGATGTCTGAAAAAGTTTGATCCAGCAACAACAATTATTTTCTTTATTCCATTTCACAGGAAAAGTCTGGAAAATGAGCCTCCACGAGCCCAGCCTGGTCACCTGTGTCCGACCATTACCTACGAGGTGGCCAGTCCGGTCTTACCTCACAAGGCTAACCGGTTCTGTCCAGCCGAGAACGGCGATGCCTCGGGGAGCAACAAGGGCGTCATGTGAGCCTCCCAACGAGCTACGAGATTTAACGCAAGTGACACACGACAACACACAGCAAAACGTACTGCACCTGTGCAAAACCCAGATTTTTCATGGCTTTCATTGAATGTTTGGTCTACGATGCATCAGAATTTCACTCATTGCAGATAATATCTACCCCAACAAAATATTTGAAAACTATAGACGGGATGTCATTCTTAACATGTGAATATGAGCTGTTCTGCCGAAGTGCTATGCACAATACATTACAAGTTTTGCACAGGCGTAGTACGTTTTGCCGACATGCTTGTCTGGTTCATCTTTGTTGTAATGATTTGGCTTGCCCCTTATGTTATTCAGAATTCCCACATATTCCTAGCATGCTAATGGATTTGTGAATGTCTATAGACATTTAGGATCCCCCTAGCTTTTGAGCTAATGATTTTCCAAATTTAAGTCCAAATTAAGGGTTCAGGACTTTCATTTTCAAAACACTGGCCTGGTAAAAGCAATTTATTCTTGACATTTGAGTGTTAGAAAAAAAACCTTTGTTGTATTATATTACTTGGAATGCTAAAACTTCATTAAAGTTAGCTTTATTCAGATGCAAGCTCCCGGTGCTAGGCTACTGGTACATGTATGGTAAAGAAGCAGTAAGGTTTGTAATCGGGTTTTGCTAAAATGCTTCATGTTACACTTAATTCTATGTTGTGCCACTAAATTCTCAGAATAGGTGCACCAGTGCACTTATTTAAAAAATTGCGTAGACTGTGACAGTTGTAGTGCAATCAACGAATGTATATGGTAATCTGTTTCTTGGCAGAGAACCCTTACATAATATGACGACGTGAGCTTTATGTTCAATTCTAGAAGCAAATAAGTAGTGTGCAGTGATCATACTTTTGGACTAAATAGTAAGGTCCAAGTACTGGCCGATTCCTAAACTGTACAAGTTACTGATAGGAGATGCAGTCCTGTAAAGGGCCCTGTGTTCTAGCCACAACTCAAGCAAGGGAAAGAAACATGCATTATTTTGTAGTTGCACATGTCTGTTAATTATTTGCTCATATAAATATATATATGATAAAAAAAGGTAGATACAAGCCTCAGTGCAAGTTTGCCAAAACCTTTTTTTGATTTGAAATGTAGTTTCTTATTACTAACTCAAGGTACAGAACTGGATGTATTGTGATAATATTTTGCATGTATATACAAAGAAATAGCATACCCTATCTTCGAAAAGTAGTTTAAACAAGTGGTAAAAATGATATAGTTTTTGAAAGGAACAAATTTTTCAAGGAAACTGTTGACCTATATTTAGCATGAAAATTGATCTGTGTTGGTACAAGTCATTATGGAAAAAAAGACTAAACTTTATTTCCAATTGTTATCTTATAGATTTATAACTTTGACTTCTTGAATGAAAACTTTAATGTATAATGATAATAGTGTTTGCTTGGACTGTTACTTTTATGTTGATATCAAGAAGTGTGAAGATTGAAAACTTACAAATATTCCTAAAGCAATATTGCTATTGCAACGTTATCATTGGTTGACTGCTAATTGTGATTGACACCAAGGATTGGTCTATTTTGATATGATTAAGGACTTCAATGTTACTTTGGGTTCTGTATGGCCTTTTCAATGGAAAACTACTTGTATTTCATTTTGTGATTATGTATAAAAAAGATCTTACTGGAAAGCAAGAGGACAAAGGTATTCAAACAGAATAGCAAACCCTACATCATGTATCTGTCTATGTACATGTACAACATGTAGTACATATAGAATACTACACGGGGTATTCCGTATCGCCCGAGGTATCGGCCCGACCGTGCGGCCGTCGGGCGATCCGACTCGTGGGAAGGGCCAGGAGTCCAGGATCGAGGGCGATGCGGAATACACCGTGTTGTATTTTATTTATGTCATACCCACCCAAGAAAACACGCCTTTCAATGCAAAATGAGCCAAAAGTTGGTGCCACTAAACCCTAAAATGCAGCAACATCAATTCCAACGTCCGGATTCTGTATTCGAATTTTCGAAAGAGGCACAAGCGGGTAGGGCGAAACACGTTCGAATCGTTTTATGGAAGCCATGGAAGCGTTTGATAATGGGTTCCGAACCGGGCCGTACCGTAAAGTTATCGAACGTTATCAAACGTACCCGTTATCGAACGTTATCGCGGCCCGGGTATGATATAAAGAGCACTACTGTAAGTATAATTTCTGTTATCAATTTGCATTATGTTTGAACACTGTCACTTAGTATTAAAATATCATTGTTGACACTACTTACCTACCTGAGTTGATGATTTGACTCTTAACATTATCTTTCCGACAAAACATTATCTTTCCGACAATTAGTGGTTGATGAGTGGTTTCATGATCTAAACTTTTCAAGTTGCATGAGTGAGAAATTTGGCCCATTGTCAAAGTATTCAATTTGAAACTACTCATTGTTCAACATTTTCCTAAAAAGTGACATTATACATGTATTTCATTATGCGACTTGTACTTTGACACTGCACCAGATTTCAATACCAGCTTTCTGTGGCTGATATTAATTTAAAACTTACAATTTTCTATTTTAACCTTCTCCCTCTTACCTAACCCCATAACTAATATGGCTACAAAAACGGCTACCTTAGCAGAATGAAGATTAAGAATGGGACTCACTGAGTCTGTGGAAATGTGTCTCCTCTTTTCTCCCTGCTCCTCCTGGTCCTGAGCCTTCCTGCAGTTCTGTGATGATCCTACAGGAGGGGCTGCAAGTATACAAAGTTAGGGTGAAGCCTATAAGTTAAACTAACAATTTTAAACATTACCAATATTCGTAGCGATGGGAAGATGACAACGATGAGACGGAATTCGGCCGGTTTCGACTCTATTCAGTCTTTCTCAAGAATGACAGAGATCGGACCACTCCTCCTTTTATACCTTTTACTGTGCCTCTCTAGTGCAGGGCGCTCTGCTCTTAAGATATTGACCAATCAGCATGAAGCATAGGCTGGATTGCCCTGTCCTGAAGGTCTAGTTCACTATGCACTATGAAACATAACTATTTATACATGTAAAAAATATTGAGGGCTTCATGTTTTACCTTCAAAACAGAAAAGCACAAAACTCAAACAGGTATGCAACAGACAACATTTAGACATCTTAATCAACCTTTCAAATCTTTCATACCTTTTTGTTGACCAGTGTCTTTGTAGACGGCCTCTGTCACCGACTGTACAGCTGTGATGATCTGTTGTAGCTGACTGTTGTCTTGTAGACTCCTGCATGTAGTAGTAGTTGACAATGTTATGTACAGAAAAGTGTTAACAAGTTTCCAACTTAGCACTGTCCCTCCCTTTTGTCAAACTCTGTATAAGTGTAAATGCTTGGAATGGCTTTTGAACAGCTGATAGTACAGGGTGGCCTCAATACAGCTCATTTTAATGATATTTTTCAATTACATGTACAGGTACCGTTTGGTTAAAGGAAGAAGTTCTGGATTTTCACCAGAGTCGTTGATACAGTACCTTTTGGTCACCTCCTCCTTACACAGTGGACAGGAGACACTTTGTTTTCCTGTTAGGGCCTTCAAGATGCAGAATCTGAACAAAAGAAGCATTTCTTTATTTATTTATGTACCAAAATATCAACATACACAAGGCTTTCCTTACAAATGGACATGTTTTCTAGAACATAAGAATTCCCCTAAACCAGTTTTTTTTAAGTTTAAAAATGACATTAGCCCAGTCATTGTGGAGGTTTTTAAACAATAAAAAAATGCCACAGGAATAGAAAAGATACATACACAAACTCTTGACTTGAAAAAATCAAGTAGGAAGTTGGAATGGCTTACCTACAGAACTGGTGGTTACATCGGGTGGAGACAGGGTTCTTCAACAGGTCTAAACTACAAGTAACAGCAATGATGTCAGACATTCAAAGCATGTCAAATCATAAAGCAAATCACAACAATCTTAGATCACAACAATCTTAGATCACAACAATCTTAGATTTGTCAAGATTTTCAACATATAAAAAAGAAACCAAAGCCATCATAGCTATAGTCATACCTCCATGAAATATTTGCAGGGTTCTTACCAGGATTTTTTCACAGCGTAGGGGTCAGGTATAGAAGGGCAACTTTCTGCGGCGCGAGTCGTGCACCGAGTCCCCAATACATGGGTCTGATATTCTCCCCCCCAAATTTTGTAACTCATATTAACCACTTAAGACACTATTTATTGTTTATTGGGTGACAGATTTTGTTTTCCCTTTGCTATAGCTTCATTCTTAAGTTATATTTTCATTTTTTTAAAGATTAATGAAGCTTCTGCCCCCCAAAAACACCCCTACGCTGGTTGAAACACAGTGTAGGGGGCTAAATCACAGCGTAGGGGGTCAAAATCACAGCGTAGGGGGCCCCTACGCTCAAACAGTCTGGTGAGAACTATGATTTGTGTAAATTCCTTGTACACATTTATCTATTATAAGAAGTGAACTTAACTCAACTATAATGATTTATCACTAATTTTGCCTATGTATTTTTCGACTGGCCTAACTTTTACCAAAGCAGGCTGTCGATGTCTCCCACAATTTTTCTGGTGCAGGTAATTTTCAACGTTATCAACACCAGTGCAAGTATGCAGGAAAAGGATAATTTTGAGCCCCGACCCTTGTACGTACCATATGGGGCACTCCAGGTTTTTCTGCATGAGGCCCAGGATGTGCCGTACCCTGGTCAGCTCTGTTCCTGTGGTACTGCTGACTGAGTCCATGGTGTCTGTGTTGTCTACAGATATTATTACAAAAAATGCTGAATATCATGAAAAATCACGTTTGTCGTGAATATCATAAAAGTTTGTGGCTGAATATCATGAAAGATCACGTTTGTCGTCTACAACAAACAAATCCAGATAGAGTTGCATAACTTCTCAAATTTTTCACACAAATAAATGCAAGTCACAGAAGCTTCATATGCAAACACTCTCTGTAAAATGTATAAACACAAGTTACAACTGCGACTGACTTGAAGAATTAGATCTTACTATATTCATTTTCCAAAAAAGTAATGATCTAATAATTTCATAGTAAATCTATTGGCCACCATGGGGTGTCTGTGCCAAAAAAAATTCCCGCGAACGCGATCTGTCCCGATCGTGTTTTTACAAATCTCTTCACAGACTATCGCTTTAAATCATACTTGATCTGCGATCCTACATCTTCTGTGGTGACGTTACTATCTTATCTTCTTACCTGGTCGAAGTGTGCTCTGAAGACGCTCAGTCAGTGGAGGAAAAGGTGAAAATTAGAAGGACCGCTTGCTGATTCACACCTCTACAACGCCATTTTGTCTTCGTCTTTCCCGCGAAATGTGGAATGGTCGATTTTAGAGGGAAGACCTGGTAAAAGACTATTTTATTATACCCAATTTTATTAATGAAATACAAAGTTTAATCATTTCTTAATATTTTTATTATATTTTACTTATAAACGAATAAAATTTAATGATATAAAATTTATACAATAGTAGAAATAAAATCTGTAATTTCAAAACACCCCTGTTGATGAACTCAAAGAATGAATTATTCCAATTATTTGTCATGTGACTTACATTGAAATCTCGTTGTTGGGAAAATGTTATAAAATGTTATAAAATAAGGTTATATCTCTTCAGCGTGTCAATAACAAACTTTTGTTTTAGGTCTATGTATTAATTATTACCGGAAAATCCACATTTTTGCGTTTTTTGATCGATTTATATTCCAAAAACTGAACAAATTTCTTCAAGATCTGAGTCCAAATCTCGCGAGGTTTGGAAAGGTTACCTAAGGTCACAGTGATGACGCGTATTCATCTGGTGACAAAATGGCCGAAGGACCTTCACAAACAATCGAGATCAAAATGCACTGCCAATTATAGATTCGATTTGTTGGCGTTTCGTTGGACGATCTTTCTGTTCAAAGGTACGTGTGTAAACTTAAGTTCTCCAAAAATACATTTAAGTAATTTTGAACTTGACGGATGAAACGGTGCACTTAGAAACTAAACTGAACGTAAAAGTTTCCGAAAAAAAAAATTGGCAGCGCATCTGCACGCGAGGAGAGGAGGTTTAAGTTTTGTGGTCCTTGTCCCAAAACTAGTTCACGTGAAAACATTGGAGGTCACTGTATACGAAACAAGAATAGTTTCCCTAACCTTTGTTGTTATAATATCGTCGTTTTATGTTCACCTTTGTCTATCCAACTGCTTTGGATTAACCAACAAATTTCTGGTTTTTTTTTTCAGGTATCACAGCTCAAAAACAGTTAATTTTGGTTGGAGGAAGAGTTAAGCTTTACAAAGAAAAATGGCCACAGCGGTAAGTGGGGGCCCCCAAGCCCTTTTCCGTAGAGCGTAATCGGCCGTTTTAATTCTACGTAGAGCGTAGACGGACCCTCTAATTCAACGTAGAGCGTAATTGGCGAATTTGGCGTAGAGCGTAATTCGCTGTTTTAATTCTACGTAATGCGTTGTAGCTATCGGGAATTAACCGTAAAGCGTAATTGATTAATTGTGCGTAGAGCGTAATCCAAGCCGCAAACGGGAACTCGAGGCCTTGCAAGTGCCGGGTTGTCGCGGCGCTCGAGGTCTTTCTTGCTTTACCCCCTTCTATACAATCGAACAATCCACTAGACTTGTTCCCAGAGCCATACACAAGAACAAGGCAACACATGGGAATGATCCCACAATGCGCTGGGTACGAGATTGACCTTACCATCGGTGACGTACAGGAGGACCATTGGCCAAACGCCACAGATGGCCACAGATGAAGAGGGTAGAAGGCCTTAGAACCACATGACTTGTAAGGCCCAATAGGGGCCCTCAAGACGTTTCTTAGCGGGAACATCATTGCTGATCAATGGCCAGGGTAATGGAGGACACTCCCGAAAAGAGCAATGTCATCCCCGTCATTGTGCGGGTGATGGGTAACGCGGGACCGTCAGCAATCGGCAGCTGAGTCGTTTTGACAAATTACACTGTATTGTTTGCGGCCTTTTCTACCTTCGGACGACAACCCCACAAGGCTCAAAGGTCCACTTTTTGGTCCACTTTTTATCTAAAGGTCCAAGACTTTTCTTTAAAAGATGAACTGATTCGTGTCACCAGCAAGGCTGGAATCCGTTGTAGGAAAACTGCTCACTTTGTCATTGAAAAAGTTATCTCTGTATTTTTTCTTTGAAACCCTCTAAAAACGCTAGGAAATGCCATTTCAGAAGGTTCATTTTTCAAAGTTGGCCCCCCTTCAAAATTCTGGCTACGGCCATGTTACCTCCATTCACGGATCTCCCTCCGATCTTCGGGCGATCGACTCGCGGTCAAGTTGGTACCTGCGGTAATACTGAATACCCCGTTTTGTATTCTATACTTTCAATGTATAAGGAAGTGACCGCCGGTTACTACTTTTAATTCAAGTTATGTCACCTCTACATGTAATAAATCAAAAGGTTTTCACGCAAACATGTAGTTGCTAGGTGATTGTCAGATTGAGTTCTGCATAGTGCGTCCGGAATCTTTCGAATTTAGCGTAGAGCGTAGAGAGGCGTCCGGAATTCAGCGTAATACGTAGCCGGCTCTCAAAATTTAGCGTAGAGCGTTGTCGGGACCCCCCCTTGGAGGCCCCCGTAAGTGACGTAGTCTTGTTATGAGTCTACATCTGTTGTATGGCTATGAGTCACAAGAAACAAAATCCCGTGTGAAAAAATATAGAAAATGCTGCCATATTGTTCACCAGGCCTGTTTTCCTTCATACAGTCATACTGCAATGTTCTTATCTCCAAACAGATGTTGGGTGCAGACAAAAAAACAGTAGATTAGAAAATGTTAACGATTTTCAGTCTACCATCTGCTTGGATGTAAGCTATTTCCTATCTATTACTGTAGGCACCATTTATCTAAGTTTTGTAACACTGGTCCCTATTAAGCACTGTTCTTAGTTCTGACTGAAAAAAAAACACAACAGATAAAAAACGTTAGGATTTTCTATCCCAACATCTGCTTGAAGATACCATTAGTGCAAGTTTTGTAACACAGGTCCCCTATTATAGTATTACATTGTACCCCTCTACTGTTATTCCGTACTGAGTACCCTCTGTGGTCCCCAGGCCCTGACCTGTCGAGTGCGGACACTGCTGTATGTCCCCAGCATGCGTATCCTAGCCTCTCGGGTCCGCGTTTTCTCCAGCTTTGACCAGCAGGAGAGCGTAGAGACATCCATACCAGACCCTCGCAGACAAGGTGATGTCCTGTCAGTATCCTGAGTGCTTCTCAATGGAAAATAACTTAGTAGAGTAGAGTAGATTCTTTGGCCAAGTAGGAATTTGGTTCGAGCTAGTCTGTACTGTTGAAAACACATTCAGCACATACAGCTACAAACTGTACATGTGTAGCAGGCCAGTTGTATGCCCCTGGCTCAAAATGTCCCCCATGGTATATTCTGGCCAGGGGTACCTTTTCTCCCGCTACAGTGGCATTCTATAATTCTTTTTGTTGACGCCTTTGGTGGAAGCATTTTCTTCTTAAACCATAATGGCTAATCTCTTTCCTCGGTGACTAATTGTACATGACATAGTAACATAAGATGTCTGTCTGTGTCTGTCACTGTTGAGTCTGCAACTGTCCTGTCATTAATCCATTGAGAACATCTTCGTCTGTCATACTAGGTAAATTATCTTCCCATGTAAGTAGACTTAGTTAGATGACCTATTTGTCTATCTTAGGACTGTTCCTTATTTCTATGTAGATATAGCGAGTTGTGCTAATGGACTTTCCTGTCCTGTAGGTGAGGTGTCGGACACAGTGTGGCCTGATGTCCACCTCGGTCCCCTGGGTGCGCGTGACCAGCGCTTCCCCGGCCACGTGGGCGCGGCCAGCCAACTCTCGTCTTCCCCTCATCCAAAAACACTTTCCCAGCCGCGGGCCCCTTTACCCGACATTCTAACAGACATGACGGCACATGAACGTCAGTATGATACCGTTCAGCAGTTCCTGCATTCATCTGTGGTGACTGGGGAGGTGCAGGTATGATACCCAGACACCCAGTAGTAGAATCTTCTGTGCTTTAAGTTTTACTAGTTTTAGAGTACTGCCTTGTACAAGTTGTAGTTTTTCTTTTCTTTCTTCTCTCAGTTCTGCGTGTTGAAGACCTCAGGATACCAAACAGGACAGAACCTTTGTTTGCAAGGATCATACAATGATGGTCATACTCATACTCATTTAAAATTGTCTATTTTCTAATCTGCTGTTTTGGCAATACAAGATTTCTTGATTCTTTTTGTCCTGAAATGTCGTGTTTAAACTAAAAAGAGAACAATTTAAAATTGAAAGGATGACACACAAACCAGTAGATTGTCACGTTTAACCTAAAACTCTAGCTTTTGTTGTATCATTACATTAATCTAGTACATGTATGTATTTGGACTCTGTATCATGGCCATCTTGTGTGTTTCAGCCCGACCTACAAAGTGCCCTGGACAAGAGTGGGGACATGTTGGAGTGTGTGGCTATGGACTGTCCGGAAAAACTCAGGAAAGGTGCGTAACATTGTCTGATTTTGGGACAATTACAAATTGTAATACTTCAACACATGTATTAAACAGGCATTTTTTCACTCTGTAAGGCTTTGAAGCCAATCTAATCATTGATATGTTTGCCCCCTGTCCATGCAGATTTTAACACTTTGTTTACGGAGTTGAGCTCGCTTGACGACCCACTGACGGTGATCACGCTGAGTCAGCGCACACAGAATGACATGAGCATCTGGAGCATGGACGTGGAACAGGAGCGCGAGGAACTACTGGGCTGTGTGAGTGTCCGTTTTACGCTAACTTTTATTTGAGATATTCACGAGAAGTTGGATTGACATTTGTATAGTGTCTACTATATATACAAATGTATATGTAAAGCACTAATACAGAGATCTGAACTAAATAAGAAAAAACCCCAAATATTCCCAAGTCATTCTTGAAAAAAAATTAGGGGTGAAGACAATTTTGCACTCCTTTTATACATTTGTTGCCTTCTGCAAGAAAAAGAGAAAACATTCACTGTATGACAAATCTTTTCCTCAGGATAAGTTAAGAGATTGACTTGTACAGAAAAGAAACAAGCTATCCAGGACAGGGCATTCAATGTTGATAGTATCCCCTATTTTTGTCCACACCTCAGGGGTGGAGCCATTTTTGTGAGCACTGAAACATGATACCTCTGCTCCACAGTTTGTGACAGCAGCTCAGCAGATCTGTGAGGACCTGAAGAAGGAAGGATACTGGGCAGACTTCATCGACCCTTCATCAGGGAGAGCAGTAAGTAGCAGAACTTGAACTTAAGCTTTAGCACACTGAAGTAAACATTTGGCTACCTGTTCTCTATTCTTTACAGGGTTAGGGGCTTAATAATAATTACTAAAATTGTGCTGGTTAAAGGGATTGTAAAAACTGTTGTAAAAAGATAAAACTGTTTGTAAAAAGATTCAACATAAACCTTCTTGTTTCTCTCCAGTTTTTCGGACCATACACCAACAACACGATGTTTGAGACGGACGAGCGTTACCGGCACCTAGGGTTTAAGATCGAGGACCTTGGCTGTTGCAAAGTTATAAGCCATAAACTCTGGGGAACTCATGTGTACGTCGGAAGCCTTTATACCACCGCACCTAGTGATGGTCCTGCCATGCAAACGCTGCTGAAGAAAATAGCAGGATAGCAAAGAGAGGAAAAACATTACCTGCACAACTTGCCTAACAATTGATGAGAGTACTGTAAAATCTGGAAATGTGGCTTTATTTTCGCGATGCCTCTCGACCACAAAATGATGTGTTTCCATGCTACAGTTTTGTTTTGAAGACACAACAAAAATCTTTTCTTCAACTCACACCACAAGGTGAAATCCCGGTGAAAATAACTGAATTTACAGTATTAAGATGGGTGCAAGGATTTTTGTTGTACAATCTTAGACTATGGAGAAACAGCTCTTTGAATCAGTCATGATCTTAGTTACAGTGTGGGACAAATTAAAGAACTGTAGTTCAGTTTTCTGTCAGCAGATATATATACTTTTGTTTTACTGATTTGTTTAAAAGTATCCTTTATGATCTATAAGGTATGGTCAAAGGTGACAATATTAAAGCCCATGTTTTCAGGTCCATGATCCCTTCACAATACACACCTTGTCGCTTTTGGCATTCTATTTACATGTAGATACTGTATGTAGGTGCCAACCAGTCTTTAACCATATTGCCAAACCTGGTAACCAGTACAGATTTGGTGCCCAAAATGGCTTACCTACGAGTTACAGTGCAATGTGGATGGTTAAGTTGGTAAAGTCATGGTAGAAACTGTCTCATATGTCCACCAGAGCTTAGTGATTCAAGGAATGTCTATGGAACACATATGAGAATATGGTGGACTCTACCTCTTATTTTGTGGCAAGGTTTCTCCTGAATAAATGAAGGAAAATAGAGCATCACTTGCCTGCAGATCTTTATTTCTTTGTTACATACAAAGTGTAAAAGTTCATTGTGTTCCTGGCCAGAGATTTTGGTAAGAAGTCTTGAAGACATTGAGGTACTGTTGAGTGTTCATCCTCACCCTTCTGCAGAAGTCTCGAGACAATACGAACTCCTGGTTCCAGGGAGAAGCTGCCACCACCATGTAAGTCTTCTGATCAGACTGGCAGTACTCCAGTACTGAACGGAGGACTCTTGTATAGTGGTCAACCTTGTGGGGAAGCACAAAAGACCTTTATTTTTCTGAACATGTATTGTACCTGGAACTTAAACCTTAGAATTTCAGCTCGTATTTGTAAAAGATAATATACAATCCTGATTCGTGCAGTTTACGTCATAGACATAGTCTTTTAAGACTGACAGAGAAAGAAAGAGATTTAATCTGTATTGCGTAATTGCCATTGTACAATGAATGGCCTAGCCTCTACCAGGCACCGCGGATCGCTGGAAAAATAGTAGAAATTGGCCGAAATAAAGGGATAGTATACCAGAGAAGATCCAGGGCCATAGAAGCTCCAATTTGCGACCCACGGATCTTCTCTGGCCCTGGATCTTCTCTGGTATACTATCCCTTTATTTCGGCCAATTTCTACTATTTTTCCAGCGATCCGCGGTGCCTGGTAGAGGCTATAAATGGCCATACAGTTTAACACACTTTATATCCTGAAAGGGCACCTATTATGGCATATTGAGGATGTTCCTAACCTCCATATGAAAGTCCTCCCCTTGCTTGGAGATTTTGTGTTGTAATGTTTTATTGAAATGCTCGTACAACATGTGATCTGCCAAGCTCCATTCCCTGTGTGAGAAGAAAAGAAGACAGAATAATGTTGCATTGAAGGTGATAAAGGTGATCCTGCATTTACAAGAAAAGTCTTAACAACTTCTTGCCTGTTGAGGAAGGATAGACATCCAGGTAATAACGTGCCAAAAAAGCAGTAGAGCAACTGGATATGATTTTCTAATCATCAGTGTTACTGACGAAAGGTGCTACCTGAAACATCTGTGTGTTTCCAAAATCTTATCCAGTTGCTTGAGTTTTTGGCGTAACTTCTTGCCTGTGTTTATGTTGGCTGTCCGAGTTGTTGTCCAGTCTGAGAGGGTAGTCTGTGTACTGGTGTGGCCAGTACAGGATGTCCTGTAGTCTCCAGCACATCAGCCGCTTCAGTAACACCAGGGACTCCTGCAGGTGTTCTGTAATCATCACCAACAGGAAATCTTCCTCCAGGGTCTGAGAAAACACCAACGCAACAGGATATTAAATCAATAAATAAACAACAGGACGGACATTGTTGTGATTAAATCTCCAGGGAGATGCAGGGAGGCAAAATCTTATTGAATCTAGCAAGGACGTTATATAGACACAATGTCCTTGAATCTAGAAAGAAGAAATTACAAAATTCTAAATATTTCACGGAAGTGGGAAATTTCTTGTCAATTAATTTTCTTTATTCGGATATCACGTCATAGTTTCAGTTTTGACTTAAGTTTCGGTGTCAGTTTTGGTCTGCTATGCCAGCAGTTTTTATGGTCTTGGTTAGACCTACATTATAAGAAAATTGGCCCTTCAAATCACAATCACTGTACAGCTACAGACCTTGATATGCTGCTTGATTGCCGTCACATTGTACCATGACCGTTCGGACAGGCCGAGGTCCTGTGCCATGGGGTTACGTGTGACCGACACCCCGTCTGGAACCTCGGGCCGCTGGCTGCCGGCCGCTGGTGACGTGAACACATCATCGTACAACTGTGCACGCTGGAGGAACTCTGCTATTGGGTCATCTCCTGGATGTTTGAATAAACAAATTGTAGGCATCTGTACTGCTATTAGATACTAGTATGGTGTGGTAAAAGATTCTTGGTATTGTGTACAACAGCAAACTTTTTGAAAAGTACTAGTACAGTAGTTTAATTACCACATACTTTTGATGTCCACTAGATAGCCTGTCAGTGCCTTATGTAGTTCTATGGAGTGCAACATCTTCGAAGTTACAGAATAGTTTTAAGATCATATAGACAGGATAACAGTCGGTTATGTTATTGGCAGTTTCATGGTGAGAAACGAACACTTTGCAATGGTAATATAGGTTTGTAGTTTACCTTGTATTCCGACCACAGTACCGACCCTGTAGTGGTGAAACGCGGACTTGAACTGAGCCCAGGGTTCTCTCAGGACTGTGACATAAGAGGCACCATGTGGGAAGACGCCATGTAACGCTCGTTTGTCGTAAACGGTCCTCTCTACCAGCAGGTTGAAGTGATGAGTGTGCCGAGGCCGGTAGTGCTTCAACTGTACCGGGCCTGGCCATCCTAGACATCTAGAAAAGGAACAATTTTTGTTATGTTGTATACATACGTGATGCATGCAGTTTGCATTACACTAACCATGGTGGTCAAAGTTTGTTTAAACTACTAGTATACTATTAAGTCTTATGTGTGTATGCGTGTGTGTGTGTACTTATGTATGTGTTGTGTACATGTGCATGTGTGTGTCACGGTGTATGTGTGTATGCGTGCGTGTGTGTGTGTGTCACACTGTGCATGTGTATGTGTGTGTGTTTATGGATCTGTGTTGTGCACATGCATGTGTGTGTATGTGTGTGTCACAGTGTGTGTGTGTCACAGTGTGTTTGGCATCCACTCCGTAACAAAGTCTACAATAACTAAAAAAGTCTGCAAAATTAAATCTAAACACTTACAGATCATCCTCCCCTCCTCGTGGAAGAACGAACTCCAACTTCCTCTCATGTCCGAACCGATGGAACATGGACGCCAGTGCGGCACTTCCCGTCCTGGACAGCAGACAACACACATCAGAAACTTAAGCAAGTTCCGGAACAACAGACTTAAAGGAAAAATATTGCCTCCTCTTTTCAAACATAGATTAAAATATCTACAAATTAAAAAAACAACATTTGGATTGTTGTATAAGACAGCTTCTTCAAAAATGATGCAGAGAAAAATATATGAATATGTTGATTGAGATGAAATTATTTGATCATCGCTCTGCGCACCTGTCTGTTCTGATGAAAACCAAGTTGATCTTCTCCGTACATCCTGGGTCTTTATACCTGAGACATGCGCAGTAACCTGGACAGTCTGGGACAGTCCTCAGTGCACCTCTTCACAGTACACACCACCCCGAGAAAAATGGACAAATAGTTAGAATTTGTGGGCTTCAAAACCGTGAATGACTATACTGTGGCTCTCAAAAATAGAATACACTTTAAATTAATGAGTTGAATAAAAAGGATAGGGTAAATTAGAACAAGGACATTATAATGTCCTTGATTTATAGAAATAGAAATGAAAACACTAAAATATAGACAAAAAGTATGTTACACGTATTTCAATTTATTGAACAGCAATAAGTTTGAATGTCACTTTCAAGTTCCCTCTACAGGCCTTGTACTCGTAAAATGACCAGTAACTGAGTAACTGTTACTGATTCAGATAAATTGCAGTAACTGTATGGTACCTTGTAGGCTGGAGGTCATTTTTCCACTCTCTGGTCTTCCTATTGCTTTTCAGGGAGATCACCACTAGAGTCGACAGCAAAATCAGCACAGCGAGGACCCCTACCGGACGATATTTGACCTGCACCGCCGCCATGTTCAAACCACCTGTTAAGCTGCAGTCTTCAACATTAGCAGAAGGGTTTCCCGGGTTCCATGGCGTAGAAACGCAGCCCAGTGTCTTGTATGATAGAAGTTTGTTTTCAAACGGTAGACAAGTACATGTACAAGCACAACGTCACAACATAGTGTGTTGTGTGCAGTGGCATGAAACATAAGTTCAATTCCTCCAATTTGGAACCAACAGGCACACACTGTCGTCAGTCGTCATCTAATAGTCCAATGTGAACGATCGAGGCAACAAAATGATCGAGGAGTAGTCCATTACTTGTAAGGGGAGGGTTTATAACGTTAGTAGAGAACGCAAAAAAGGTCCCCAGTTCCAACTGGACATCTTTAGAAATTCCAAAACTACAGTTCGTTGTTCTGGTGACTGATACAGTGACTGTGTTCAGAATCTGTAAAAAAAAATATCACGTTTCACTCGTACCTTTCACATTTTCACACAGCAACAAGCTCCACGGTTTGAACCCGGATCTTACTTATTGATCCTCTGGCTGTTTATGAAATCCATAGAAATGTATAGCCTAGTATCAGGCTTTCAGGCACGGGACATTGTAGTGAGCTTATAGCTTGGAGGGTTATCCGTAATGAGTGCATTTTAGAGGCATGTGTTGAGACTACTGTCTATAGTGCCGCACATATGTTACCAGGGCAGTATACCATGGTACCAGCTGGAATTGTACGTACTGGTCCAGCCGGTTTTGTGTTTCCAAAATAGAGGGAGTGTCATACGAAGCAGAAACACTGCCAAAAAGATCATTAGTTTTTATTACCTTAGAGTATTTTGAATGAAAAGTGGACCTACTGTTAGTTCAATAGAATGAACGCCGTTGTATTTGTGAAAAATCCTTCTTATTTAACAAAATAGACTGGAAATTTGAATGCCTTTGTGACAATTTGAAGGAAATCTACACTCGAAAATTTCTAAGGTAAATTCAAAAGGGAGCATAAGATATATAACCTAATATTCTATTTCATGTTTTGCAAAATGTCTAAAATACTGTATCATACTTGTTGGTTTTGCATGGACGTAGGTTCGAGTTCAGGGGCAAACAAGCCTCAAAGCGTAAAACCCCTTTGCGAGCCTTTCACCTTTTCCCCATTCGCGAAAATTATGGAAATTAGACCCTCCCTCAGACTACATAGTACAGTACGTCATTTGCCAGGCAAGCTGAAGCGAGCGGACGCGTCGACAGACTTTCCTGCCTTAATACAGCAAGGAGACCCTTGGTTTGGTTTGGTTCATCAAGCCGTTATCGCTGATATTCGCAAGGTAATGTCTTGTTTTTCTAAAGTCTCTCTAAGATTGGTGTTACGTCCTCAAGTTAAACCTAGTCCATGTTTAACCTCCTTGGTTCAAGCAATCGAAATCATTTCCAATTTGTTGGGTGATGCAGGGCCTAGAGAAAAGATAGACTTACTAACAGCAGAAGTATGTAGTCTGCCATATGTGTTCCACCAAGAAGGTCCAACCTTCAAAAAACAAGTTTTTTTGTAGCCTCCATGCACCAGGCTTTCCTACGGTAGTTACTAGTAATCTCCACTTGGGTGGGGAAATGGATACAGACTGGCCAATTTGATACTGTCTTACCCCCACCAAAAGATCTGCTTGGAGATTAACGGTAGTATGGTAATAAGGAAATAATCACGAAGGGTTTAATTTACCCCTCCGCAACCCGCGGGCAAGTAAACTTTTCGTTGCTAGCTGGCCGGTTATTCTCACTATTGCTCACATCGATTTTCCTGTCTTTCAACCCGAGCCGTTCGTCTGGAAGAGACTAGTGATTTTAGGCGCTTTGTTGAGTCTGATTTTGTCGTGAAAGAATGAAGAAACCTAACAGATGGTGTGATTATCATCAAGGAGTCATGAAAGCTCCTTGTTATCATACACTGTTAGTTTGTTACCTCCAGGCCAGAGGCAGGCAATGTGCACAATTAAAAGATTTGCTTGAGTAGCTAGAATGAAAGGGTCACTTTTAGCATAATGGATGCATGTTGTCTGACATGTCTCTGGATAGAAGTCAAGCTATTCCAAAACTCTGTGTAAGAAACAGGGGCGAGCAGTAGAAACATAAAAACCCTCCTGGTCCCGGGCCGGGGTTCGAACCCACGACCCCCGCTTACAATTCGACGCTCCTGAATCAGCTAAAAGGTCTAGACCCATCGGCCTATAACCCCCCCCCCACTGGTACATCTGTACTGTGACAAGTGCCGACTCATGCCATGTACAAACGTACAACCAGCTTTGCGTTCCTGTGGGACTGTGGTTTTCTTTTTATTCTATTCGGCTAGACTTTTTTTTAACTATTCGCCCGCCTGCATTATAATTTATACAACATTAGTTTTGGGGTCTTCAGAGGATGTCTTCCATAAATGATAGTCAGTATCGTCTAATATGTTTTAGGTATTGAAGTGAAATAATTGGAGACACTATACGACTTTTTTAATGGGGGGGGGGGGCGATGAATTATATCTAAGGTGTCTACGTTTGTCTGTTTGCAACTAAAAGTGACATGATCATGTGATTAGTTATTGAGGTTCCAAAACGTGGTGTTTTTTGTTTCATATTTATCAGTATTTTTGGGCAACGTAGCAAGGTAATTCGACACCCCCGTGCTGTATGTGGAGTGGTATCGTCTATCAACATAGCCTGGTTACCAAACCTATTATAGCTCCCGAGTCCTACATCCTCTCCGCTAATCATGTATTGTGATATCAGCCGGTTTGTCAGCCATGTAGCACTATTATGTGTTATGTATTATATGCTTCCTGAAGGTCTGGAATCTCAGTTTTTTTGTTTTGATTACCTTCGCCAAGAAGTTTATGTTTTCGTAGGCGTTCGTTTAACAGATATAATTGATGCAATATAGGATCCTATTTGCGCAATCAGGGGGATTAAGCTATAATTTCTTAGTCATAAAGGCTAACATCATTTGGCGAAGGTATGATCGTGGAACTCTAGTTCTTGTATAAAACGTAACTCGCATTGATGATTGGTTCTTCTGGCTCGCAAAAAGAGGTTTCAAAATTAAGGTTTCACTAAGCTATGGACAATTTCGTAATTTCTTCAGGACAAACACTTCATCACCATGGCAACAAGGGCGCTGACGTCAGCTTCACCGCGTACTCACGTCGGTGAGAAGCCGTACAGGTGTGAGGAGTGCGGCAAGCAATTCAGTCAGCTGGGACATCTGAAGGAACACATACGGACTCACACTGGTGAGAAGCCGTACAGGTGTGAGGAGTACAGCAAGCAGTTTAGTCATGTGGGTTCTCTGAAGAGACACATGCGGACTCACACTAGGGAGAAACCCTACAGATGTGAGGAGTGCAGCAAACAGTTTAGTGAGTTGGCTTCTCTGAAGAGACACATGCGGACTCACACTAGGGAGAAACCCTACAGGTGTGAGGAGTGCAGTAGGCAGTTCAGTCAGTTCGATCATCTAAAGACTCACATGCGGACTCACACTGGTGAGAAACCCTACAGATGTGAGGAGTGCAGTAAACAGTTCAGTCAGCTCGGTCATCTGAAGACTCACATGCGTACTCACACTGGTGAGAAATCCTACAGATGTGAGGAGTGCAGTAAACAGTTTAGAGAGTCGGGACATCTGAAGAGACACATGCGGACTCACACTGATGAGAGACCCTACAGGTGTGAGGAGTGCGGTAAACAGTTCAGTGAGTTGGCTTCTCTGAGGGAACACATCCGGACTCACACTGGCGAGAGGCCGTACAGATGTAAGGATTGCAGCAAACAGTTTAGTCAGCTGAGTCAACTAAAGACTCACATGCGAACTCACACTGGTGAGAAACCCTACAGATGTGAGGAGTGCAGCAAACAGTTACAGTCAGCTCGGTCATCTGAAGACTCACATGCGTACTCACACTGGTGAGAAATCCTACAGATGTGAGGAGTGCAGTAAACAGTTCAGTGAGTTGGCTTCTTTGAAGAGACACATGCGGACTCACACTGGTGAGAAACCCTACAGGTGTGAGGAGTGCAGCAAGCAGTTCAGTCAACTTGGTCATTTGAAAGAACACATGCGGACTCACACGGGTGAGAAACCCTACCGGTGTGAGGAGTGTAGCAAGCAGTTTAGTGAGTTGGGATGTTTGAAGAAACACATGCGGACTCACACAGGTGAGAAACCCTACCTGTGTGAGGAGTGCGGCAGGCAGTTCAGTCTTCCGGGTTCTCTGAAGAGACATATGCGAACTCACCCTGGTGCAGCGTTCAGTTCAGTAACCGAACGACATTAATATTTACGTGGAAAACCGGCATGAAGCCCAGTTGAAGTGACGTCGCCATTGAAAACAACGTCACTACCCGCGCGGTCCATTGTTTGATATCATTTAGAGACTTCAGTTAAAATGTTTGATTGCGGATAATCAAGTGAAGTAGTAAACCGTTTGCCAGCATGTTAAGGCGACATCGCTTGCTTTTCAAAGCCTTCTGATTGTCATTCTAACCATGCACACCTCGACTTATCTTTGTAAATAAATAACCAACTTTTATCATTAGTTGTTGTAAAACTGCCATAGTTCAAATGCGTTGAACTTTTCATAAGTTGTACATATCTTTCTGCAGTTTCGTATTACGTATTTGTTTAGATGTATTACGTTTGAAGTCCCCCTCTGGATCCGCGGTGGGCATCCGGACTAGGGTTCCTCCTGTGTGATCCTCCCATTTAGCGACTATCCAATTTCCACCCCCTCATTTGAGGTTACAGAGTAGGGACCGTACACCTACCCCAGGACAGGGAAATTGGTACATTCGGGCCCCCACACCACGTCAAGGTAGGAGGATCAGTGAGGGAGTGGCCAATGTAAGTTATCAAGAAGGCCAATGTAAGCTGTGTTGTTTAGGATCTAAACATATATTATTATCATACCAGGGTAGGTAAGTAGATAACCTAACTGCTGTGTGTGTCTCTCTCTCTTACACGCACGCACACACACACACACACACACAGACACAGGCACGCACGCGCACACACACAAACATGTGCATGCACACACACAATGAATCACGTAATACCAGCCTTGTTCAATCAATCTTCCTGCAGTCATGCCAACTTTATTGACACAAACCATGTCTGAACAAAACATCCTTAATACACTAAGTAGACTCAAGTTTTACCATTAGTTTGTGACACAGTAATCCAACATGTGGTGAGATGGTGGTGGAAGCAACACACTGCATTTGTTCAAATTTGACGAATTTTGCACAACTTGCCATCATAAGACTATGCTATTTCATTTATCTAGCAAGTTATCGTTTGTCTGAAATGGCTACATCTGGTGAAGTACAAACAGACTTGGTATTTCTAAGTTTCCTATTTCTTTTCTTTTTTTATCTTCTGTGTAATGTGGATGGCATATTGAGTATGGTGATGGATTTCATCGCACAAAGTTAATATTTTCTTTACTGGCACATTGTGGTGTTCAAGGCTTGACTATACAAGCTACAAAGCTACATTACTGCAAAATCTATTTCTAAATGAATATTCTACATGATTATTCCATCAATAACTTACTACTACCAACTACATGGCCAGGAATTTCACAACTTGATTATTGTCTTGCAGCAATTTTCATGACGGCAGATAGATTATTAAATATGATACACAAAAAATCAAAATACAAAAATGGTATGCACAGTTCATTATGAATTAATTGCCAATAAAAAAAGCCTACACTAAGAACAAACACATGATTATGGTCACTTGAATTTTCTTTGGCAATTGTTAATTACACACAAGATCAGATCTATTTGTAACAATGTTTGCTATTGTTGACTCTTGGTTAGGTTAAAAGTGACGTACATGAATTATGAACATAATAAAAAAATCACAACATAAGTACTAGTTACTGTACAGTTTTTGACTATCTACATCCTTACAACCAGTACCACACACCAATGGGTCAAATATTCTGACCAGCAGAGTAAGAAAATTCATCAAAAGAAATCTTAAAATCAGTAAAGCATGTTACAATACAAAGTTACAATGTACTACACATTCTAATGTCACTACAGGAAATCAGCTTTATGACACATTTTTAAATCTCATGGCATCTTGATGTAATTAAAGTGAGGGGAAGTTATATCAATGACACTTAATCTACATGAATGAGACAGAGATTTAACACTTAAACACATCTACATGTGTATATAGCATGCGGGTATGCAACAGTCTGGTTTGATGGCCATTAAAGCATTATGGCATCACTTGTATTACTCTTCCAGCAAGTTTACAGTGAAGCAGACGGTTTAACCCCCTTACAGTTATCTGCTCATCTACTAATTAATTTAAATTGTTTACAGCATACATTGTAAGTCAGAAGGTTAAGTACAGACAGTTGTTTTCTGATCTACCATAATAATGATCATAGTCATTTCTTTCTCATGGCATCTTGATGTAATTAAAGTGACACTGTGATTGACAAGTATGATAAGTAGCATAAACTGTGTTGATGATAACTAGGGGTTGAAGCCTTATGTACGATTAAACTGTCATCCTTTGCAACAAGCTCTTGCATGTACCAAAGCATGTTTGGTGACAGCATACATTTTGTAATCCTTCAGAAGGAAAAAGGATTAAGGCTCACCTCAGTCAAAACATTAAAAAAGTGCAAAACAAAATGAAAATTAAAAATTTTGAGGTGGCTCAGTCCGATAATTGTTGCTTAAATTTTGATGGACAGTCTATTGTTCCCAGTCTATTGTTCCCAGTCTATTGTTCCCAGTCTGTTGTTTCCAGTCTATTGTTCCCAGTCTGTTGTTCCCAGTCTATGGTTCCCAGTGTACAGTGATGATGACTAGGCTAAGGTTACGACTGTGTTACTGTAGGAGACAGGAGGATGTCGTCACTGTCCACACTTTTCCTGTAGCTGTGGTAGGACGTGCGCCAGCTGTACCGCTTCTTCACCAGGGAGTTGATGTAAGCCTTCATCAGCTTGGCTATCTCAACAACCTGGGAGGGGAGGGAGAGGTAGAGTGACAAGGAGTTAGGAAATGTAGCGCATGATCTGATCATAAAACATGGGCACAACTATGACTGATTCAGTACTATATAAGTACATGTAGAAGCATAGTACAATATTTCAGCACAAAGGTACATATATAGATCAAATTCTCAACAAATATTGATGAATGTGACAGTGGTCGTCGAAAATTTGATCCCTGTGTACCCTTTGTGTTGGAATAAAGTTAAGGATTGACTTGTACTATGATTAGTACAAACACAGATGAACTTCCATGATAATTTAAGTAAAGCCTTTCCAGCAAGACATGAAATGGAAAGGCATTTATGATTTAGAGCTATAACTTACTGGAAACAAAAATCTGCTGTTCATAATGCAAAAATGGGATTGATGAGTGTTTTCCTACCTGGCTGGTCTCAAACATCATGGGTTCCTTGTCTTCCACCACAATCTTGTAGGTGTTTGGTACAGGTGCTCCAAAAGACAGGATGCTAGAATGGCAATAGAGACATGAACAATCAGTGGAAAATCTAGCAAAATTTGGTGATAATTAGAAACTTTGGTGATAATCAGAAACAGCAAAAGATACTATTAGGATACAGAATCCAAAGCCTAACAGAAAACTGCTACTCACCTGTCATAGGCATATGATGCCAGCGGTCTCTCCTCTCCTCTCTTGTACAAAGCGATCTCATCTACACTGACAGCCAGCCACAGGTCCACTGGGTGTTGTCTGTCCTTACACTGTGGAGGGATCGCAAGAGTTAGTGTTGTGTAGGCATAGAAAGAACTGTCACCCCCGTGTTCAAAGTAGAAACAAAAAAGGAAAGGGACACAAAAGTATTGGTGACTAAAAAGAGAAAGAAATTGGCTTTCAGAAATGGATTAAAACACCATCAAAGGTGTCTCTTTCTCTGTATCCTATCTCACAATCTAAAAGCCATTCAATGTATTTTGAATGCAGCTGTGGTTATGATTATCACATATATCAGACAGACATGATTCCAAAACAATAAAGGTTACAATCCACCATAAAGCCCCAACTGCTAAACTGGAATGCAGAGTGATGGTTTCATGCTGGCAAACTTAAAACATAACATCCAGAATGGGTCACCAGAAAACCTGAAACACCCTGAACTTAGGAACATGAACGGGGATGCAGGATGGGGGATGGGGGGTGGTGTTGTGGGGTAAAACATGGTGCCATGCTGTAACAGTGGACAACAGTGGGGTTAGGGAACATGGGACACAGGTTCCATCACCATTTCATCCAAAACATAAAACTCACAGCAGAGAGAACGTCCCGTGGGATTTGCCCTGGAATACACTGTGAAGAAATGTACAACACTATAATGTACACTACTAAAGCCTAACACAACAAGTCAATATAGTAGTATTGTTTACATCAAATAAAAGACTCAGGTGACAAGTCAATGTATGGCATCTACATTGCTATACATACACTAGTTTCTATGTTATAGAACTTAAGAAGAAGCGAGTAAAGAGTGCTCACCTCCACATCGAACAGTGTGGCCCCGTAGCCTGACCAGTCCATGACTGCTCGCATGTACCTCTGCTGGGCTTCCTCCTTTGTTAAACCCTGCAGATGGGAAAATCTCAAGTTTCTCAAATGTTCACAATGTCCAGACTATCGTCGCCTAAGAGTAGTATCAACTACACATACATGTATGACTAAGTGACATTCCAAATTGGATGCAGTTGACAATGCCTTGGGAGCAAGCTTGTTATGGAGACGCTCGAAACATTCCAATCAATATTTTCTGAAGATGTAGGATAGAGCAAAATGTCCTATTGAAGTTGTTCAGATAACAAACTTTCTCTGTAATTCTCTCTGTATCCTACCTTCAGCATCTTCCACTTGGCGATGATAGCTGAGGTGGTGCTGGACTCCTCCTCCTTCAGTAGGTGGACCAGCTGGGCATCCTCACCAAGGACTGAGGCACAGAAAACAACATGAAGATTTGTCAAAGTTGACAAATCAGACCACTACAAAACAGTGATGTGGTAAGCTGGCATGCTTACCACTGTCACTGATTTAGCTATAGTCAAAATAGAATCAGTTGTGGATGAAAACAAGTCAGCAAACATCACTCAACCGTGACAGGGCTGACATCATTTACCAGACACTTTTGACCCAGTGTTGACGTCACACTTCAGAAAAGCCACATGACAAGTCTCACTGGGTCAGTCTACTGAGGAAGACTAGAGTGACTGGTTGAAAGCTCTTGATGAGAACAATTCTTTGTGTTGGAACAAGATTTTAACTTTAAAATCTTAGAGTAAACTGAAACATACCTTGTTGTCTTGCTTTCTTGTGTCCTCCCTTTCCAAAACTTCTTCTTAAGGTTCCCTGTGACATAAGAAACACAATACTTAAGATAATGCAACAACACTGATACCCAAACCATCATAATCATGATTGAGCTAAAGACATTTTAGATCTCTTATTTGCTGCTACAGAATAAGTTCATAATTTGTTCTTACCTCTAGGAAGTTGGACTTCCTCTTGGTTGTGGCCGGTCTCTCTGTCTTGTCGCTGACCGGAGCGATGTTCTCCTTGGTGGACTTGACCCTCCTGCGTAACCTCTCCATGGGGTACACTTGGCCAAGGTCATCTCTGTACACCAAGGGCAAAGAGGGTTTCCCTTACAATTGCACATCACAATTCTAGTAATGTTCAAAAATCTTACAACATTCATTATGCCACAAGATTGTATAGCTATCACTATATGTTTGCCTTGTATGAATACAAAGCAAAAGAATGGATTCTACATGTACTTCGTTACATATATATGTGTTAAACTTTTGTTAATGCAGTTATACATCTCTTTACTGAGCATGGATGGAATTCAGCATTCAAAAAACTTGATAGTACAAATATATTGATTCCTAAACCTCCAATTCTTTTCATTTTAAAGGAATACATGTGTTTGATAGAAAAGTATACCACTGTACAACAACTTACATCCATCCACTCTTGCTGAAGTCTCCTTCCTTGTACTGTAACCTGTAGGCAGCCAGGTATTGTAGAGTTTCCTCGGAGCTCGGGAATCTGTTGTGGATTACGTCTTCGTGGGCCTACATGGAACAGACATAAACGTGAGGAAAACTGCAGTACACATGTACAGTCCTGCACATTACACTCAATAGAAATAGTCTACAATCTTGTTGGTCTTAGCAGGAAAATTACAAACTTTATCCTAATACAAGATGTAGATGTCACTGATTATAATCTTATCTACTTGACATAGTAATAAAACTGGTCACTAGACTAAGTGTTCAAAGAGAGAATATCAGAAAGTGTGTGACTTTTATGTGGGGTGTCAAGAAACAGATCATACAATAAGTCTGTTTCCTAGACTAAGCTTTGGATTCAGTGCTCTGTTTAATGTTGTAGCTAGCATTTGTGGTAGCCGCCTGCATATTGTTACCCAGCATATTGCATAAGTGTTGTAAAAAATGTACGCAATTCAGGGTATATGTATGATTGTATGTATCCCTGCTGATTGTATGTTTTGAGGAAGAAAATAAAAAAAAATTTGAAAAATTTGAATCATACCTGCTCGAACATGAAGTCATACTCTAAACTGTTGGTGGGCACGTTGCGGGGGTCCATGAAACAGAAGAGTCTGAAGAACAACTTCCATTCTGTTTCTTCCTCTTCTTTCAACCTACAAAGAGGAGATGATCAAAATTAACAAAAATTGAGACAATTTTCCATTTTTTACAGTTTTGGACTTGCCAATGTATTCAACAAGGTTTTACTGTCTGTGGTGGATATTTTCATTCTTAAATATGTCAGATACAAGCTTCATATATCTCTTGACTCTTAGTGCACACGTGAAGCTTAATGAGTGTTAAAAGGTTAATTAATACATGTGTATCCAAATAAAATCTGCAGATGGATTCAAAGTATAAAGACTTAGGCTAGTGAGGCTGCAGTACAAATTTTAAACACTAGATGGCATGCTGTGATGGTCAGCAGCAAACTTTTTTGCTCTGTCCTTGGTGCTGAAAGCGTGGCCAGCAACAACAATTTTGTTTTCTGCAATATAAGTATGTCTAGGACACAGTAACTCAGTCCTGAATATATGATTTGACATTAAAGAAAACTGTTTGGGTACAATAGACTTAGAGTACGATATAATTGATGTGTGACTCACTTTTCAAACTTGGCCAGTATGTCGGCCACGATAGCCTTTCCATCAATGGCCTTGTCCTGACCTGCGCCCCTCTCAAACAGCGCAAACGTGTTGTGGGTCTCCTCAAGGTTCATCCCTCGGACCAGCCGCTGGACAACCTACCAAACAACAAACAGCGATGGATGAGATACAAACTTTCTTTGGATGCAATTTGGGTACTCAGTTGAACACCGATGAACCGTAAGTCATAGCCTCAGCCAAAACATGCTGCAAAACTGTTACTGTTACAGTTAGCAAATTCAATCATTTCAACACATAGGTCAGTATTGTTCTTTGTAAGTGTACTGTCATTTACATTTTGTACTTCATGTACTTTCAACTTGCTTGCAATTAGCCTTTGGGCATGAATTTGTGTTAGAGAATCATATTATTAACATGTTTTGCTGCACATTCCGCTTGTATCTGAGGCTTGTTACACTATCACTATGCACCACACCATCCACGGGACCAGTAACTTCTACCACTGACAGCTACTGACAGCCACCAACCAACTTCTGTCAGCCAGGAGCTTTACTTAGCACTCAGGGACTTCTGTTGTCTTTTTCCTTGTGTTTTATACTCCAAGCAAACATTCTACATAAAATTTCTGACAGAAACAATACGATCAGAGTTTCTTCAAACAGCATAGCTGCCATAATTGCCCATTTCCCATCACCAGCATGTAGCACCACGTTTGAAGAAACTCTAATTCTTCTGTTTTAAGATGGATAATGAAATCGTGGGGTACATCACAAGTTTATTTTTCTAGATTGTAGACACCTACAGATGTTTTCTGCAAAAGCTGCAAAGATACTACAAATTGATAGTTTTGTATTGTGTCTTGACTTTGTAAGTGGTGTAAGTTGCTTAAAACTCAAACAAGAGTCATTACACAGTGGATAGTAAATTTGTTGTGGCAGAACAGAAGGGCTAGCAAAGCCTTTTTGTTTTACAGAGGTGTCCCCTGAGTGAAAGCAGAAGCTCGGCCTGTTTGTGATGATCACCTTAAGTCTCATCTCCTGGACCAGGTGCTTCACAACCTATGTGCAGGGAGCAAAGAGCAGGAGTGTGAAACTTCCGACAAGGATCTGTGCAGTTCACTGTCACCACTAGCACTGTGTGATGGGGTGTTATTGTACACAAGAAGCTTGTGTATTGAAGTAGCTAGGCAAGAGGACTGATTTTGGTCATTTGAATGACAGCTCATATGTGTTTGCAGAATCCATAAGTTCTAAAGTTTGAGCTTAGTTCCAACACAAGATCGACTGAAAATTTATGGTGTTGGAACTAAGCTCAAACTTAACAACAGTTATATGATTTCGGTCATGTTTGCCATGGTTGTTTTGTAACTTTTAGGAAAAGTGCTGTTTGTGTAAATGTACTATCATTAAGGCTTGAGTCATAATATTTCTTGTGTGCACTATACTCAATATTGAAAAGTACAAACCTCTCATGAGAAAGTGGTAAGGACATGTATGATATCATACTTGTAACTGCTCTTCATCAAGTTCCCTGAACTTTGCATGGGCATTTGGGAAACAATGAGTGAATGTACATGTTAGGGCAAAGGAGGAAAGGTAACTAACCTCAGACGCTGTGGTGGAGGAGTTGATACTGATACGACAAGAGCTCCCGTAACAATGGACGGTGGTGTACATATCACGACGACCCTGGGAAGGAAAACAAAAAGATAATCAGAATTGCAATAATCCAAAAACAACAGCCATGGTTGTTGGACGCTCCATAACATAAAAGTAGTCAACTAGTGGTCTTGATTCAAGGGAGTTTAAAACATGTCCCTCTATAACCATTTTTGTACCTCCTATTCATTTCAAATTTTTGAAGTTTAAAGCATTACGTCCTTCTAATTTTACAATACATGTACATACCTTTATAAAAATATATTGCTGTTTTAAAGTGAAATGTATCATCTGATATTTCTTTAACATGACATTTTTGTGAACCAAAGAAATGATGTATTATCTTACCAGAATTGCGATAACCTCGTCCCGTGACGGCACATATTCCCTCCCCTTGCACCTGCGCAGACTGTCCCCACAGAAGGTGGCAAACTTGGACATCTCTGTGTTCGGGAACTTGTCTTTACATCTGTAAACAGGACAAGACATAAATTTTACCATAATTATCAAGCTGCAGAATGAATTGTGTACATCATTCGTGCTTCATATACAGGATATGGTCTGAATACATAACACTTTACTCTTACACTAGTGTTAAAAGGCTAATGTATCTAATACAACAAATCTGCATAAGGATTCAAAGCGCATAAACAATTCATCTAGTGATGCTGCAGTACCAGTTTTGAACACTAGATGGCATTTTGTGATGGCCAGCAGGAAACATTGTTGCTCTGTCCTTGGTGCTGAAATCGTTATCAATAGGGAACAATTTTCCTTTCCTCATTAGTACATTTAGGATAGAGGTAATTGCCTGCAAAGCTTGTCTGCTATGGCATTTTAACAACTATACAGATACAGATAGAACACCGTAACTGAGCCCTGACCTTTTGAGGTGGAACTTGAGGTATCTAACAACGTTCCTGGTTGGTTGGAAGGCGCAGCACATACAGGCCATGATCTGCCACACCCGCAGGTTCCCGATGGAGTCCACGTCTGCCACGCCCATGGTCTGCTTGATCAGCTGACAGTACACCTC
This sequence comes from Branchiostoma belcheri, assembly GCF_001625305.1. Lineage (NCBI taxonomy): Eukaryota > Metazoa > Chordata > Leptocardii > Amphioxiformes > Branchiostomatidae > Branchiostoma > Branchiostoma belcheri. Next base: position 823,080 of record NW_017804076.1, read on the forward strand.
ATCCTTCAGGTACTTCAGGTCGTGACACGACTCCAGGATGTTCTGGGGGGAGAAGAAAGCTTAAGTTCAGCAACTACAGTCAAACCTGTACTAGTGACCATCTCTACATAAGGATCACACTTTTTGGTAGTAAGGATCCTGTCTATACTGACAGTACATGGCAGTTTTGACCATTGTTTTTAGAACCCAAATATTTAAATGTGGACACATGCAGCTACGAGATAGCTGCACCATGGCAGGTTTCAACATAGTCCTTGACAACAAGTTTGTACTTAAAGTCACTGCAAAGTAGTAGCTATGCAATATGATGGTTTGGTCTAGTTGATTTCGCATAAAAAATGTTAAAACACTTTTTTCTGAGCTTGCATGGTACGCATATATAAACATAGCATACTGGTAGTACTACAGTACATGATATGCAGGGATAATATTTAATGTAAGAGTTGTCCTTGGGTAAAACTGACCTGTACAATGGAGATCTGGTCAGCTGCAGTCTCAATCTGTAGGAGTGAGTTGAAGATCTTGACTGCTTCTTCCTGCAGGTTGGTGTAGCCTTTTTCTCTTTGCACTAAGAACATCAAAAACAACATCACTCTTCAAGCATTGCTGGTCTTGCAATTTTAGCAAGCCCAAATATACCGTGAGTTAAAGAAAGAGTAAAAATGTCACATTTATTTCAAAAGTGGAAAGCTTGAACTATGACCCTCATGATCAAGATATCCGTGTTGTTTCAGAGTTTATATTTGAATAAAAAATAAAGAAATCTTCAATGGCTCCCTTGCTAGATAATAAAAAGTTAGTAAAACTTGTTACTTACAGTTGGCGTTGACGTCTCCATATGGCATGGGGAGGAGGGGGGTCTTGAGGGGTGGGGGTGTGCCTGAGGATGGGGTTCCGCTGGTAGATCTGGTCCACAGCTTCACTGTTCATACTCGCATCTCTGTGGAACAACGGTTTGGTGAGATCAACAGCAAATAACAGACTTTCACCTACAAAAACATTTCAACCTTCCAAACACTTCTTTTTCTGTTAATACTGAAAATCAGCAAATCCAATTGATTCTCATGTCATTAATATATCAAAATTTACAATCTTGCATACATGTAAAAGTTCAAAAGCTCAATATGTCAAATATGATACTTGAATAGCAGGAAGATGTCTTGCAACTAATGTTTCAAATTTTGACTCACAAACGACTGCTAAAAATTGCCAGATGTATGCTGCTATGGCATCTAATTCTATCATTTCTTAGGCACTATATCCTGCACCTGTGGTTGGCTGGCTGGTCAGGGTTACTATGGGAACTGTACCTGAGGTCAGTGATTGGCTGGTTGGTCAGGGTTACTATGGGAACCGTACCTGAGGTCTGTGATTGGCTAGCTGGTCAGGGTTACTATAGGAACCATACCTAAGGTCTGTGATTGGCTGGTTGGTCAGGGTTACTATGGGAACCATACCTGAGGTCTGTGATGAGCTGTTGTGTAGGTGTTACTATGGGAACCATACCTGAGGTCTGTGATGAGCTGTTGTGTAGGCGTTACTATGGGAACCATACCTGAGGTCTGTGATGAGCTGTTGTGTAGGTGTTACTATGGGAACCATACCTGAGGTCTGTGATGAGCTGTTGTGTCAGGGTTACTATGGGAACCATACCTGAGGTCTGTGATGAGCTGTTGTGTAGGTGTTACTATGGGAACCATACCTGAGGTCTGTGATGAGCTGTTGTGTAGGTGTTACTATGGGAACCGTACCTGAGGTCTGTGATGAGCTGTTGTGTAGGTGTTACTATGGGAACCTTGCTGTCAATCACCTCCTGTAGAGACTGTACCCACTGCTGCACCTCTGTGTGCAGTTTGGTGAAGAGGTGGAAGGAGCGACGACGGCCGTGGATCGTGAACATGTAGTAACCTGGTGCAGAAAACAAAAAATATATTGTTTTTTTATATGTCTCTGCTGATGAATTAGCTTTTTAAATAACATTTTTAGCAGTACTTGCAAATACATTTTGTTCTTACTCATGATTTTTTAAATTTCATCACAATGATCTGAAATGTATTATACAGCCACCTGGTCTTAATAAAACAAGATGACAATATTATGATAACTAATTTAAGAGCTGCTTCATACAAAAAATATGCTAAAAGAGTTAAACATCCTGCAAGATGCTTCCCACTCATGGTCTAAGAATAAGTTTTCAAGTAGCATAATTCTAGCTTTTTTTGTATGTGTCAAAAAGTGTCATTGCCTTAAACCTATTATGTTTTGTTTCATACAAATCAAGTGTAGTAATCTACATAATAATTATGTGTTATGAACAATACGCATGCATGATGCTGTGAAATACACACCTGTTTGTTCGTACATCTCAGCATCAGCCTGCACCACTCGACACAGACTGTCTAGGATGAGGGTTCCCAGTTTCTGACTGTTGGTGTCCGAGCTCTTGTAGTAGTCCAGGGAGTGGGCCGTCAGGACAAACCATCGTTTCTTCAGGGTGGTGGACTTGTTCACTGTGCCTGTGGGCTTACCAGTCTCCTTACTCAGCCAACCTGGGGTGGGGTGGGGGGTAATGGTTTAACTTTAGTTTCTTGATAAAACTTCCATATGGATAGTAGATAGTTAAAGCTGCAGTGTTCTAGCCTGTCTGAATTTTTTTTTGTCATATCCAACTTTGTTTTGCATAAAATTTTCAAGCACAGGAAATTTTGAAATCTAACCCCCGAAACACTATTTCCTGCATTCTGAGGGGCAAATTTTTCTGGAAGACTTAGCTCAGTATAATGATGTCTCTTTCCATATTTTTACACCCTGATTTTTGTCTGTCAATGATAACGGATTGGGCAAAATTTTTTTCAATCCTGGAGTGGAACAATTCTTTCAGAATGACAGAAAGATGGACACTAGCTAGAACACTGCCTCCATGTATGTAATTACTAATACAGGGCAATACAAGTTGTTGAGTAACAGATAAACATCACAACACTGTATTGTTTGTTTTTCAAGGTTATAACATTTCAAATTCTGATGTCATGTGATGATATTATCTGACATTTGTTTCCATTACCTTGTGTGATGAAACCTTGTGCCCAAGAGTTTTATTTTCAGGGTTGTTACATTTTGAATTCTGATGTTATGTAATATTATCATTATCCATTACCTCGTGTGATGAAGTCTTGACCCCCGGAGTGCACGTCGCCCTTTGACCTCTGTAAACAGCTGATCCAGTGGTGCATCTCCTCGGCGGTGTCGCTGCAGCAGGTGAAGACGCGGTTCGCCGTGATGATCACAAACTGGTGCGGCTTCGACTCGTTATCGGACGCGTAGACAGAGTCAATCAGGGCTACATCCAGGGTACCCTGAAACAGTAATAGAACATCAGGATATTGTGCATAGAAATGTAGGTGAAAGGGGTACCCTGAAACAGTGACAGAACATGGAGAAAATGTAGATTAAAGGCTAATAAGACATAGCCATAAGTGCAAACCATTCCTAGACATTCAACAACCACATTGTGCAATTGAAAAGAAAATTGCTGTTATTGGCAACACTTTCAGCACCAAGGACAAAGCAACCCAAGACTCCTGCTGACCATTACATAATGCCTCCTAGCGTTTGAAAGTGGTACTGCAGCCTCAATACCCTAAGTCTTTGTACTGAGTACACTGTATGATGAATATGTTGGAACTTACAGCTGCGTTCTTGGGGTTGGCCTGCTCATCCTGCATCTCCCTGAGTTCCTCATCAGTGGCAGAGTAGACGCTGGTCAGAACATTGTACCACTGGCTGTAGGCAAGGATGGGAAGAGTTCACAATGTTCAGAAAATACCTTGAAGTTCATTGCTCTTCTCATCTCAACGCAGGCAATCCATATCTAACACTTGGAACCAATGCTATAGATAACATGTAACAAGGTGAGTTAAAAGTGAGTTAAAATGTCTAAGCTATACAATGTATTCCGCTCCCACCTGGCCTCCTCGGGTGTTTCTGCCACCAGGTGATAGGTTCTTGCTTCTGTCACAATAGACAGGGCGTTTTCCTTCAGTCCATTATCCAGGATCTCCTTACAGGACTTCACGTCGATGGACCCCAGCTGTTTGGCGCCTTCCTCGTCGTTCTCATGGTACGAGAGGGTCGTCCCGCGCAGGACGAACCAGCGAGTCTTCCACGACCGTCTGCTGAGGGTGCCGGTACCGCCGCCTTTCTTTGCCAACCAGCCTGACTTTAGAGATGCCTATAGTAGAAATCAAAGTGAGAATTGTGTCAGATATCATTTCTGAAATCATATCCAGTTGGCTTGAGTAACTGTCTTTTGGCATATCTTATTGCCTGGATGTCTAACCTTCATCAACGTATTGTATCAGATAGGTTCACTCTACAGAAATTATAAATAGTAATCTGTCTTAGATTATGGTGTCTTCTGATGATTAAAGCATGGCTGTTGATTGTATTTCCTTCCCATAAGTTATGTGTTACAACTTATGCAATCAAATGGAAATGAAAGTTTCAAGACAACACTGCCGTCTACTATAATCATGATTGTTTAACAAGTCTGTTTCAAATGTACAGGTCGGCAAACTCATAAACTTTGCTGAATCATCTGAACACCTGAGATGTCTCACCTGTTTACCCCTGTACCACATGAGGGTGTCATCCTTCAGCACACACCACCTGCGCTTCCAGCTATTCATCACACCACCTGGTGGACAGGTAAATAATTTGTCAGAACATGTACTGTATCTATTACATTTTTTTTCACAGGCTATTACCTATTTTTTTAGTCAGTAAGAATTTAAAATTGAAGTTACAAGTTTCCAGGACAAGGAAATGAACCACGAGTCCTGTTACATGTTGTTTCACTATGATCAAAAGGCCCAGCTACACAACTGTGCAAACTACATGATTGTAGAATGATGTAGATTTGGTAACTAGATTAGCATGAGAGACTGCTGCATATAAAGGCCTTTTCTGTAGTTCCCCTGGTAACAGTACTGGAACCAAGTACATCTAATGAAAATCAACAAAACACATAAAGCTGTGTGCACATCTACAAGTTCAAATAGTTGCAGCAGAGACTACACAGGATGGATACCAGCTACTTGTATTCTTCATGCATGATAGCACTCTCGAACAGAATATTCCCCAAACAGTGTGATAAACATGGAAATTATTTTAGAAGCACAATTTTGAATTTTGTTCTTCGCACTAATGTTCCTATGGACAGTATTATATACTGAATTATAAAAGGCCACATTTTCAAACTGGGACCCTGTTGGGCTGTTTCTGTGAACAAAAAATTAACAATTAACATCAAGAATAAAATGTTACACATAAGGTGGTCATGAGTAGGTAGTTTTTTGTATGTTTTGTGGTCTTTTATATTTTTCTTTTCATCCCTGGAATTGGGAATCCTGACTTAAGCATAACTTAGATTGAGAATAGAATAGAGAGATAAGTATTAAGTAATGTAGTACTGACCTTTCATCATGAGATAGGCGTGGAAGTACGGCGTGACCTCGGGAAGGAGACTGTGTCTCTTGGGTGAAGATGGAGACTCATCGTCCAGGTCCATGTCCAGCTCATCTCCACTCTCATCAAGCTGCGAATGTGAGCAAGTCTGTCAATCAATCCTCATTCATAGTCATACATGTACACATTAATCATAAAATCTCAACCCCAGATCTCAGCAGCAAAGATTTCATATTCTTCTAGTTGTTTGTACCAGGTATAATACTTCAAATGGTCACTTATATCACCTTTAAGTTACCATTCAGCTTTACCAACTTGTAATTTGTGTTGAAATAAAAAATAAAAATAAAAATTGGATATCAAGCAAAAAGATTTGGCAATATTTTTCCGGGTTAGACTGTTCATTGCCATTATCTTTATTGCATTATTCTGTATCTGTTAACTGTATCAGTTCATGTTTTGTTGTGACCTGTACTTAGCCCAGTGTGGCAAAAATATTTATCAAAGGTCGTCATTCATTCATAATGAATAAAAATTAGCAACAAAACATGTTGCAGAATGTTCCATGATTCCACTTACAGATGATCGTTCCTGTGTGCCGTCTGATTCGCTGAGCATGGAGTCGACAGATTCCCTCTTCTCCTCCCCCTTCTTGGTGCTGAGCGTGCGGTTCCACTTCCGCTGAGCCTCCTGCCGCCGCCGCTCCTGTTCAGCTTCAGCTTTCAACCTGACAACAGTACAACAACAATCAGGCTTGGTTGGATGAAACAACTCTAGGGCAGTTCAATCTTTTCTTAATTATGTAAATTTCTTTCATACAGTAGAATATTCTATAGCTACAAGAAGAGGAAATCTGCAGAAGCATCGGGGCACACGGTGTAATTTTTATTCTCGAGTCTTTTTCATTATCAGCATTATGATTTGAATTATTGTATAATGAAGGGTTCACTGTACGTATTTTCCATTGATTTATAAAATTTAAAAAAAAAACAACTCTAAGGTATACCAGTAGTTCATACAAAGAAGTCAACTTATGTCTAATTTATACAAAGTGAAGCATACCTGTTGTGCAATATCAGGTAAGAGTGAACAAAAGACATGTTGCTCAATTTGAAATCAGCTTTTGCATTTAGAACTGTGTTAAATTTAGCCATTTCCTCTAAAACACTTTTAAAAGCTATTCTTCTAGTGAATGAAAAACATTATTTCAGAATTTTCATTCAAATCTAACTCTAGAAAACCCCTCCCAGAGTAGTACAGGCACTATACTTACACATACATGTACATCTAAAAACACGAAACAAAACTGATTCACAAATTCCATGGCACCTCCAAAGACAACATTTGTCAGCTATTTTGAGCTGTACACTTGTATGATATACCTTCTCTCCTTGGTATCCTTGGACTGTAACAGTAGCCTGGTAGGCCTGTTTTGTCTTTATCCATGGTAAGCATTAACACAGCACACAATACAGTAATCATTAGTTTTACAAAAACAGAAAAGGACAACCTGTAATCTTATATCTCTAAGAAGCTAATAAGATGTCAATGTCTACTAGGAAAAAAGAAGATGAAATTTAATTTAGTAATTAGAGAAAAAAAGTTAGCAAATTTCTCTTACCTTGACATAGCTTCTTGCTCCATCCTCTTAGCGTCTTCTTTAGCCTGTAGCAAAGAGGAACACTGTTTGTTGTAGTGTGTTAGTCCCATGACTCGACTGCTGAAACCCTGTTTTACATGTGAAAGGGTGCGGCAGGGGGAACAGATGGACCTGTGGTGTGAGGGGAACACTGGGGGCAGCCTGGAACAACTGTAGTGTTAGCCTCCTACAGAGCCGTAACAGGCATAACACACCCAAGTGCTCATTTCTGCTATTGAACAGTGTATTGTAATTTAATGCTTTTAGAAAAAGAAGTCTCACATAACCATTCTGAACTATCCAGAAAACATTTTAACCAATGGGAAACCAGTGACATAACACTTTGGTCACAGTGTAGTTAGTTTCAAGAGGTCAGGGTTTCTTATTCCCAAACAGTAATGGAGTACAATTCTTCTTGTTCTTGGTAGTTTCAATCTTCAATCTTATGGAGAGATCAGAATGTTGGGTTCCAAAAGACAGACATTGGTTTACTCCACTATCTAACCTCTCCTTCTGACACTAAGAGAAAGCCTGTGTCTGTGTCCAGCTGAGGTCTCAAAGTGATTATAATAAGAATCCATGCTTAACTAATTTTCGTGGTTCGGCAACAGTACCACCTGTACTGTAATCCAATCACTGCCATTTTCAAATGAAGCTGAAACATCCAAGCTGTGCCCCAGGCCTGCTGTGCCCTTGGTCTTTTCTTTCCAATATCATAGACCAATTGGCTGATGATTGCAAATGAAAGTCTCCCTGTGTACACTAGCATCTGCTAGCATAGGTGTTAACTCTTTAAAATCATGTACAGGTTAGTGGTCAAAACAATACAGTTTGATACAAATAGAGGGTAGAATGTGAAAGAGGAATACAAATTTCATGATGATACAATAATCCTGTAGGGTGATGAAATCAACATGATTTCTGAAAATACTTTCTGTTTACTGTAACTAGATAGATTAGTTGCTATGCCTAGATCTTCCTACAAACAATTGCATTCAATTAATGAACAGGTGACAACATAATGGAAATGTTAAGAAAAAACACAATGTCATGTTACTACAATTGGTACCATTTTCTAAAGAGGTAGAGTGTGGGGGAAAGAAAATAGATCTTCTTGCTGTACCTTTTTCTTGGCAAATTCCTCGAATCTCTTCTCTTCCTCGAGTGCCCGCTGTTTGGCCTCCTCGGCCAGTCGTGCCTCCTCAGCCTGCTGTGCCCGCAGCATGGCTAACTCCTGCTTCGCTTTGGCCCAATCCTCCAACTGGAGCACACACAAAACATTTCTTAACTTATGCACAAGTAACTGTGCCTCCCCCTCCCCCATCCCAAAAAGTAGCATCCATTTTTCCGAAAATTTGTTTTGATACTGAACTTAGTTTTGATTTAAAGCTTGTTACAATGTTTTAAAAGGTCATCAGCTGTCCTCTTCCTTTTTTTTGGCATAAACATTATTTTTTGGGTTAGTTTCTGAGGTTTTGATGAATAAAAGATTTTTAGAATTGAATTTGTATTGAATTTGTATTGAGAAACATTTTGAAAAATTTTGCTTTAGGAAACATTTAACTTAGCTATTGTGACTGTAAAAGAATGTTTGGCATGTCTTTCAAAGCTGTCAGATTTCACTTCACCAAAAGTAATGTGAAGGGGAGTTTTAAAGACGTCAGCTTTTAATTTGCTCTTTTTTCACAAACATTTTAAAAATGACATCAGTGATATTTGCTATGACAGTACTCCCAGTAGTACACTCAGATCTCAGGACTGGAACTGCATTTAGTGTGGCTTAAAATCCTTGGCTTACAGAGTTTTGGGTAAATCCCTGGTTAGTTTGTTATCTTAGAGAGCTGTCTATTCTTTTTTAGAGCAACCGTACATTGGAAAACTTCAGCATCTAAGCTAACTAAACAAAAAAACAGACTTTGTCAACATTGCCGTTAGACCTACCAGTTGATACACAACTTAGACTGAGTGGTAGAAAAAGTCCTACATTTGACTTAAAAACAAGTACCTGGGGACGGAAAGTTGTCAACATGGTTAGAGTCTGCCGCTCTGTGATCTACCTAATTCCTGCAAAGCTTCAGGGCTTTTACAAACTCTAACATTCCTTCAGCAGAACCGTTACAGGTCTGCATAACTACATATGCATCACTGGGGCCTGTACAAGCATGGTGTTTGCTCTCAGGATGGATGGATGTCAGGGGTCAGCTAGCAAGTGTGTCACCAACAAGTGGCCCTTGTGCATGTCAGTTATATTCACCCTGCTCACCAGTGGGGAAATCTAAATGGCTGTTTTTATACCCTAAATTTCTCTTAACGTTTACAGGCACACAGAGAAATTTGCATGTTCTTCCCACTGAGTCATTCTTTTGTTATCTTCTTTGATATTAAGACTTTCATCTCATATACAATTCTTTATCTGTTAACTACACAAATTGTAATGTTTTTCTGGCTTATCAAAGGAGATATTGAGTGGAGGTAAATATAGCTACAGTGACATGGACTTTAGGTCATTGGAAAAATATGGGAAAGAATATCAAGAGCTTGTTTCAATTCAGTTGACAATACATCTTTCTGCAAACTGTAGGAAAATGTTTTTTTTTTGGATTACCGAGATTCCCATTTAAGTTGTCATCTAATCTGTAAGCAAATACATGACAAAGACTGCAGTAATCTCCCTGTCTTTAATTGAATCTGACTTCATCAGAGCTATGGATTACTGGGTCTGCAATCATCAAATTGAATCTTTGATTAGATTATAAGGTTTCCAAAGAACACAAAGAGTGCATCACAATATGCTAGTAATGTGATTCAAGAATCCATGGACCTCTGGTTGCAAGACATTTCACTGTACTTTTAGTCTTTTCACTGTACAACTTTATCAAGCTTGGACACTGTCTATTTGCTTGTGATGGAAAGTCGTTTGAATAAGATAACCTTGTTCTCAACCACCTGTTAACCCTGTCCTCGCTGCTTAACCCTGTTGCCAATGCAAGTTTGGTACAAAAGGGCCAGCTCAGCATGGAGGAAGGTTAAGAAAGTGTGTCATTCAAAAATAGCCCACTATTCTAACAGCATTCCTTGGCTACTTGGGCACAGCAAACTAAGACGATATCATGTTCCTCACTTCAAAAACAGATCAAACTGACTTCACTGTACAAACAGGGAGATGCACTCAGTCTTCTGATTGATCTTTTTAAAAACAGCTCATGAATATGCAAATGTTCACATTGCCATGGATACAGAGTTGTGGAGACTGAACCATCTTCATTACTGAGTTGGATGTTTGTCCGTGACTGTCTGCCGTTGAGCATTAAGTTAACAGTGTGAAGTTTGGACATCTATAGTCTGGGGGTAGTGGTGCATGTGATAAATGTTATGTTCGGGAAGGGCTTTTTCTGGACCAATGGCTGGGCGAAAGTAAAGGCGTCATAATTTGGTTGTTGACAACTTTCCAATAGGACTTTTGATTCATCTTTATAGAAATTCCTATATATTATGTCTTTCAAACAACATAATCTAGAGAAGAATATCACATAGATGCTATATGATGAACAGTTTTTTAACAAAGACAACACTGACACTGTCTATTACAAGAAGACAGGGAAAGCTTTAAATTCAAAGTCAATTTGTCTTTTGCTGGTCTTCTATTAGTAACTGTTATGTCTCTACATTTGACAAAACTTTGTTTTTGCATCACCATCATATTGGGAAAGTAATTGTTGCAGTTTTATGTACAGTTCAGAACACAGGGTAAACCTGAAGGCCTGTATGGACAGAAAATCAAACTTGACATATGGTTTATCCATAAATTCAGCCTGAAGACAAACCATCGCCTGAGGAGTTAATCTACAGTGTCCATTTTCTGCTCAAACTTCTTTCTTTACTGCATACAGAATCAATATACTAGCTATATATCTGTCAATTGACCTAATAACATTCTAAATTTTTATCTTAACTTAATATATCTTAAGTCTAAGTAAAAAAAGACAAAACATATTCAAGATCTCATTATTAATAATTATCATCAAAATAATTCAAGCTATTAGAGGTGAGAGAAAATGGCATTCCTGTACATGCATGCAAGCTTGCATTCCATACATTCACACTAACTTGCAAACATCCCTTAACATTAACAACAAGGGAGTACTAGATGTAGTACTAGTATCATTCTCTACGCTGGAAAACTCCCTTGTCTGAAGCAGAGAGGAGTTAGGGCCAAGAGTGGGCAGGAGAGAGAGAGTTGTGTTAGTGATAGTGGTGCGGTGAGTCCGAGGATAGAGTGAGCGAAGGAGAGGCAGTGAGAGGTATAAGGTAACTGAATACCTTGTCGTCCAAATTGTCATCAATGTCCGACCTTCCCAACTCCAGCATCATGCATTCTTCTATCAAATTATCAAGCTCATCTAGGACCTCAAATTCCTACAAAGGCGGGGGCAGGTTGGTTGGCAGGAAGGGGTTGAATGCCTGTTATTACCACAACTATCCAAAACACCCCTAATCTACAAAATGGCACGTTCCACACTGGGGTAATGAGGGAGATTCCATTTTCCATGCACAACGGAGGGACACAGAGAAAAACCATGCCACACCCCCTATACCATTATGGTACAGTCCCCATTACCAGAGATAGAAGGTTCCATTTTGTAAATTAGGGGTGTGAAGGACAGTTGACAGATCGGTGAGGGTGAATTGGGTAAGTAGTGCTGGAAAAAACTTGACACACCATTCCTCATTATAAATTGTGAAGTTAGAATTACTTTGAATTAAAAAGTAAAATTGATAGTGAGTATGAGAAAATAAAACATAACATGAAAAACAAAAGAATGACAAAAGATAATAGATGAAGGCTAGAAGTAAATTTTCAATAATCAACTAGAAATAAAAGGTCTACAATCAATGCCCTTTTAAAGGGCAGACAGTATATTTGAAGATCTCTACAATCATTAAAATTCATAATCATAGATCAGAGTCAGACACACTTAAATCGAAGATAGAACAGGGACTTCATGTTGACACAAGAAGCCTGACGGACTGATATTAAAATCATCACATCATAGATCAAATCTGTTCAGGCCACAAGATGACCCAACATGTGAAGTGCACATTAACAGCACCCCTGGACGTACTGGAGATGTCCAATGTAAAACCGTTGTTGTGTTTTGTCAGAGAGTGTTAGACAGAAAGGACTTACCAGTTTCCTGAGCTCCTGTTTCTCTTTGACTTTTTGTTCCTGTTGTCTGATTTCTTCTTGTTTTTCCATCTCCCTGTGCACAGAATGAATCATCATATTGTGAGTCATTCACATTGAGAACGAATTGTAACTTACTAGTAACAGTTACAGTTTTGGAAGCCTGGTCAGCTGCACTTTTAATCTGGGTCTTTATGTCAAAAACTAATTAGATTAGTAGTAATTGTTGTTGATCAATCAAATTACATACATTATGATATTCCAAATGAATGAAATAATTTATGTATATTACTTATGGTACCAGCAATGACACAATATGAATTTTTTGGCATACTTACTTCATTCCTAAAAATGACTCATGTTTGCACATAACTTTGTACACAGCAAAGGACTTTTTGGAGTTCTACCAGCAACTTTGTTTCAAATGATACCAACTTACTGACTTCAACGAATATATGGTTTTAAGAGTTAGCATAGATTAGTAGAAATGTCAGATAATTGTCTAGGACACTAAAACATTATCCAGCTTAATACATAAACATTTACTCCATGATTTTGGTTAGTCAGTAGTGAAAAAGCCAAAGTTTCATTTGAATAAAGCTAGAAGCAGAACATTTAGTATGGTTAGTTCTTTAAATTGAAGAGAAAAGGGAAAACTCAGCAAGAATGTGAGGCAGTGCAGAGCTAGGGAGGAATAAAAAGCAGCAGACTACCACCTGTACCTTCTAGAGCCACACATGGGACAGATGCAAGGTCTTGGTTCACCACAGGAAAAAGGAAAGAAAAGAATATGAAAAGCCTACAAGAACTCTACTTATAGTAAAGAACACAAGAAAGTGTATCAGATTCAATAATAAAGGAACAATGGAGGTGAACTTTTGGAAATGGAACATACTACACTACAAAGAAATTGTGTGGTTACTATAGAATAATGTTACTATTTACAAAGTATGGCAGACTGAATTTATAGCGGAAAAAGTGTATCTGGCAGTAAACGAAAGCAAAGAAACATCAAAAATAACTCTACCAAATCTGTAGTAATTATTTTTTCTGTCTTGTTACTGAACAAAGTATCCCTGTCCTTGGTGCTGAAAGTAAGGTATCAATTTATTTAGGTTCACATTGTAGCTAAAGGGGGGGGGGCACAAAATAAAGGACAAATGTCAACATACTTCTTTCTCTCCTCCTCTAGTCTCTTCTTCTCCTCAAACTTAGCCTTTTCTTCAAGTGTCTTCTGCTCCAAGAGTCTGAAAGACATCAATGTTGATGGGATTAGAGTCCATACATTATATCCCTGGTGAGATTGTACACTACAACAACTCAAGCTCCTCTACAAGACTTGTATAGCAAGGTATACATAGTTAGAGAAAATAAGGATCTATAAGAAGAGAATTAAAGCACCAGAGACACAGACATTGCTACCTTTGACATCTTCTATCTGATGTGCTTAAGATAAAGCCTAATTCTACTTGTCACAGACACTGGGAGGTGAAACAAGCACCATCCAACATGGACAACACTGGAGGACGATAGAATGGGAAAAAGAAAGAAAGGGAAATTTTGTGCCCAATGAAAGTTAGAGTAAGCAAAGTACAGCAAGAAGATGACAGTTTGAAGCCAAAGCATAAACTAAAGACAAAACTCCCAGTTGTTGGTACCTGTGTGATTCACAGAGTGGACAGTCACATGGCCTTGGCATGGCAATAAGGAAACAACAAGTGTCAATTCCAATTGTCATGTAAACTATCACTTAAGTCCTCAATAGCTGTATACAATATTGTATATTACAGGTAAATTCTGTCCCCAACATATAAAAGATATGTATTGTATTTTGATGTGTTTGTGTCTTGTGTTTTTGCTTCTACAAGAAATATCAGTATCTGAATAAAGGGTCACAATTCTGACAGAGGTTTGTCAGAGTTTGGTTGGTAAGTTTGAAGAGATGCATATATGTGTAGGTAGCTAAGAAAGTCTGAGAATGAGTAGAGCATAATATTTGCTCAATTAAGAAATGTTATAGTACAATGCTGAACTTTATTCCAACACCACAAGGACAAAGACATATAATTTTCAAAGACCAATGTCACTTTCATCAGAATGATTAATGACCAATCACTTCTGAATGTAAACTGATGAACGCTACGGTGGCCATTGAAAATTTGATCTCTTTGTCCTTGTTGTGTTGGAATAAAGTTCAACATTGTACTATGATTACTACCAAAACAGATGAAGTTTCATGATAATTTGAAAGAAAATGTTGTAATCTACCAGTCTCAATTTTGTACCAGAAGTAATCAAAGAATTTGACACCTCTCTCACCTTCGTTCTTCTTCTTCCTTAACCTTTTCTTCCTCCTCTCTCTGCCTCTTCTCCTCCTCCCGCAGCTGTTGCTGCCGCTCTTCCTCCAGCCGTCGTTCCTCCCGCAGCTGCTGCAGCAGGTGACGTGCTCGGCGACTGCGCTCAAACTTCTGCAGAACGATGGTGGCCTGCCGAACCTGGATGAACGCTTTCCTCCAGAAGTGAGCCTGAAATGGGGGAAAGGTAGACATAATGGTTAGGTATACTTTCAATCTCTTGCTATTCAAAAGTCATCGGTTTTGAATGCTCACTGAGCATCCTGAATGCTATTGTGATGTCCTTGGTACTGAACCAGCAGAACTAACCCTGTCCTTGATGCTGAACTACCAAAACTGTCCCTGTCCTTGGTACTGAACTATTCAAACTGTCCCTGTCCTTGGTGCTGAACTAACAAAACTGTCCCTGTCCTTGGTACTGAACTAACAAAACTATCCCTGTCCTTGGTACTGAACTACTAACAAAACTGTCCCTGTCCTTGGTACTGAACTAACAAAACTGTCACTGTCCTTGGTACTGAACTAACAAAACTATCCCTCTCCTTGGTACTGAACTAACAAAACTGTCCCTGTCCTTGGTGTCTGAACTAACAAAACTGTCCCTGTCCTTGGTGCTGAATTGATAGTATACCAATCCTGTGATACTTGACATGTCCAAACCATTCTGAGATAGTAGTTTTCAGAAAATTTCCCAGCATTTATTGCAGTTTCTTGTACACTACACAAGAACAATACTGTTGCCAACCTTGTAGTTCTTCTGGATGAGAACCACGCTCTGTTTGGCCCTGTGGAACTGTTTCCTGGCTTGGTGACCTTTGAACCCTGCCTGGATGATGGTTGCCACCCGGTGTAACTCTGCCTCTCGTCTCTTCTCTAACTCACACTCCAGTCGCTCTCTCAGGAACACCTGTGAGAAAAAGATAAAGAATATATGACATACATGGATACAAAGTGATCATAATACTTTCCCCTTATACAGGCAATACTGCTAACTCACACTCCAGTCGTTCTATCAAGAACACCTGTGAGAAAAAGGATAAAAAATTATGATATGGATGGATACAAATAATATATGATGATTCTTCCCCCTTACACAGGCAACACTGCTAACTCACACTCCGGTCATTCTCTGAAGAACACCTGTGAGAAAAAGGATAAAAAGTATGATATAGATGGTTGCAAATCGATGATTCTTCCCCCTTACACAGGCAACACTGCTATCTCCCATAGTGTGCCAAGATAGAGATGAAAAATCAGATGAACTGTGAGGCCTTTTGAACAGGTAAAAAAATGTAGTGCAAAGAATCAATATCACACAGCTGTGCAGCGTTATGTGAACACCAACATGGGACATTAGAACTCAGTCAGCCTACTATATCAAATGTATATCTCAAGATACTTTAAAATTCCTAAATGACCTATAGATAGTGATGAAAAATGTATTTGATCCAGTCTTATGCATGTATCTTTCACCTGAATCTCCAATCTTCAAGGTGCCCTTTTCTGCCTTATCTGTAGCTCCCATGCAAAGGTGGAATATGTCACTACTTTATACGCTTGGCTTCACATTTTAATTTGTATCCAATTTGACTCAAGGTGTTGGTTTTCAGCCAAAGAGAGATGAAATCTGAAACTAGCATAAAATCTGAAAATTGAACCATGCCTTAATCGAGGTGCACACATTCCAGTTAATTGTTTGAAAGGAGATTCTGTTTCGTGCCTACTATTTCAAGGAAAATTTTGATGTATGAAAAATTGGGTGACTTATTTGTCCTATCTATAAGTTTTCCATCATTCACAATCATGCATTTATCATCGGATATCGCTGAACAACAGTCACAGAAATTCATCTGTCCCACTCTTAACAGATTTGTATTTCAATAAATTGAAAATAAAATACTCATTGATGCTCAAGGTAAAAGAGAGTGCCAAAAAGCTTACATAAAAATCCTCCTTTCGTATTCCCTTCACATTCAAACTTTGTACATGTACATCTGACTTAAAGACCATGGTTCTTCCTTTCTTTTGAAAAATGATTATTATTACCTGAGTGTATACCTGTTCAAAGGAAGAGATGAAATACTAATTATATCAAACATGACTGGTAGAATGTCCACATGTGGATATCAAAGGCTGTATATCATCAACCTCCCTTATTACAACTGCTACTGGAAAGTTGGCAAGGGACCAGGTTTCAACACAGAACATGTGCAGCAAACAGAATTCTTACAAGAAAATTAATACAACACCTGGGATAATCCCAAGGCCAACTTGTGACCACACAAAGTACTCTGAATGCTAATAAAACCAGAAAAAAACATTTCCATTTGTAGGTAATAACCAACAATGCTTTGTTTGTTGTATCTGCATTGTATTCCAATCAAACTAAAAAGCTTTTCTTCCATGATTTGATTGAAACCTCCTATTTAATCCAAAGGGTCATGCCTGTCCATGTGGGAATGCCATGTTTGGTATCAAAACCCCCCACGGGAAAAAGGAACCCATACATACATATTCCACATGTCTTATCCACCCAGGGAAATGAACGATATCACATAATAATACTTGATAGTTACAATTATTATTCATACCCACGTCCCATCTCATGAGATTACAGTAAAACATGACTGAAGAAAAGCCTTCTCAGTTGAATTTGTGCACATTAGGTCAAGAGGTGACCAATACTGGTTTTCCATAATACCATAAGAGATAACCATATTTTCCAATGACATACTCATCAACTTTTCATGCTGCTTACATGTATCATGTACACAGGGATGCATTGAACTGGCAGAATATCATTTCAAAAGCTATGCATAAACATTCATGTAACAAGCTTTCAGATGCTATCAGCCTACTCATCAATTTAACAGACAAATATTATCATGTGTAAATGTCTTTAACATTACACATAATCTAACAACATTAGAATTTCTATTTAGCTAAAACTAATTAGATGTAGTACATAGGTTTCATTATTATTAAGTTAAACACATTCTTTCAAAAGATGCTTTGATTTCTATACTTTTCAATTGAAACTGAACACCAAGATAAAAATATTTTGTCCTATACACGAATTCTATACATTTAACATTTAATTTTACTAATTTTGCTGTTACAGATCAAAGTGAGCTGATGCACACAAAAATCACAGAGAAAGATTGATGCTTACCTTCTACAAGCTTAGGCCTTTCCAACTGCAACTGGCTTTGCTAAATGCTTTAAGTTCTTTCTAGATCAACAGAAGACCCACCTATTCCTCTTATTGAGTCAACTTTAACATTCTCATGTGCAGGACTATAACATTACTCTAGGCCCTGGCTGAGAGCCCTAAAAGAATGTTCCAGCCAGAACCTATGTTAAAGTCACGGTGAGTGGTTCTAGTACACATGTTTCTTTTGATGCCTTGTCAAGTATGAGGGTCTGATAGGGGGTTACTCAGATCACTCAGAATATTCCCATCTCCCTTGTCAATTTTGCACTGCTATTCTTTTATGCTTTTTAACAGATAATTGATGTTTATTCTAGTAGAATCATGACATTTGTCTGAATCTTGTCACTTTTCATTTCAAAAATGCATCAAAATGTTGCTATTAACTGACAGAGCTAAACCACTATGTGAGCCTCAGAAATATAAGACTTTTAATCCTGGAAGGCTTGAGTTAGCATCTGTGCCTAGTCAGACATTAAGCCTTGGCTATATATTTTGTCATAAAGATTGAGAGCTTCCATATGCTGTTTTCTCAAAACTGCATAAATTAGTAAAATATCATTACTGTTTGGATATGAGCATAATATAAGATAGATTATCAGCATAATATAAGATAACAGATATTAACAGATTCTGAAGTATTAAAAGCAACTGGTATGCAAGCTTCAAATATGACAATTTGTTCTGCTTGAGAATCTCTAAAATTAGAACCTGTTCAAATTGCCTCAGGTAAGTGTAGTGACACTATTTTAGGACTTGCATTGAGAGTTATCATTAGAGTACTGCATGTGCAGGTAATGAATTTTACAAGCAGTTGATGAGAATCATTCCGTACTCGCTCTACATAGTGAAGATAACAGGCACTGCGCTGATTACCCTTCATGTGAAATTGATTGTGCTGCACACATCATGCCTTATTCACAGTGCACAAGTACAAAGTAGTTGGAATGAAGGGGGGGGGGTGATTATAGAGTACAGACAGACAAGCCTGAAGGGCATGCACTCCACCTTAATGACATAGTTCTTAAGTCTCCTTAATTGTCTTGAAGACGTGCTCCTCGTGTGCGTTTGTCACTGGGCCTTGACGAAACATTAAACAAGGATGAGGTGAAAATTGCAGTAAGGCAGGACCAGAAGTCTACCAACAGTGCTATTTGTCAAATAAGGATTGTGAAATCTTGTCAAAAGGCTACAGTTTCATGCAGGTTATATGAGTATTTATGGTGAAGTAATTCTCATTAGGTAACATTTACAGCATGTAATCATGCTCCTTTACAATGGGACATACATCCTTCCTAGCTTCATCATTAATGATGAAAGCAGCTCATATCTATCTATGCCAAATTATATCCAAACATGAATAGGCCCTCCATACAGCAGTGCTATGGTTATTACACACTCTGAAATTGAAATACCCTTGAGATGAATCAAGCCTGGGTTGAAGGGCTATTCTTTAGGTCGAGATGGCTGAGATAACTGTAATACAGTATGACATTACGTGACCACAATTTTAACAGCATAATTCAGCAGCTACATGTGTAGTTTTGATCTTATCTATTACTAAATGGTTGGTTCTATTGTGTAACGTTGTTTTCCAATATTTCTTTGGCTTGCACGGGAAATGTGAGCAAACTGCACCCGGCTGTGAAATCAAATATGCTGCCACACAAGAGCCATATGCTCCGGGTAAAAAGAATTATTGGCCGTATCATATTGACTTGCCTTGATCCGACATCTGTTCATGCTATGCTTTGACTTCCAATAAAAGCCTAGGGGAGGTGCAACAAAGGTATTGGCACTTCAGAACACCTGTGGATTTATTGATATTTTACAGCTGCTGTGCTAAGTATAATCATATTGAAATGCACTGTTAAAAATGAAGCCTGTAACATTTTGACAGAACCGAACATCCTCAGGATGAAGGATAACAATTTTACAGTCAATGTTTGAGAGCATTTTTGAGAGGAGTCGTGAGTTACTGGTACCTTGAATAGATTTTTTTAATCTTGAAATTGGACTTAAATTACAAGGAATGACTTGCACAGTCTCCAAATCATGGAATGCATGGATGTACATTCATGTCACATGACAGGTATACTTTTCCTGAGCAATTCAAACAGCAACTGAAAAGAATAAAGAGACTCTTTTCACACAGCCAGGTGTTTTGTGCAGCCGACATTAAAATTGGTCACCTTTCTCAGGGCAAATCTGACTGGTTCACATTGCACAGCACAGGTCACCAAAACATTGGCTGAATAAAAACACTTTGTTGTCTAAAAAGAGTTTCATTCAGTGACATACCAGCTTATGAAACTATTCAGGGAGCAATCAAAAAGTATTTCATCATCATGTGTAATCTTTACCAAGTATAGAGCTTTTTGGTTGGATTGTGACCATAAAAACAAGCCTCACCTTAGTTTTTCCCAGCTGCCACTCCTTGCCTGTGTCGTCCACCAGTTGTAGCACCCCGCTGCAGTGTGCCTTTATGTCTTCATCGCTGGATGACTGGCGCATCAGCACACGGTACCTGTATATCACACAATCATACAATATCACACAAGTTATTATATGTACTGCATTTAAACCCTGGCCTCTGAGGGTGATACAACAAGTCAAAAAGTTGTTAAAAAAAAGAGTTATCTTCATATATTTGTGGGATGCTTGAAAAGAAAGTGGCAGTAAACTTCAGTGTAAATGTAAGTCAGGTTTTTGATAGTTGAGCATAATCAAAACAATACAAAATGTTTGAATAATGCAACTATAAAACTTAAAGGTTATTGGCAAAATGTCACATCCAATGCCAAAGGCTGTTATCCTTAGTATAAAGACCTTAACCTGCTGTGAAAAGTGTCTTACACTGAGAAAGGATCATAGGAATATATTTGACTCCTTTGACCTTACCATGTCAAGCAGTAACTTCGTTTTGACTGAAAACTTTGCAATCTACATAATTGCTGCTTATAGAAGTTCAAGATTTTAAGTGTTAAGAACAAGGAAGATTAATCATAGTCATGACAGATTCTCCACTTTGTTTCCTAGATTTCTGTAATTATTGATCGATGCCTCAGCACACTGTGATGCACTTAGAAGTTCTGAAGTGTGATTGCAGTGCATTAGGGCTAGCTCTAGTGCAGCAGTAAACCCCCAGGGGATACCACTAAAATCAGGTTCAGTCAAGTTCGATGCTTCCATTTCAGAGAAAGATGCTTCACAGGCACTTTGTCTGATGGGACTGTGGTGGTTTTTACACAACAATTAGCTTGCTGCAACACCAGAGACTTACTATATAGTGGTATCAACTCGTGTATGTGGAGTAGCCATAGTCTCTGAGGGTTAACTTTGCAAAACATACAGCCACAAGGAGCCTTGACATTAACAGAATGCCCTTCATGACTTGACTGCTGACTTAACTACATATTCTGAGCAGCAGTTGATAGTGAAAATGTGCATGGATTAGGAACCTTTAAACTGAATGCTTATCGTATGGGGTTTTATCCCATTAAAATGTACTTAATGACTGTTAGAAGGAAGCTAAAGCGGGATACAAAAAGTGTTTACCGACAACCATGGCTAAGGAAGGAATTTGAATTTTCATGCTCGTGACTCAAAATTCTCCCTTGAATGACTTCGCATAGGCTGCAAGCATGGCTCTAAACTGATAGTCACGGTGAAGGGCAGATAAAATCCGTGATGGCCAAGTTCATTGCTGACTCAATAGGTCTCTAGACCTGACATTTACGCTCTTACAGAGGGCTTTCATGGTTATGCTATATCATGGAGATGACGCAGATTTCACGAAGATCACAGAAGGTCATGAAATGCTCTTAAGTACTTAGATCCCAAGCTTATAGTTCACTGAGGATAGCTTTCTTGTTGCAGCTACAATAACAGTGATGTTTAATGGTGACTTAGATATTCTGGAAGGCATCTTTAACAGTCAATTCTGATCCATATAAAAGTAGTTAAAGCACAGTGCTAATACAATGAGGTATGAATCGGAATATGCAAGTTTATTACACAACTGTAGATATACCACAAGGCAGGAACAAAGCCAAAACAAATGTTTCTCTGTTTTTATGTAACTATAGAATTACCCTTCAGGAGTGATAGTTAAATGCTGTGACAGTTTGGAACATTATGAAGCAAATCTACATGATTCGAAGGAAGCATTCAACGGAACACACTATACCCTAAAGACAGGGTGCTGGCAAAGAATTGATTTTTTTCACTTTGCTCAGTGGTTTGTGACAGCATGAATTATATCCCCAGGCCATAAGGTACATAAAAGGCTCGTTTGAGCTCAGGAAAGTCAATATGTGCAGACAGAAGCAGGACAAGTTCAATATTCCATGGAAGACAACCATCCGTCTCTCCCCGAGCCCTTTGCTGTCAGGCGTTGTGTCCTTGGAGTATTCTATCTCTGAACATCAAAGTGGGCAAGGGACACCCATATTTGTCATACCCCTGTGTTTAAAAGTTTCATGTAGCAAATACATTTATCAATTCTGACCAAAAGTTTACTAAGTCTTATGACTATGAACTGATATCTAAGAGTGGATCTTTATGAGCAGAATTTGTCCATTTTGAAGTTTTTGATCTACTATGATTTTACATTTGCAAGAGGAATATAAGGAATTATATCAAACAGGATTTCTTTGTAATGTCTTTGTCTCTTCAAAAATTCAACATTTCAGTTGAATTACTGATTCTGTCTTGAACTGACATGAAGAAAATCTGTAACCGGAAGGTGTTGCATCTAATTTGCGAATGGTATTGAGCACCCTGTAATGAAGTCATCAAGAAACCATGGCCAACACTGGGCTGGAAGAAAGCCAGTAAGCATGGGGTATGAAAAATTAACATTAGCTCAAAGCGAATACCACAGTGACTATGCCATACAGTGAATACAAATGATATGTTCTGCTTTGGACACTGGTTTCATTTTCGGTTATGATAATTTGATCTTATTACTAGAAAGGGTACTTGCTGCCATGTATACTTCTACAGAAAATTTCTTTGGTAGGTGAGTAAAAAGTGTTGTTCAGAGCCCCGAGGTAGCCATTTCTCATAATGACCCAGGAACCATAAATCCAATCCAATCAATACACATAATGTCAACATTAATGATATTACTGTCATTGACTATGGACCCTTTCATATTTTGTGATGAAGAGTAATAAATAATGAAATGATCTTACTACATGTAGTATTCAATTTCATATTATTCATCTCCAATTGTTAGAATGGACCCAAATTATAGTAAAGCAAATCAAATCAACATTCTCATTACTGATATACCCTAGCTGAACATCATACCATATACCATAGATAAACAAGGGAAATGAAAGATATTCCATGTATCTGACTGCCCAGGACTGTCCTTTCAACTTTCAAGACCTTTAGAAAATGATGAATAATTTGTGTTTTTCATTACTACATAAATGCCAAAAAAAAATAGCATGTCAAGAAGACAGTCTTCAAAATCTGCACCACTGAATTCAAGAATATCAAGTTGTTCATCGTTACATTTATATGCACAAATTTGCAGCTGGCAAGATGAATGCTTTCAAAACGTTATTCAAACCGGTGTCACCTCCTTTCATGGATCACACATATCCAATATCAATCAAGCTGATGCACTGATGTAAAAATTGATTTAGGATAAGACCCGGGGACCTTTCTTGTCTCCCCTGTACAAAGCACTCGTATATCCTTTTGAAGAATTCCGAGCTTCCTGCTTACACAATATAACCATGTAGTCCCTATGAGCTACGTCAAGCTGTACCCACTCACTACAGGTACTATTTGCTTTGAAAAAATCAGCATCTAGTCTGTATCTTTAACAATTTCACAATCTAGTTTAAAGAAATACCATGATAACAATGTACTGCAATAGTATATACAGTAACTCCAACCCACCTTCCACACAGACAACAAGGCAGCCATCCTTCCAATCTGGCAGAATTCCCAGATACAAGCTAAGGTTTGGCTCACATTCTCCGGTTACATCTGATAGTGAAACCTGAATGTTAAACGGTTGGCTGATCTGAAACCCTAGAGGTGTCTTAGGGAGCTGTGTTCCGCGGTGGATCAGACGGAGGTTCCCCGCTGAGCGCTGCACCTTCCTGGCTACATAAAACTGCCGTCTCACATCCGAGACTCATCAAACATGTGCCTCAGGGTCGGACTAACTGCCAAGGTGATTTGGTCACAGCTGAGAGGATATTTCATCAGAGATTCTGGTCCGCTGATTATAGACAGACTCGGAGAAAATATTGTGTCAGCCCTGATGTGCCGTACAGGGGGTTGATCTAACATTAATCTTATTCATGATGAAAGAAGGCTCCTTACAGGAAATTGGGTGCAACAGGCTGCACAGAGGGGTGTCGGCACAATAAAAGATTCAGTTGTTTCTTGTTAACCTTTAAAAACCATAATGGAAAAGACCATCAAGAATGTTAAAGCTGCCTAAGGGAAAATAGTGTGCCTGTCCTTGGTGCTGAATTTACCGTTAAATGGATGATGTGAATTATGGATCTAATAAATGCCCAATATACATGTAAGAAAGGAGGAAGGTACAATGAGACCATACAAAGGAAACACTGGTTTTTCATATACTGTAACACAGTACATGTATTTCAACCACAGCATATCTGTTTTTAACCTTATGCTGTCTGAACTACCATTTGAAATAAGTACTGCTTTGAAAGAAGTCCTTGAAAATAATGTAACTATCCAAGTACACTCTTGACATTTTGACCTTGTAATGCTATGCACATGCATAATACATTACACTAGTCAATTAGAGAGATTTACTGAACTTTACTCGACTAGACTTGACTTGGAGTGCAGTTGAAGGATCACCCTTTCCAGCGGACTCCTACCAGCTTATCACTAATGAGTGCGGACCACACAGTATAATATTATTACTGAGTTCACTCAGAAACTCAAGTACACGTATAACCACTCAACACGCATCAACGTAAATTTCATACCAGGTCAAGAACCTCTGAGGACTCACAACTTTTGCAAAAGTAACTGAAGGATAGAATGAACATACATTGTACTTGCAACACTTACATTAAATGCTGTTTAACTTGGAAATGTTTGAATGAAAATTTTCCACAATGAAAGAATGTCAAGTAAAAATATAAAGATGAAAACATGTTGGCTGCCTCCTTCTAAAATGTCGTGAAATAACCCTTACTGCCTAGATTCAGAGTTTGTAAGTGATATGCATGACAGAAGCTGTAACATGAAAGAAGCACTCAAAGAACAGGCAGTGCTGACGTCAGACACACAACCCTGAAGACCCCTGAAGGCATTACGTGCGTAACTCATATACCCCAGGAACATTTATTTCTATGATTGCTTTGAAAGGTTCCAAGTCTCTGATCTACCACAACCTGGTGACAAAACACACACATACACACACAAGTCTTGGAGATATCACACCAGGGCACTAACTCAATCCAATTTGGCATAAAAGCACAGGCTAGAGGACTGTTGGTTTAATATTGCTGTGTTACTGCCATGTTTGTTATCTAGTACACATAGGTTGGTGAAATTTGAAACACATGCATTCCTCCTAAGTATCATTGGTACAGTGTGATAAGGCAGTGTTTGAAAATTATGTCTAAACTTGAAAAATTCCAGACCTCCAAATACTGGACTTCAAAATTGATTTTGTATGAGGCTTAGCATGTAATCCACGATCTTGGTCTAAATTAGATCTTTACAGCCAATACCAGCCATAAAGATCACTAAATTTTACAGTGCCTACAGCCCTTTTTGATGGAAGAAATGAGAACAACCACATTTCCCGTACTATATGGATCCTAATAAAAGGTCCATCAGACCACCTTTGGCATGATTAGTACAGATTGGGTGCTGACTATTCAATGGTCTAAATTAGTACTCCGACCTCTAGCTAGGATCACAAGCATGCAAAAAGCAATCAGGAGGTAATTATGACAGATTCTGGAAGCTTCTATCCTCATTTGACATATTATTAAGAAGATTCAAATGCATAGATTGCTGCAAGCTTATACCAGTTGCTTAAATACAACAACCAAAGGTTTGCACATTTTAATATCCTTAATATTCAAATATAACATTATCAAACATATGCCTGTGTAGATGTTAATTTCATATAAAATTGAATATTCAATACTAATGATGATATGCTATTACTACATTTTCCAATAGAATGTGTTTTTTATTAACTAATTGCAGTGAAATTAGGATTAATGCTACTTTGAATTAATATATTTTAGCATATTGTTACTGACTTTCCTTTCAAAGACACAAGAGAGAAAATGATTTTCAATGTGCTTCAAGTTGATCCCAATTTCAGACCAAGACTAATAAATGGTAGCTGCTTTTACAGGCCATTTTATTGAAGTATCAAATATGGAGAAGTCATGAGCTGAACAACTAGTCACCCACATTTCTCTTTAACTTCTACTACACTTGACAGAGACATGTACAGTAACTGTAATTCCTTTTTTTTACGATACTAACTAGATTTATGTTCGCGGTTTTTGAAATTTATGTTCACGGTTTTTCCTGTCATTTCTCTACCATGAACTTATCATTACTGTTAACAAATACTAATTTGTTGATTCTCTTTTTTTCTGCACCTGCTGCCACCATGAACATATAGTTCCATGAACACCTCGGATTTTTCTCAAATCGTGAACATAACCTTTAGTGAATTGCAGTATTTCACAGTGAAAATGAAGTTCGTACCTGTAGCAGAAGTCCTCGAAGGTGCGTCTGACGGGATATCCCGCCCGGCGGATCCTCACAGTCTCCAACATACCGCTGTACCTCAGCTGACTCAGAACAAGCTCAGGGTCAAACGTGTCCGGTAACTGTAAAAAAAGACAACAATTAAAATTTATCAAATGGTTGACATTCATACTGTACAAGGTAGCTGGGTACTTGGTAGCTTTCAGAGAAAAACAGGAGAACTAAAAATGCAGAGAAAACATTATTAATAGCTTCGTTCTAAAGGATGTGAGTATGAAAAAAGTCTGAGAGCAATATAAAACCAGGCCTATACAGTTACTGTTACCGTATCATTTTCATTTTCATTTTAACGTAGGGACATTGTTTGAGGCTTAAGACTATCATATTCATACATTAAAGAATGGTAGAAAGATTTTGTACTTAAAAACAGTACGTATAGCTGAAGAACAAAGTTATGAAATACTGTCAATGTCACGCCAATGTCATCTGATACGACCTTTTGCACACCCATCAGTTGCAGGCACCAGACAGGGAGATAAGAAAAAGATGCCATTCCCTCCCAATGGTAATGTTATCATCTGCAATTTCTATAGAGTCTCCCTGGGAGATAGGAATCTGCCTAGTCAGCAGGTACTGACATCTTCTGCTTTTATCATTTAGAACCAGGAAAAGCTACCTGCCAAACTGGCAGATGGAAATACATTGGACAATGTTGCTGACTTGGGCTGAATTAGAGTTGAAAGCATTCCAATTTGTTGCTAGCACATACTTGAGGTAGTAGGTGGTCTTCATTTCAGTGATGACTGAATAGCTTTAGACAAGTGTCTGCTTATGGTGGCTGAAAATGCATGTTATATTATAGTAAAAATGATTCGAAGTACATATTGTGGCTGTTTCAACAATCTTCATGTTTTAAATTGCAAAAGAAAAGAATTTTATTTTTAGTACTATATGTATGGGAGTTGGTTAGAATTGTCAGACCCTTTCAAGGCACATGTCAAGGATTCTACTGTTACTCAGCTTTTCCAACATCGCATGCCATCCTGGTATCATTTTTCCACTAACATAAACCATTTTGGAACCACAAAAAGGATCACTCCACACCAAGTGACTATCAGAACCATTGCTGCGGGCTTTTGTGGACAGCACTTCTATATAACGTTAAAATATACCCAGGATCTAAAAGTAATTTTGGCTTGTTTGGACTGCACTCAGATTGCCGAGACGTCACGTTTGTGGAATGGGGGTTAAGACAGGGTCAATGCACCGCCGAAGTACAAAAAGCAAACAGAATTTCAATTCAGTTCTCCAGTTCTGCTTTTATCTTCCTCTTGATGCAAGTTTTTTTTGTGTGCATCATGGCCTTTAACGTCTTACACTATGAGATGATGCTCCATTGCCAACAGAACATTTAAGTTTTCATTTTCGTCTTTATTGTTGCATGTAGAAAGGAGAATTTGAGAAGTATTTGCTAATGTGAAGACACAAAAATGTGGAAGATTACTGGTAGTTGAATTTGTGAGGAAACTCTTAAAAAGGGCTGTAAAAGTGAATGAGAAACAAGTTTATTTCCCCAAAGGGTGATTGAATACAGCCAAATGATGATACTGATTTTCCTGATTGCATTTCTGAGACCATTTCTTGAGAAAATGACAATTGCAGTATTCCCAAGGCAGAAATTTCTTCTTCAATAGTCATACAAAAAACTGCTAGCAAACTTCAGTCTAATGAAACAAAAGACGTTGAAAGCTACAATATGCAGATAACCACTTAACAGGGACAGAGATGTACATGGAGACAGCCATAAGACTTGAAATCACTTCTTATCACTGACAAGCAGCCGGTCTAACCTAGACGCAGGATGCCAAGGAAGTTTGCTAAATGGGAGAAGAATTCTTACAAATTGGCAAGGATTATGTCAAGCCTGACAAGCGGAGATTATCATGATGGACACAAAGCCTCTGACAGGCCTGTGATTAGCATGATTGACAAGCCTCTGAAACACTGGTAATATGGCAGTATAGTGCATCTTTTCACTGTGAAAGTTTGTAATGAATTGGTGTATAAAAAATTACAGAGGAGCCAAGAAGATTTGTAGGAAAAAAACTATACAGACAGTCATGGAAAAGTAGAATTTGCTCAAGGGGGTTGATTAGAATTTGTAACAGAATTAGCAAACAAAAAGCAGACTGGCAAAAAATAACTTGTGGAACAAAAAACACATCCTGATATTCTAAAGAATTCCTGCTCGCATAGATTGTTCCTTCATTACCTTAAGTCACATTCCTTGTCCATTCCTTAAAACAGCCCACAGAGTTTAACATCACTTATAGAGAAAAAAATTCCACACCTTTTGAGAGTTTGGCTTGATGCACCTGACAAAGAATGGGTTAGCAGCACTCAGTGTGGTCATCAGACTCCGCAGTGACTCCTGGAAAAGTAAAACAATTAAGTCAGCAAACGAGTATGGCTATGTCCCGGTGAACGATTAGAAATCTATTTCCATAATGAAAGAATACTGGTATTACAAAGAAAACTGTCTGGCTCTAATTTTTGCATTTCTAGTCTTCAGGACTCATAAAAATATACAAAACCTGCCAAATGACAAAAACTAGCGATATGTACCATACCTTGAACTGAGAGCTGACTGTAGGTTTCTTCCTCTGTCTTGTTGCTGTTCCACTCTTCAAACTGGTGCCATTCCCGTACGCATCCGTATCAAACAGCTCGTAGATAAAGTCTGACCTGTGGGACACAACCCTCTGATATGAGTTATGATGTAGACCTCAGACAATTTGTTATTCTATGGTCTTGTCGTGATTATTCAGGATTACGACCATTGAGACATTTGATTGAAAGAGTATCCAGGGATTTTACTTTATTAATCATGTGCCCTGATGTTAATATGGATGAACATTATGCTCAGATAACATAACAAATCAGCTTTAGAATTAGATTACAAAAATACAAGCTGTGCTTTTGTGCAACCTGAAAGGAGGAAAGGGAAATTCATGTTTAATTTATTGAAGGCAAACATACAAGGGTAAACAGTAGCAGTCATAATCACAGCAATGTTACCTATACTCTAAGTATGATTACTGCAAATTGAGCATTATTCATAACGATTTTACCGCCAATGCTGGATGCAACAAATTTGACAGGTAGTCTGTTGCATTATTTTGCCAATAAAAGCACTTGCAGTGAGCAACAACACAATGTACAGTACAATGTACATGTAAAAATCACATGTAGAGAAGGTTGGACCATGTAGAGTCTGCGAAATGTTGAAACTCAACTTGACATTGTAATTTCCAAAGAAATAGAATGAGACAGGAGAGGGGCCATGGAATGTGTCCATGCATAAAGTTCATGAATTGTATTCCATCATGTGAACATTCTATGAATAAGATGCAAAGAACATGATTCTGACTTCAAGTTTACTAAAACCTTTTAAGTTTTCTGTTCTCTGAATATTGCTTTAATTACATGAATCACAGGTAATCCCAGATGTGCACTACGCAGCATCATAGAGACAACCTTATTAGTGTAGTGGAGTCAGCCTTGATTGTCTGTGCCGCTTGTAGAAAAGCTCATTCTGATTGACATTTTAGCTGAAATATCAGACATGCAGACTCCTATGGTAATGGTTTCTGGCACCATCACTCTGGTACACCATTTAGACTGCCCTGCAGTAAAGATGCTCCGAGACAAATTTCCTTCTTAGAGCATGACTACAAGAAACTAGCTTACATTGCAATTAATCTACTGTGACTGGTGGCAAGTCAGCATGTTATGAAATATGTCAGAGGCAAAGAAATCAGCAGTCTGAAAATATCAGAAATGTTTGTTAACTAGCACAGATATGTGGATAGCATATTTTATGATAAAGATTATTTCAGCAAAGGTATTATAGCATATGCTGAATTACAAAAACCTTGTTACAAATTGTTACAAATTTATACAATATTTACAGAAAATAATGTATTTACACAATATTTGTGGGGATGTATTTTGATAGTAATGACTTTGGTTTGTATTTTGTACATGTACACAGGTATTCCAATGTAAAACTGAAAATTAAAAGGAAGCCTCCGTCGCAATTACCGAAGCTATATTCAACGTGCTAAACACTATCATTTGTTGCACCTCCACAACCCTGGCTTTTACATCTCCATTACAACCCACAGGTGGAGTTCTACATGATGTAGCAGACTGAAGGCCAACCTCTCACTTAATAACCTGTCAAAGTCATCCTGGCCATCTGTTCCACCTGGGAACAAGATGGATGGCCCTGCACAGTCCCCCGGGATCAAGATTGATGGGAGTTTAATAGGTGTTTGTGTTTGTAATTCATGGAAGCCACAGGCTATTGCTCTTACTGCTCATTACACTTCTGTCTGCTGGGACATCACCTAAGTCCTTGAATTTGACTCTTTTGTTTCTGCTACTGTTGGCCATGGTTATTCTGAATAAACAATATGGCAACCTAAAGGAGACTGATCATATAATGTACATTCTTTTCAAAAGTGCAAACTTAGCAAGTGTTTGAACAGGGGTAGTACAAGAGAACACAAAAAAATTGCGGTTCTAAGAATGATTGTATGATTCTCTTTAAGCAAGCAAAATTATTCTAAGGCTATTTTCCATCATGCTTTCCATTCAGAAATGTTCTTTTTATTTCAGTCCAGCTGACAAAAAGCAAAATAACAACTTTTAAATCCCTTCAACATGGAGGTTTGATGGTATTGTACATACTTCTGACCTCTGGCCACTTGCAAACAATTTGATATTGTGCTGTTACTAGAAGAAATTCAATGTAATTTACATGTCTCCATTTTTAGCCCCCAGTGCTAAAATTAGACAAAAATGTTGTTTGATCACAGTACCTAGACCTAGAAGTTTGGCCTAAATACTAAGTACTTATAGTTGACACCCCTGAATATCCAGTAAAAATACAAGTGCTCCAAATACATGCAAGTTTGGAATTAAGTGTGACAACTTTCATCCCATGCTTGTCAGAGAGACCTGCTGTGAAATAATTTACCAGGATTAAAATAAACCATGTCCAATTGATTTTCTGTAGTACTAAAAAGAAAACAGTAATCCAGCTAGACTCCCACTGAGAGTCATTAGTTCAAGGTGGAAAATATTCCGACCCCTATAAACCCTACATGTTTCCTGGGATGAGTAACTGTCATCTGTCACTCTCACTTTTCAAACTCTCCCTTTCTGCATGTACAATAGGATCATCATGTTTACTGAACTTGTTGATATAAATTATAAAGACAAT
The DNA here is from genome assembly GCF_001625305.1 of Branchiostoma belcheri. NCBI lineage: Eukaryota > Metazoa > Chordata > Leptocardii > Amphioxiformes > Branchiostomatidae > Branchiostoma > Branchiostoma belcheri. Next base: position 854,979 of record NW_017804076.1, read on the forward strand.
GGGAAAACAAATGCTCAAAATTCAGTTTTGAGCATGAACATCTTTATATGATATAGGATGAAAAAATATTTCTAATAACAGAAATGATATGGTAAATGGCAAATCCATGTTATGCTAACAAAACATCTATTATTAGATGTTTCCCTTTTGTTTACTGAAGTACAGTATGGCATAACTTACCTTACAAAGATAGAAACTAGGCTTGAGTTAAGATACCTGTTTGGTTCAAATGTAAGGATAACAACAAAGCATTTTGCTATAGAAGTACAGCCAATACTGATGTTCTGAATCGGTCAATGTTCATACAGATACATTGTACAAACTCACCTGCTCTCTTGTAGGATGTTCAGAATGTCATCTCTGAATGTGTCCCTGTTCTTCTCCAGAAATCCTTGGGTGTCGTAATAAACCTAGAACAGTGGCAAACAATTAGGCTAACATTTTTTGAGCTTAAAAACTAGGAGAGAGCCACAGCTGTAGCCCAGAAAGCTAGACTAAGTGCTTATTTCAAAAGGCAGTAGGAGCAAGTCCTATAACTACATATAAGTCCCATGGCGTTATAGGACCTAGCCAGTGATTGGTTAAAATGCAGTCATTTATTCACAATCATGGACCCAAATCTATACATAATGACTAAATATGAAGTGATTCATCCCCCTTCATTGTCAATTTTAACCTCCATCCGTCAAAGACCTGTCGAAAGAAAATTAATAATTATGCTCCATGCTTAACAAAGGGTTTTTGTAAAGCCAACATTTGTATGTTTGTATTACAAACACTAAATGCCTGTAATGATACCTGCAGAATTTTGTGGTGAAAAGAGGAAGATTTGAAATGTATTCTTTACTTTATGCCTGTATTGATCCTTTTGAATGCCAGCTGAGCACACAGACATAATGTGGTTATCATCTGATGATAGTTGTTCAATCTTGTCTAATAACCATATGAGGGTAGTGGGACTAAAAGGTTGGTATCTAATATTAAATTCTTTCTGGAACCTTTAAGGTAAAATGCTATGTTATGTGGTCCAGAAAAACTTTTACTGCCAAATCCAATGCTTTTTTCAGACAGGATTGAATTTGAAGAAGTTCACTCACCCCCACACACATCCAAATCAAAACTTAATGGCTCTCAAAGAAGTTGTTGAAGCTAAACACAGAGCATGCCTACCACATAAATGCAGTAAATGGAGGTTATGGTGATGAATTTTTAGGCTGTAACTTGGGTAACAGGTGCATCTACTCCCTGTGGGCATGTTTGCCAAAATCAATTTATATGGTCCAATGGACAAAACTGGCTGGTCTCCATGACTGAGGTTAACAAGGTTGGTGTCAGGCTCACCAGAATTCAATTATTGAAAAAGCAATTTTGCATGAACTATGGATGAATACCAACAGCCTTTAAAATCATACATTTCTTACATATCTTTTCTTACTTTCTACCTTTCCAAACTCTACAAATCTTTGATTTCCCTCAAAGGATCCTGTCTGTTCTGCTGTACCTTTCAATTGCCAACATGTATAATATTATGATCTGAATGCCGGCTATAGTAAAATGAAGAGACTTATAGCTCACCTCCCCTGCATAGTGCTTGATGCCAAACATTCTGCTGGCCACCTTGGGTTTCAGGAAGAAGGCATTTTCCTGAAAAGAAGCAATTAGGGACAACTTAACACTTCAAATCATAATTCTTACAACAACATTGGATCTTTCATCTTTGGTACTGCTGATCCCGCAATACAATAGATTATTCATAGAGGGATGAATAATATTTATTATCAATAATTATGTATCTATGAGGAGAAAATGTAGTCAACGTTACCATAAATTCAACTTTTATCCTAACCTTATATGTCCCCTAAAAGACGTTTTGAATCATGACTGAGAACATTAACAGTATCTGGTGCAGAATCTCAATAACTTAGTAAGTACCTTGTGTCCACCATGCAGCTTGTCCACAAAGGTGTTGTCTGTGCCTTTAGGGAAGCGACTCTCCTCATCCAGAAGGTCCAGGATACCTAGTTTCTGTAGATCACAAAAAAATGTCTTGCAATGAACACATGATCTGAAACAAACAAACAAACAAACAAACAATCATCAAACAAATCTAACAGACAGACAAACAAACAAACAAACAAACAAAGAAAAAAACAGTGGTGAAGGTTAGACATCTAGGCTATAACATACACCAAGAAACAGTTACTCAAGCAACTAGATATGATTTTGGAAACGGTCAGATGTTTCAGGTAGCATCCACAACCTTTTGTCAGCGACACTGGTACATGTAAATGCTACATACAAAACATGACAATTTGCCAGAGAAAACAAGCACAGGAGAATAAGTTGTACCCTCTCCACCAGGTCCAGACACTCTCCGTTGTCGACCCAGTTGATGTCAGTCCACACGATGCCTTCTCTGTTGTACTCCAGCTGCTCCAGTGAGAAGATGTGTTTGTTGAAGTACTCCTGAAGCTTCTCATTGGCATAGTTGATGTTGAACTGTTCAAACCTGTTGGTCTGTAGAAGTACATTTGTAACAAGTCTTTTTAGTAAAATGGGGCAAACAGACAACATTTACCTCAAATTTGGTTCTCAGTGTTTGATTTGTAGAGCATTACGTACATGTTAATTCAGTATCAAATCATAAGTAAGTGCTATGATTTAATTTTCTTCTTCAAATAAAATCTTAGAACTGTTTCCTACGGGAAGATATCTACTGGCTTAAAAATCATAACGTTACCCTGCAAACCCTCAAGCTGCAATTTCAACCAAGCATGCTAGGGGGCACTGCAGTACGTACCTGGAAGTTCTCAAAGCCAAATATGTCCAGCACTCCAATGGATGAGTAGTGCCCGTTGCCATAGATACGGCTGTTGATCTTGGTGATGATCCACCTGAAGCAGGCCTTGTACAAGTTCATGGCCAGGGAGTCACGAGAGTCTGCAGCCTAGAAGGGAGGGTGTTTTACAAAAACTTAGTGACTCTAGGAACACTTCAAAGCAACACTTTCTGTGTGGTTCAAATCTACATTAAGTCATTAACTCAGCCATGCAAGAGACAGTACTTGCTTACCAAGCCTTTGCATATCATCTTTGCTATACTTAAACAAGAAATACATACAGATTTACATATCATTAAACACTGAGCTATGCCTAAGCCTTATTTTCTTTCCCTTTAAGTTTAACTAGTAAGATTGATTTTCTGCAGGGCTCTTACATTTGAGAAAAGGTGGAAGACAGAAACGCATCAGGAACATTTCAAGCAAGAAACTTTTATTTACTCACCTCATTGACCTCTAGAGGGGTACTGATGAGCTCCCCTCTAAGGAATATTGACCTCTGTGTAAGAGCCTCGGCTAGACCCAACATGTCCACTCTCAGGAGGGAGGCAGCATTGCTAAGGGCTGGGAAAAAACAGTATGAAGATCATTATAACTGTTAAAGAAAGACAACTGTCATGGCTTCTGACTAAGAATGCAAAGAAGCTATCTAGAATGGGTTTATCAGCATTTTTTGCATCACTTAAAAAAAAAAGATTCAAAAGGCTCAAATGTTGGGAAAATTAAAATACAATCCTTAATTTAAAAACAGCCTTTGATATATATATATATATATGTCAGCAAAAGTAGATTGTGCAGTGTGCAGTATTCTATACATTCCGGTCTTGTAAAAAAAATTCTATGCTGCAATGTAACAACATGCCCCCACATGTACACACCACATCAGATCTATACCTTCACATTCCTCTGGGTCCTGTAGGAATCCTGGCAGCAGGAGGCAAACACAGTAATACATGGACAACAGGACAGGAGAGTTATAATCAAAGAAAACTGTTGTCTGAATCATCTATCTGTGCCAAGGTAATTTACAAGTTTTCAAAGGTGATATCTGAAATGGTTGAAATTTGAGAAAATGCTACTCTTTTTGCCATACGTGATCAAAAGTAAAAGACCAGATAATTACCTTGCTTGTCTGCGACCTGTGCGCCGGCTGTAGTGACAAACTTGATGTTCCCCACGTGTAAGATGGCCGCCAGCAGACACCAGACGTCCAGGATGTCCTTCTCACTGAAGTTCATCACTCGCATGGCATGCTGGGAAGGAAAAGGAACAGCCGTTAGCAGTACTCAAAGAAAGGCTGGAAATTCTGAAATCAAGGCCCTTTTTAGCCTGGAATCCAGGCTTGTTGAGCTGGTCCATTCCTTCCTTTCTTGGTAGAGGGTACTAACAGTTCATGTTTATAGTTAAAACTGTTGTTTCCAACACTTAGAATTGTTCTCACCTAGGGCTTTTGACCCACTGGGTCAGTCTATTGAAGAAGACCAGAGTGACTGGTTGAAAGCTCTAGGTGAGAATAATTCTTTGTGTTGGACCTAAAGTTTTGACTTAAAACATGTAACTATTAACACAGATAAATGTCATGACAGTTCTGAGACATTTTGACTCACCAGAACTTTGGAGAAGTCTTCCTGGTCGTTGATGGTTGGGTCGTTAATGCAGCCACTCCTGTTGAGGTAGTGGAAGTCTGATGCCTCTGTCAGACACAGCACCTCTGTGAGTTGGGAGAAAATGATCATGGCCAGTATTATTCATCATGAAAACATGGGTTCAGCACATAGCATAGACAATCAAATCCATTCAAGATTAAACATAACATATGTTGAGACCCATACAGACTATTGCTATTAAAAGCTTTAACACATTGTGTTATTGATCAACTTGGAATATCCAGACACAAGAAAGTTCAAGCACAGTACCTTTAATGTCAGGTGTTGACCCTGCGATGAGACTGTAGAAGATGTGGTAGTTCCTTTCATCAGGGTTCTGACCCACTACTCGATTTTTCTCCAACAGGTCTTCAAGATAAAGTCAAGGACAACTAGCAACAACAAACTAAGGGACTGTACGATATTTACCGGGGGGGGAGGGCTGGTGCAAAAATGGTCCGGTAAAAAATTTTTTT